>NC_091166.1:28323558-28396058 GCF_040958095.1 Procambarus clarkii | reverse complement strand
TTTACCTGTCACAAGTGTGGCATCTATACTTATACTCACGAAATGAATGGTATGGTAAACAACATAGCTCAATTGCAATGCAATGTCACAATAACATTTAATAACAATAATAACAATAACATTTAAATATACTTTAAGATATAATCTAGAAGAAAATAAGAACATTGAAACGGTTCATGAACTCGATTTCAATAAAGGACACTATGGGGAACTTTGAAAAACAGTTAATGAGTATAATTAGACAGACTTGTTGCTAGGCAGAGGAGTAAATAATGAGATATATGGCAAATTTTGCAAAATATACGGCACACAAACATTCATACCCAAACAAAGCAAAATGCTAGGTAAGAACAAAGCAGTTGGCCCGTAGGGGAAAGGAGATACCCACAAGACTGGAATACAAGTCATTAACAAGCACACAAGTACTACACCACACAACAACCGCACTACTACCAGAACTGGACGAATCACTACCAAAACAACACATTGCACATCACTACCAAAACAACACAACACAACACAAGCATTGGCAAAGAATTATAGACCAGTTGCACTAACATCCCACATAATAAAATTATTTGAGAGTGATCAGGAGTCAGGTTGCTACTTTTATAGAGACCAATGACCTCCACAATCCAGGCCAACAAGGATTTAGAGCAGGAAGATATTGAAATACCTCTTACAGCTATCTCTCATGTCCTCTACTTGTACAGTACAGCTACTTGACCATTACGACAAAATCACTGAGATATGAGATAATGATGACACTAACCTCATCTACTCAGACTCCAACCCACTCATATTAAATAATGATGTAAACAATAAATTAAAAAAAGATCCACTTATTAATGTCAACCAACAAACTCCCACTAAACATAGAAAGGACCTACAACATCTTACTTGGGAGCAAATCAACAAATGCAATTCATCTACAGTTACACAATGTTAACATCAGAAATAAAAAAGATGGTAAGTTCCTTGGTGTATACTTAGATCTGCCCGAAACGCTATGAGTGCTAGTTGCTTTACAAGAATGTATAACTTCAAGTCATTGTACTCTCCCCCAATGTACCTTCTTGTATATAAAGAAAAAATAAATAAATAAACAAACACATAATAAATCAATACTTACTAAATTTTGTCTATTATGTAGCAAAGAAGCAGGTCTACGGAAGGCTTTTCTGTTGAGTTCGAAGCCCAGATTACTCGTGGTCTCTGAAATAAGTTAAGATTATAAGTATAAAATTTATAAAACCAAATAATAAATCCGGTATTGCTCAATTTCAGATGCAGACGTACTGAATGATATATCAGACTGTCAGCATGGTATTCGATCTGGAAGGTCCAGTGTAACGAATTTACTCAGTTTCTATGATCGAGCCACAGAGATCTATAAAGAATTCTGATCAAGAAAGAGATCTAGGGGTGGTTTTAGATAGAAAACTATTAACCTGAGGATCATATTAAGAACATTCTGCGAGGGGCCTATGCTACACTTTTTAACTTTAGAATTGCTTTTAAATACATAGGTCAAAAAGTTTTAAAAGTTTTAAAAGTTTTTTAAACCTCTCGTGTATCATGAGTGTGTTAAAGCTTCAGATGGTGCATTCAGATGATGAATATTACCTAGTTCCTTCATCTGGGAAGAATGAACACATATTGGTGCATTCGGATGATAAAAACTAACTACTGTAGTTCAATTGATCAACAGACTGTATATCATATGCAGACTGTATGTGGATCTGCGGGCCACTCCAAACAACAGCCTGGTGGACCAAGCTCCACCAGGCCTAAAGCACAAAGTGATATAGATGTGATAGAGAAACTAGGTCAAATGGAGGAGTAGGTCTGTATATTAAACAGCACCTGACGTGCACAGAGCTACTAAACTCAATGTGGTGGTAGAGTGGTGGGGGGGGGGGAACATTGCAGAAAAAAACAAAAATACAATTTGGTCAACAAAACAGCATTGCTTAAAATAGAAGACATGGGTTGACATTTTCGGGGTAAGGTAGGTTACATTGAGTTAATTAGTTAGTACTTAGTTTTTATCTTAAACTGGTTGGGAGAGGTACAGTGTTGCTGTGCTGGTGAAAGAACACCTAAAGGTAAATTAAATAATGATTGTGAATCCACAAGAAGTTGACATAATAGCGCTAGAGATCTGCAATCAGGATGATAAACTTTCCTTAAAGAATTTGACAAACACTTGCTGATAGGACATGAAGTAAATGAAATGTATGTCAAGTTTTGTGAAATATATGATAAAAGCACAACAAAATTTGTACCAAAGGAGAGATGCAGAACTAGGAAAAGGGGTTTGTTCAACAGAAATTGCGAGAGGGCCTGAGACCCAAACACACACAAATGGAATCAAGCAAGTGAAGAATTACACACACAGATCACAATAACGTGATTCATCAAATGAACAAATCCACAAGGGCCAGTGATGAGGATTCAAACCTGTGTCCGGGAGCATCCCAGACACTGCCTTAATCGACTGAGCTACGACAGGGTAAAAGGGTTGAAACCAAACTTCTACTGAACTTCCTGGATCCTTTTACCCTGTTGTAGCTCAGTCGATTTAGGCAGTGTCTGGGATGCTCCCGGACGCAGGTTCAAATCCTCGTCACGGCCCTTGTGGATTTGTTCATTTGATGCATCACGTTATTGTGATCTCTGTGTGTGATGATGTAAGGGCGAAGAGAAAGAACGACCTGTTGACATAGCTCGGGTGCAGGGGGAGGGTTGTGTACAAGCCTGGTTTGTGCCTCGGAGAGGCTATGGGATCCAGTAAGATCGTCCTTCCTTTCCTCCCTAGAATCTGGATGTAGCAGGTGCTCAATTGTCAAAAGTGAAAAATTTGGTTTATTTAACATACACGCCATAGACCGGCTTGGCAAAAAAAGTTTGTAAAACCCAGGGGCCATAGACCGGCTTGGGAAAAAAAAGTTTGTAAAACCCAGGGGCCATAGACCGGCTATGAAAGAAAATTTGAGAAAACCCTGGGGCCATAGAACGGCTATTTAATCCCCTTGAACGGATAATCATCTGTATCAAACCTTATTACAGGTAAAACCAGTAGGCAGTCTACTGTATTTTATCAAACCCTTATTAGAATAATAGATCTCGTAATAATTTTGCAAAAATAGTGGCATTTACTATTTTTAAAAGATTATTAAAAAATTTACTGATATGGTGCATTCGGAAGACAAACCCAATTTTTCACTTTTGACAATTGAGCACCTGCTACATCCAGATTCTAGGGAGGAAAGGAAGGGCGATCTTACTGGATCCCATAGCCTCTCCGAGGCACAAACCAGGCTTTTACACAACCCCATCCCCCTGCACCCGAGCTCAATTGTCAAAAGTGAAAAATTGGGTTTGTCTTCCGAATGCACCATATCAGTAAATTTTTTAATAATCTTTTAAAAATAGTAAATGCCACTATTTTTGCAAAATTATTACGAGATCTATTATTCTATAGAATAATGCATATAAATGCATATATGCATATAAATACAAAACAAGTAAATGTAAATAATTTTACCTTGCACCTAGATCCACCAAGCCTGTATGGCGCGCGTTTCAGTACTTCGGAAATCTAGAACTATCTTGAATCTCTAACCTGCAATGAAACAATACATATTATTGCACTTACCAAAACATGGATGAATGTAGAAAATACAGAACTATTAGCTGAATATCAAATAAATGGATTTAATCTATTTCACACAGATAGATATATTAGATATTATATTATATTCCTTTCCTCCCTAGAATCTGGATGTAGCAGGTGCTCAATTGTCAAAAGTGAAAAATTGGGTTTATTTGACATACACGCCATAGACCGGCTTGGGAAAAAAAAGTTCGTAAAACCCAGGGGCCATAGACCGGCTTGGGGAAAAAAAGCTAGGTTAGGCTAGGTAAAAGCTAGGTAAAAAAGAAAGGAGCTAGGTTAGACTATGTATGTTTAAATCTCTGATTTAAACAGAGCCAGTGTTCAGTCAAATAACTGAATTTATCAAATCTTATCCTTGTATAATATACAAGCTGATGTAAGATCCCTGTCTACAGGTGGACTGAAACTTCTATCAACTAATCCATACATCAAACCTGTCCCTTACAGCCCACAATCTATCATTAGGAAAACCATGTGAGAAATCTTTAAGGAATTCTGATAAAGAAAGAGATCTAGGGGTGGTTCTAAATAGAAAACTATCACCTGAGGACCACATAAAGAACATTGTGTGAGGAGCCTATGCCATGCATTCCAACTTCAGAATTGCTTTTAAATACATGGATGGCGAAATACTAAAGAAATTGTTCACCACTTTTGCTAGTCCAAAGCTAGAATATGCAGTTGTGGGGTGCCCATATTGGGGTGCCATCACATTTAAACCAACCAAGCCCACAAATACGTCAACATGGACCAGCATTACACAGTCTAACATACTCTGTCAAATGTAACAACTAAATTTGTGAATTCAAGACCTAATCTATTGCATAATACAGTGTTAGTACGAGAAAAACATTACTTACATTCGAAGCCGTGTTTTAAAATGGCGGCGGTCTTGTTGTACTGACGCTCCACACTGTGTGTTCGTTTGCGTATGATGAACGTGTGACAATTTACTACAACAATTATTTAATTATTCTTATTCTTTATTTTACTATTTTTAGGGTACATGAAATTTCCAACTTATTTGCACACAATAATATAATTGCATTGTCATAACCTTTATATATTACGGAAAATACGATGACATGAACGAAGTCAAAGTGAAGTTGAAGTCAAAGTCATTCGCCGAACGTATTAGTCATTTTTTTTCTCCCAAACGATAGGGGATAACAAATCCACAGAGAATATAAGTGTACAGTAAAGTCAATTTTATTCAGGAAAGTACATACATAGTTGATTTACAAACATAATGTTGGATTTATAGATAGAGCTAGTGCATACAATACATAAAGCCAATATAGTAGGCATATAGCATTTCAGGCAACCGGGCAGTATATATGGACCCCTTACTCAAATCTCTGAATATGTTAGATATTAAGTCCCTGCACATACTCTCATGTGTATTTTATATATATAAAACGCTGCACTGTAATGTCAATCCTGACCTTAAAAGCTTCCTAGAAGGTTGTAACAGATCCCATGAGCACCACACCAGAAACAAATACCTATTTGATATTCCAAGAGTACGACTTAGTCAAACTAGAAATGCTTTACAAATCAAGGGACCTCGAATGTGGAATGACCTTCCCAATTATGTTAAAAACTGTACCTCTCCCAACCAGTTTAAGATAAATAAAGATAAATTTATAAATTAAGAAAAATTCCACAAATCAACAACCCTGTTACTGACCCAGTATTTAGCCAAGTCTTTCCTAAATCTAAACTTATCCAATTTATACCCATTGTTTCGTGTTCTATCGTGTGTTGACAATTTTAATAACCTATTAATATCCCCTTTGTTATATCCATTCAGGAAAATGTGGTTGATCTCGAACCCATTGATAATGTGACGACTTATACAGAATTTTGTAACTATATCATCAAGATTGTAACCAGCTTAGCTAAATGTAGTGTGGGGTTCAGTCCCTAAGCCCATATATTTGCCTCTCTAACCATTTAGGTTACAGGGCAAAAACATAAAAACAAAGGTAACTGCAGAAGGCCTATTGGCCCATACCAGGCATGCAGCTCCTATCTATAACAGATAAACACTAAGTACTACCTAATTAACTCAATGTAACCTACCTAACCACCAAAATGTCAATCCATATCTTTTATTTTAAACAATGCTGTTTTGTTGACCAAATTGTATTTTTACTCTTTTTCTGTCATGTTTCTCCCCCCCCCCCTGTTTTTTCCCCTTTTTCTTATTTTTTCTCAACATAATTCATACTTTAATTAGGCGGATCAGGACATCACCTGATCAAACACATCAAACATCGTTTGACCACCATCAAACACACACATTTCGTGTGTGTTTGACGCTCACTGATATGTTCCAGCGTTGTTTTATATATGGTGCTATTCTATCTTACGCTTTGTTGCTCTTTTTTACCTACGGGCTCATAGAACATTCTATTGCGAAAACATTGGCACAAAAATGAATGACGTACATACAATAATAATGTCAGGACAGTGAAATAATTATAAACTTTCAAAGCGCTGTATCGCCCATGTGTCGTCTTGTCACCAATACTGGGTAACAGTTCCGCCACTTCCCACACTCTTGCGGGTGGGCAGCGACCATTATTCTACGTTTATATTCATATCACCGTGTTGGGAATTTCATTGCGAGTACATTGATACCAAAATTAACGCTGTAGGACAAGTGTGGAAGTGATAACAATCCCAAGAGTAAAAACATTTTGTTGCTCTTGGGCACTCACGGCGAGTCATCTACGTAGGTATTTATTGGGTGCTGGTATTCATATAACTTTTGGTGACCGTTTTTGCTGATGTTCTTCTAGAGAATGGTATTGCGAACACGTTGGTACCAAAATGAAATACATAGCTCGAGAACTAAGGTCAGGAGAGTAAAAAGAGTATACACATTTTTGTTTTGACGCTTAATTAAGGTTATTGTGAGTACTCATCGCCTGCCTAGAAACTGGAACTAGTAATTCCATCTATCATCATACTATCATACAAGAGGAGCCACACATCTATGGATCATCCAATAAAATCAGCAGACTTCTAGATGTTACTACTGCTCGGCTTAGACTCGGTTACAAGTATCTCTGGGAATTCTCATTATCTGCTGATGTAGACCTGACCAAATGTAAACTGTGTCAACAAAATTATTCGCACACCCTCCGTCACTATGTGATGGAGTGCGAAAAGATACATGAATTTAGAGACAATTCTATAACCAATGTTCCAGCGATGTGTCAATATTTCATTCAAAATGATCTGCTACCAGAAATTTTAGCCAAATATCCCCAGTTTGCTAACTGTAGATAACAACTAAGTGATTGTAACCTATCCACCGCTGCCCACTGGATGGGGGGGGGGGGGGTGCAGGACAAACATATAAATTTTGATACTAGCTCTCCACATATGTCAGTTGCTTAACACTTTAGTGCGCGCGGCACTAGCTGGAAAAACAAGGGGGTTGTGCGCGCTGCGTTCTGGGCGCTCAAGCGTAAACACAAAAAAGTTTATAATCTTTTCACGCTCCTAACCTCAATTCTCAAGCTACGTTTTTCATTTTGGTATCAATGCGTTGGCAATAAAATTCTCTACAAGATCATATGCATAAAATGTCACCGAAGCATTTGGTATCCCACCACGAAGTAAATAAACACGAAGATGACTCGCCGTGACACCCAAACAGGAAGTAAATGTTCATACTCTTTCGTTTGTTGCCAGCCTCACAGTCATCCTACAGCGCTCATTTTGATATCACTGAACTCGCAATAAAATTCCCCACCCAGACATATGCCTATCAATGTCTAATTATGGTATCGGGTGACCCGCACGAGTGTGGGAACTGGGCGAAGCGTTAGCCGTGATTTCAGCAGGGACGACACTGTTGGGATGCAGTGCTTTGAATGTTTATACTTATTTCACTGTCCTGACATTATTTCTGGAGCTACGTATTTCATTTTTATAGCAATGTGTTCGCAATAGAAAGTTCTATAAGAACATGGGTAGAGTTGGCCAACACAGCATCAAATAAATTTGCGGGGAATAAAATCTTACGCGTGTTTGTACCCGTGAGCGTCAAAATTTTTTACTTTGCTCATGTTTTTCAAGTTTATACTTGTTTCACACCGTTTTTTTTTGTATAGTGTTCGGAATAAAATTCCCTACACAGACATATGCATATCAAATACAATTCCTTGGAATTCACAGCTGTAGAGATGACGGAAAACACACAACCGGAACCCGCTCTTGACACTCCAACTCACACCCGCAACACCCACAAAAAAAGTTTCTCTTGTTTCGTGTATACTTACTTTAGTTTTCGTGCTACAGTTCTCATTTAGGTATCAAAATATTCCTAAGAAAATAGACTACAATACTGAAACAATCTAAGACAATTATGTGTACTTACCAAAGCAAAGACGATTGTAGTAAAATAAGTTGAGCATTTTATCTCCACTCCACCTCCTTCAGGTACTGATTCCTGAAGTTGCTCAACAGATGTTCCTAGGTGGAGTGAAGCTGATGTAGGTGGTTATTTCTTGTCCACCCAATACACCCTTTTCCTGTGATAAGTGGTGTAACAAGGTATGACGCAAAGTGGAACATCGCATGTCTTGCACGCTATACCAGTTTCCTTCCTGATACCCGACTTTGAACACACTTCACACCTGCGACGTTTGGAGATTTTTACCAGCTCATGTTTCAATTTATAGTTCAGGCGAGTCTCTGCTATAACAACACGTCGCAGTTGTCTCTGGGTTGGCAATAAACTACTGTCTGAATCGTCGCTCTCACTATTGTTTTCAAACACTAATGTGGAATATGAATTATCTTCATCAGATTCAGCTTCAGCACTAGGTGTAGACGTGAAGAGAGGGCGCCTTACACCCGACGGGCCAGGTGTTGACGGGTCAGCAGCAGGATACACAGGACCAGTGTCATGATTTATGTCTGGAGCATGAACTAGATGTGGAGATGGTGTAGTTGTTGCAGGCCACTCTGCCTTGTCAAATTTCAATAAAGACCAAATAGCAACTTCATGGAACTAGAGCAGAGTTAGTTTCCTTCGATCATCTGTGTTGGACTTGTACAATGCATAAGCGTTTTGCAATGCCATTTGCAAGAAATAAAATGTTATTTTCTTGGTCCACTTGTGACATTTCCTGGCGAAATGGTAATACTTTACCATTTGATCAAAGTGGTCAACACCCTTCATGAACTTATTGTAGTCAACAATTGCCTGTGGTTTGTTCACCACAACCTGCTGTAGTCTTACTGTTCCATCTGCCCTGCGAACTCGTTTTCTTTTCTGAACTTTCTTTGTGTCTGCATTGTGTAGGTTGGGCGAGGGGAGAGCCGAGGGGAGGCCGAGTGGAGAGAGATCCGATTGCTCCACGTGACAACAAAACAATGGGCCTGTCACGTGACCCAGTAGGCCGACGTGACTTGCGGCCTACCCGAGAGAACAGGAATTTCATGGCGCGGAGTTTGAAACAAACCCCAAGTAAATCGGATTTAAACTGGATTTTTTACAAATATTTTAAACCGCACCGTAAATTTACGTCGTGATCCGACAAGCGGTTAGGGAAAACGCCCATAATTCCAAGTCGAAAATCCAGGAAAGTGTTAATTTAGAACCTGTACTTGAGGTCGATCTCGAACCCATTGTTGATGTGATGACTTATATTGAATTTTGTAACTAGCTCATCAAGATTGTAACTTGCTTAGCTAAATGAATTGTGGGGTTCAGTCCCTGAGCCCATTATGTGCCTCTGTAACCCTTTCCACAACCGCCCACAAGATGGGTATGGGGTGCATAATGGGGTGGGGTGTCTTGGCCAAACGTGCCACATCAAAACCACAAGTTGACATTGAATGTGAATTAACAATGAGACAAGTAAGATTTATACTAATACATTTATACTAACTCTGTTGAGCGTTGACCATTTATACATCAAATCTGTTGATGTGAGCACTTTAGTTTAGTCTGCCGTTTAAAGAAAAAAAGAGCATATCAATGGTATATCACAGAAAACGAATTTATCATAAACTCATGTATTTGTCTTATCATTTTGAACTGCATTCATATTTTTAATATATAACAATATGAATATACAAATTTCTGTAAATCCCCTACCATGTTGGAATCTGTGGAAATGAATGAGCAAATGTGCTGGCTGAAGGCGCTGAAGGAAACCACATTGGTTTCATTTTGGATACAAATGTCCATGGAGATTCAAAATGGAAACTAATTATATAGTTGAACCTGCAGAGAGGAGTTTAAGAATCTGTGTTGAGAGTGATGGACACAGCCTTCACAATTATACTTCAGAGAATGTAAACATCTAAGAGACATTAGAAATATGTGTAGAATAATAAACCCTACATTGTTTGAGTTAGGGAAAACACCATTTGTGATATATAGATACTATAGCTGTTCCTAAAGATTCACCCATTTTGCACCAGCAAGATAACATATAAGATTTTAAGAGTTGACGAATGTTAATATTCTTGTTTGATAAACTGTGAACTTGAGACATAGTTAATAAGAACATTCCAATTATAACACAACAAAAAGTTTTCAGAATCTTTAACACCACTTTCCAGTAACTTATATAATTTATATAAAATATTTTAGGGAATAATACATAAATTATATATTTAAACATGATATAGTGTTTAGTGGAATGCATAAGGAGTCAAATTGTGTTAAAAAGAGCGATTTTTTGAAAATTTGGAAAACTACTTTTTTCTGTTCAAATTATAACTAAATGGATTTTAAAGGTTTCACTCAGCCAATATATATCATTCACAATTTATTAATGAATTTTACAAAAAAACACCATAAATTTTATATTTAAACATGTAAAAACTATTTGTTTTACATTTGGAAGAAAATAATTGTAGAAAAACAATTTATAATTAAACCTTTGTGTTTGGATTTTTTGAGTAAAAGTTTCTCAAAGGCTCTCCTGCACCATTCTCAATGCAAATCATTCCCACACCTATGGGAAGAGATAGGCGAACGTTGTGTAGATGATTTGTGTTTGCTGGGCCTCTGCATCCATCTCTTGAGCCTCTGCATCCCTCTCTTGAGCCTCTGCATCCCTCTCTTGAGCCTCTGCATCCCTCTCTTGAGCCTCTGCATCCCTCTCTTTAGCTTATACATCACTCTCTTATGCCACTGCATCACTCTCTTAAGCCTCTGCATCACTCTCGCAATCCTCTGAATCACTCTCTTGAGCCTCTGCATCCCTCTCTTGAGCCTCTGCATCCCTCTCTTAAGCCTCTGCATCACTCGCTTAAGCCTCTGCATCACTCTCTTAGGCCTCTGCATCACTCTCTTCAGCCTCTGCATCACTCTCTCAAGCCTCTGCTTCCCTCTTATAATCCTCTGCAACACTCTCTTCAGCCTCTGCATCACTCTCTCAAGCCTCTGCATCCCTCTCTGGAGCTTCTGAATCCCTCTGTTGAGCCTCTGCATCACTCTCTCGAGCCTCTGCATCACTCTTTTGACCCTCTGCATCACTCTGATGAGCCTCTGCATCACTCTCTTATGCTTTTGCATCACTCTCTAGAGCCTCTGCGTCACTCTCCTCAGCCTCTGCATCACTCTCTCAAGCCTCTGCTTCAATCTCTTGATCCTCTGCATCACTCTCTTGAGCCTCTGCATCACTCTCTTGATCGTCTGAATCACTCTCTTGAGCCTCTGCATCCCTCTCTTGAGCCTCTGCATCACTCTCTTGAGCCTCTGCATCACCCTTTTGATCCTCTGCATCACTCTTTTGATCCTCTGCATCCCCCTCTTGAGCTTCTGCATCACTTTCTTCAGCCTCTTCATCCCTCTCTTGGGCCTCTGCAACACTCTCTTAAGCCTCTGCATCACTCTCTAGAGCCTCTGCATCACTCTCTTCAGCCTCTGCATCACTCTCTCAAGCCTCTGCATCCCTCTCTGGAGCCTCAGCATCCCTATCTTGAGCCTTTTGTAGCACTCTCTTGAGCCTCTGCACCACTCTCTTGATCGTCTGCATCACTCTCTTGAGCCTCTGCATCACTCTCTTGAGCCTCTCTATCACTCTCTTTAGCCTCTGCATCACTCTCTTGAGTCTCTGCATCACTCGCTTAAACCTCTGCATCCCTCTTTTAAGCCTCTGCATCACTCTTTTGAGCCTCTGCATCATTCTCTTGAGCCTTTGCATCACTCTCTTAAGCCTCTGCACCATTCTCTTGAGCCTCTGCATCACTCACTTATGCCTCTGCATCACTCTCTTGAGCATCTGCATCACTCTCTTAAGCCTCTGCATCACTCTCTTGAGCCTCTGCATAACTCTCTTGATCCTCTGCATCACTCTCTTGAGCCTCTGCATCACTCTCTTGATCCTCTGCATCACTCTCTTGATCCTCTGCATCACTCTCTTGATCCTCTGCATCACTCTCTTGAGCTTCTGCCTCACTCTCTTGATCCTCTGCATCACTCTCTTGAGCCTCTGCATCACTCTCTTGATCCTCTGCATCACTTTCTTGAGAATCTGCATCACACTCGTGAGCCTCTGCATCACTCTCTTGCGCCTCTGCAACACTCTCTTCAGCCTCTGCATCCCTCTCTTGAGCCTCTGCATCCCTCTCTTGAGCCTCTGCATCCTTCTCTTTAGCCTATACATCACTCTCTTATGCCACTGCATCACTCTCTTAAGCCTCTGCATCACTCTCGCAATCCTCTGAATCACTCTCTTGAGCCTCTGCATCCCTCTCTTGAGCCTCTGCATCCCTCTCTTAAGCCTCTGCATCACTCGCTTAAGCCTCTGCATCACTCTCTTAGGCCTCTGCAACACTCTCTTCAGCCTCTGCATCACTCTCTCAAGCCTCTGCATCCCTCTCTGGAGCCTCTGAATCCCTCTCTTGAGCTTCTGCATCACTCTCTTCAGCCTCTTCATCCCTCTCTTGGGCCTCTGCAACACTCTCTTAAGCCTCTGCATCACTCTCTAGAGCCTCTGCATCACTCTCTTCAGCCTCTGCATCACTCTCTCAAGCCTCTGCATCCCTCTCTGGAGCCTCAGCATCCCTATCTTGAGCCTTTTGTAGCACTCTCTTGATCGTCTGCATCACTCTCTTGAGCCTCTGCATCACTCTCTTGAGCCTCTGCATCACTCTCTTGATCCTCTGCATCACATCCTTGAGCCTCTGCATCACACTCGTGAGCCTCTGCATCACTCTTTTACGCCTCTGCATCATTCTCTTCAGCTTCTGCATCACTCTCCTGAGCCTCTGCATCACTCTCTTAAGCCTCTGCATGTCTCTCTTGATCCTCTGCATCACTCTCTTGATCCAATGCAACACTTTCTTGAGCCTCTGCATCACTCTCTTGCGCCTCTGCAACACTCTCTTCAGCCTCTGCATCACTCTCATGAGGCCTCTTCATCACTCTCTTAAGCCTCTGAATCCCTCTCGTGAGCCTCTGCATCACTCTCTCGAGCCTCTGCATCACTCTTTTGATCCTCTGCCTCACTCTCATGAGCCTCTGCATCACTCTCTTAAGCCTCTGTATCACTCTCTAAAGCCTCTGCATCACTGTCTTCAGCTTCTGCATCACTCTCTTAAGCCTCTGCTTTCCCTCTCTTGATCCTCAGCATCACCCTCTTGAGAATCTGCATCCCTCTCTTGAGCCTCTGCATCACTCTCTTGAGCCTCTGCATCACCCTCTTAAGCCTCTGCAACCCTTTTTTGAGCCTCTGCATCACTTTCGTAAGCCTTTGCATCCCTTTCTTGAGCCTCTGCATCACTCTCGTGAACTCCTGCATCCCTCTCATGAGCCTCTGCATCCCTCTCCTGAGCCTTTACATCACTCTCTTAAGCCTCTGCATCACTCTCAAGAGCCTCTGCATCCCTCTCGTGTGCCTCTGCATCCCTCACTTGAGCCTCTGCATCCCTCTCTTGAGCCCCCTCATCCCTTTCTTGACCTCTGTAACCCTCTCTTAAGCCTATGCATCACTCTCTTATGCCTCTGCATCCCTCTCTTAAGCCTCTGAATCACTCTCTTGAACCTCTGCATCACTCTCTTGAGCCCCTGCATCCCTCTCTTGAGCCTCTGCATCACTCACTTGAGCCTCTTCATCACCCTGTTAAACCTCTGCATCCCTCTCTTGAGCCTCTGCATTCCTCTCTTAAGCCTATGCATCACTCTCTTATGCCTCTGCATCCTTCTCTTAAGCCTCTGAATCACTCTCTTGAACCTCTGCATCACTCTCTTGAGCCCCTGCATCCCTCTCTTGAGCCTCTGCATCACTCACTTGAGCCTCTGCATCACTCTCTTAAGCCTATGCATCACTCTCGTAAGCCTCTGAATCACTCTCTTGAGCCTCTGCATCCCTCTCCTGAACTCCTGCATCCCTCTCATGAGCCTCTGCATCCCTCTCTTGAGCCTCTGCATCCCTCTCTTGAGCCTCTGAATCCCTCTCTTGAGCCTCTGCATCCCTCTCATGAGCCTCTGCATCCCTCTCTTGAGCCTCTGCATCACTCTCTTGAGCCTCTGCATCCCTCTCTTGAGCCTCTGCATCCCTCTCTTGAGCCTCTGCATCCCTCTCTTGAGCCTCTGCATCCCTCTCTTGAGCCTCTGCATCCCTCTATTTAGCCTATGCATCACTCTCTTATGCCACTGCATCACTCTCTTAAGCCTTTGCATCACTCTCGCAATCCTCCGAATCACTCTCTTGTGCCTCTGCATCCCTCTCTTGAGCCTCTGCATCCCTCTCTTAAGCCTCTGCATCACTCTCTTAAGCCTCTGCATCACTCTCTTAGGCCTCTGAATCACTCTCTTCAGCCTCTGCATCACTCTCTCAAGCCTCTGCTTCCCTCTTATGATCCTCTGCAACACTTTCTTCAGCCTCTGCATCACTCTCTCAAGCCTCTGCATCCCTCTCTGGAGCCTCTGAATCCCTCTCTTGAGCCTCTGCATCACTCTCTCGAGCCTCTGCATCACTCGTTTGATCCTCTGCATCACTCTCATGAGCCTCTGCATCACTCTCTTATGCCTTTGCATCACTCTCTAGAGCCTCTGTATCACTCTCTGAAGCCTCTGCATCACTCTCTGAAGCCTCTGCTTCAATCTCCTGATCCTCTGCATTACTCTCTTGAGCCTCTGCATCACTCTCTCGATCGTCTGAATCACTCTCTTGAGCCTCTGCATCCCTCTTTTGAGCCTCTGCATCACTCTCTTGAGCCTCTGCATCACCCTCTTGATCCTCTGCATCACTCTCTTGATCCTCTGCATCCCTCTCTTGAGCCTCTGCATCACTCTCTTAAGCCTCTGCATCACTCTCTAGAGCCTCTGCATCACTCTCTGCAGCCTATGCATCACTCTCACAAGCCTCTGCATCCCTCTCTGCAGCCTCAGCATCCCTATCTTGAGCCTTTTGCAGCACTCTCTTGAGCCTCTGCATCACTCTCTTGATCGTCTGCATCACTCTCTTGAGCCTCTGCATCACTCTCTTGAGCCTCTCTATCACTCTCTTTAGCCTCTGCATCACTCTCTTGAGTCTCTGCATCACTCTCTTAAGCTTTTGCATCCCTCTTTTAAGCCTCTGCATCACTCTCTTGAGCCTCTGCATCACTCTCTTAAGCCTCTGCACCATTCTCTTGAGCCTCTGCATCACTCACTTAAGCCTCTGCATCACTCTCTTGAGCATCTGCATCACTCTCTTAAGCCCCTGCATCACTCTCTTGAGCCTCTGCATCACTCTCGTGATCCTCTGCATCACTCTCTTGAGCCTCTGCACCACTCTCTTGATCCTCTGCATCACTCTCTTGATCCTCTGCATCACTCTCTTGATCCTCTGCATCACTCTCTTGATCCTCTGCATCACTCTCTTGATCCTCTACATCACTCTCTTGATCCTCTGCATCACTCTCTTGATCCTCTGCATCACTCTCTTGAGCCTCTGCATCACTCTTGTGAGCCTCTGTATCACTCTTTTACGCGTCTGCATCATTCTATTCAGCTTCTGCATCACTCTCTTGAGCCTCTGCATCACTCTCTTAAGCCTCTGCATCACTCTCTTGATCCTCTGCATCACTCTCTTGATCCTCTGCATCACTCTCTTGAGCCTCTGCATCACTCTCCTGAGCCTCTGCATCACTCTTTTACTCTTCTGCATCATTCTCTTCATCCTCTGCATCACTCTCTTAAGCCTCTGCATCACTCTCCTGAGCCTCGGCATCCCTCTCTTAAGCCACTGCATCACTCACTTGAGCCTCGTTATCACTCTCTTCAATCTCTGCATCCCTCTCTTCAATCTCTGCATCCCTCTCTTGAGCCTCTGCATCATTCTCCTAAGCCTCTGCATCACTCTCTTGAGCTTCTGCATTACTCTCTTGAGCCTCTGCATCTCTCACTTAAGCCTCTGCATCACTCTCTTAAGCCTCTGCATCACTCTCTTTAGCCTCTGCATTACTCTCTTAAGCCTCTGCATCACTCTTTTGAGCCTCTCCATCACTCTCCTAATCCTCTGCATCACTCTCCTGAGCACCTGCATCACTCTCTTGAGCCTTTGCATCATTCTCCTAAGCCTCTCCATCCCTCACTTCAGCCTCTGCATCATTCTCTTGAGCCTCTGCATCCCTCTCTTTCGACCCTACATCATTCTCTTGAGCCTCTGCATCACTCTTTTGAGCCTCTGCATCACTCTCTTAAGCCTCTGAATCCCTCTTTTGAGCCTCTGCATCACTCTCTCGAGCCTCTGCATCCCTCTCCTAAGCCTCTGCATTACTAACTTAAGCCTCTGCATCACTCTCTCCAGCCTCTGCATCCCTCTCTTCAGCCTCTGCATCATTCTCCTAAGCCTCTGCATCACTCTCTTGAGCCTCTGCATCATTCTCTTGAGCCTCTGCATCCCTCTCTTGGGCCTCTGCATCACTCTCTTAAGCCTATGCATCCCTCTCTTGAGCCTCTGAATCCCTCTTTTAAGCCTCTGCATCACTCTCTCGAGCCTCTGCATCACTCTCTTCATCCTCTGCATCCCTCTCTTGAGCATCTCCATCACTCTCTTGGGCCCCTGCATCCCTCTCTTGAGCCTCTGCAACACTCTCTTCAGACTCTGCATCACTCTCTTAATCCTCTGAATCCCTCTCTTGATCCTCTAAATCCCTCTCTTGAGCCTCTGCATCACTCTCTTGATCCTCTGCATCACTCTCTTGAGCCTCTGCATCACTCTCTTGAGCCTCTGCTTAACTCTCTTGAGCCTCTGCATCACTCTCTTGAGCCTCTGCATCCCTCTCTTGAGTCTGTGCATCACTCTCTTAAGCCTCTGCTTCCCTCTCTTCATCCTCTGCATCACTCTCTTGAGCCGCTGCATCATTCTCTTGAGCCTCTGCATCCCTCTCTTAAGCCTCTGCATCATTCTCTCTAGCCTCTGCATCACTCTCTTGAGCCTCTGCATCCCTCTTTTGAGCCTCTGCATCACTCTCTTGAGCCTCTGCATCACCCTCTTGATCCTCTGCATCACTCTCTTGATCCTCTGCATCCCTCTCTTGAGCCTCTGCATCACTCTCTTAAGCCTCTGCATCACTCTCTAGAGCCTCTGCATCACTCTCTGCAGCCTATGCATCACTCTCACAAGCCTCTGCATCCCTCTCTGCAGCCTCAGCATCCCTATCTTGAGCCTTTTGCAGCACTCTCTTGAGCCTCTGCATCACTCTCTTGATCGTCTGCATCACTCTCTTGAGCCTCTGCATCACTCTCTTGAGCCTCTCTATCACTCTCTTTAGCCTCTGCATCACTCTCTTGAGTCTCTGCATCACTCTCTTAAGCTTTTGCATCCCTCTTTTAAGCCTCTGCATCACTCTCTTGAGCCTCTGCATCACTCTCTTAAGCCTCTGCACCATTCTCTTGAGCCTCTGCATCACTCACTTAAGCCTCTGCATCACTCTCTTGAGCATCTGCATCACTCTCTTAAGCCCCTGCATCACTCTCTTGAGCCTCTGCATCACTCTCGTGATCCTCTGCATCACTCTCTTGAGCCTCTGCACCACTCTCTTGATCCTCTGCATCACTCTCTTGATCCTCTGCATCACTCTCTTGATCCTCTGCATCACTCTCTTGATCCTCTGCATCACTCTCTTGATCCTCTACATCACTCTCTTGATCCTCTGCATCACTCTCTTGATCCTCTGCATCACTCTCTTGAGCCTCTGCATCACTCTTGTGAGCCTCTGTATCACTCTTTTACGCGTCTGCATCATTCT
Organism: Procambarus clarkii; assembly: GCF_040958095.1. Classification (NCBI taxonomy): domain Eukaryota; kingdom Metazoa; phylum Arthropoda; class Malacostraca; order Decapoda; family Cambaridae; genus Procambarus; species Procambarus clarkii. Next base: position 28,378,153 of record NC_091166.1, on the reverse strand, counting down.
ATTCAGCTTCTGCATCACTCTCTTGAGCCTCTGCATCACTCTCTTAAGCCTCTGCATCACTCTCTTGATCCTCTGCATCACTCTCTTGATCCTCTGCATCACTCTCTTGAGCCTCTGCATCACTCTCCTGAGCCTCTGCATCACTCTTTTACTCTTCTGCATCATTCTCTTCATCCTCTGCATCACTCTCTTAAGCCTCTGCATAACTCTCCTGAGCCTCGGCATCCCTCTCTTAAGCCACTGCATCACTCACTTGAGCCTCGTTATCACTCTCTTCAATCTCTGCATCCCTCTCTTCAATCTCTGCATCCCTCTCTTGAGCCTCTGCATCATTCTCCTAAGCCTCTGCATCACTCTCTTGAGCTTCTGCATTACTCTCTTGAGCCTCTGCATCTCTCACTTAAGCCTCTGCATCACTCTCTTAAGCCTCTGCATCACTCTCTTTAGCCTCTGCATTACTCTCTTAAGCCTCTGCATCACTCTTTTGAGCCTCTCCATCACTCTCCTAATCCTCTGCATCACTCTCCTGAGCACCTGCATCACTCTCTTGAGCCTTTGCATCATTCTCCTAAGCCTCTCCATCCCTCACTTCAGCCTCTGCATCATTCTCTTGAGCCTCTGCATCCCTCTCTTTCGACCCTACATCATTCTCTTGAGCCTCTGCATCACTCTTTTGAGCCTCTGCATCACTCTCTTAAGCCTCTGAATCCCTCTTTTGAGCCTCTGCATCACTCTCTCGAGCCTCTGCATCCCTCTCCTAAGCCTCTGCATTACTAACTTAAGCCTCTGCATCACTCTCTCCAGCCTCTGCATCCCTCTCTTCAGCCTCTGCATCATTCTCCTAAGCCTCTGCATCACTCTCTTGAGCCTCTGCATCATTCTCTTGAGCCTCTGCATCCCTCTCTTGGGCCTCTGCATCACTCTCTTAAGCCTATGCATCCCTCTCTTGAGCCTCTGAATCCCTCTTTTAAGCCTCTGCATCACTCTCTCGAGCCTCTGCATCACTCTCTTCATCCTCTGCATCCCTCTCTTGAGCATCTCCATCACTCTCTTGGGCCCCTGCATCCCTCTCTTGAGCCTCTGCAACACTCTCTTCAGACTCTGCATCACTCTCTTAATCCTCTGAATCCCTCTCTTGATCCTCTAAATCCCTCTCTTGAGCCTCTGCATCACTCTCTTGATCCTCTGCATCACTCTCTTGAGCCTCTGCATCACTCTCTTGAGCCTCTGCTTAACTCTCTTGAGCCTCTGCATCACTCTCTTGAGCCTCTGCATCCCTCTCTTGAGTCTCTGCATCACTCTCTTAAGCCTCTGCTTCCCTCTCTTCATCCTCTGCATCACTCTCTTGAGCCGCTGCATCATTCTCTTGAGCCTCTGCATCCCTCTCTTAAGCCTCTGCATCATTCTCTCTAGCCTCTGCATCACTCTCTTGAGCCTCTGCATCACTCTCTTAAGCCTCTGCATCTCTCTCTTCATCCTCTGCAACACTATCTTGAGCCTCTGCATCCCTCTCTTATGCCTCTGCATCACTCACTTAAGGCTCTGCATCACTCTCTTCAGCCTCTTTATCCCTCTATTGAGCCTCTGCATCATTCTTCTAAGCCTCTGCATCACTCTCTTGAGCCACTGCATCACTCTCTTGAGCCTCTGCATCCCTCTCATAAGCCTCTGCATCACTCTCTTATGCCTCTGCATCACTCTCTTTAGCCTCTGCAGCACTCTCTTGAGCCTCTCAATCACTCTCCTAAACCTCTACATCACTCTCTTGAGCCCCTGCATCACTCTCTTGAGCCTCTGCACCACTCTCTTGAGCCTCTGCATCCCTCTTCTTAGCCTCTACATCATTCTCCTAAGCCTCTCCATCCCTTACTTGAGCCTCTGCATCCCTCTCATGAGCCTCTGCATCCCTCTCTTGAGCCTTTGCATCACTCTCTTAAGCCTCTGCATCCCTGTCTTGAGCCTCTGCATCACTCTCTTGAGCCTTTGCATCACTCTCTTGAGCCTCTGCATCCCTCTCGTAAGCCTCTGCAACACTCTCTTCAGCCTCTGCATCACTCTCTTAAACCTCTGCATCCCTCTCTTGATCCTCTGCAACACTCTCTTGAGCCTCTGCATCACTTTCTTGCGCCTCTGCAACACTCTTCAGCCTCTGCATCACTCTCTTGAGGCGTCTGCATCACTCTCTTAAGCCTCTGAATCCCTCTCTTGAGCCTCTGCATCACTCTCTCGAGCCTCTGCATCACTCTTTTGATCCTCTGCATCACTCTCATGAGCCTCTGCATCACTCTCTTAAGCCTCTGTATCACTCTCTACAGCCTCTGCATCACTCTCTTCAGCTTCTGCATCACTCTCTTAAGCCTCTGCTTTCCCTCTCTTGATCCTCAGCATCTCTCTTGCGCCTCTGCATCCCTCTCTTGAGCCTCTGTATCACTCTCTTGAGCCTCTGCATCACCCTCTTAAGCCTCTGCAACCATTTTTTGAGCCTCTGCATCACTTTCGTAAGCCTTTGCATCCCTTTCTTGAGCCTCTGCATCACTCTCTTGAACTCCTGCATCCCTCTCATGAGCCTCTGCATCCCTCTCCTGAGCCTTTACATCACTCTCTTAAGCCTCTGCATCCCTCTCTTGAGCCTCTGCATCACTCTCAAGATCCTCTGCATTCCTCTCTTGTGCCTCTGCATCCCTCACGTGAGCCTCTTCATCCCTCTCCTGAGCCCCTCATCTCTTTCTTGACCTCTGCATCCCTCTCTTGAGGCTCTGCATCCCTCTCTTAAGCCTATGCATCACTCTCTTATGCCTCTTCATCACTCTCTTAAGCCTCTGAATCACTCTCTTGAACCTCTGCATCACTCTCTTGAGCCCCTGCATCCCTCTCTTGAGCCTCTGCATCACTCTCTTGAGCCTCTGCATCACCCTCTTAAGCCTCTGCATCGCCCTCTTGAGCCTCTGCATCCCTTTCCTAAGCCTCTGCCTCACTCTCTTATGCATCTGCATCACTCTCTTAAGCCTCTGCATCGCTCTTGTAAGCCCCTGAATCACTCTCTTGAGCCTCTGCATCCCTCTCCTGAACTCCTGCATCCCTCTCATGAGCCTCTGCATCCCTCTCTTAACCCTCTGCATCCCTTTCTTGAGCCTCTGCATCCCTCTCTTGAGCCTCTGCATACCTCTCTTTAGCCTATACATCACTCCCTTATGCCACTGCATCACTCTCTTAAGCCTCTGCATCACTCTCGCAATCCTCTGAATCACTCTCTTGAGCCTCTGCATCCCTCTCTTGAGCCTCTGCATCCCTCTCTTAAGCCTCTGCATCACTCTCTTAAGCCTCTGCATCACTCTCTTAGGCCTCTGCATCACTCTCTTCAGCCTCTGCATCACTCTCTCAAGCCTCTGCTTCCCTCTTATGATCCTCTGCAACACTCTCTTCAGCCTCTGCATCACTCTCTCAAGCCTCTGCATCCCTCTCTGGAGCCTCTGAATCCCTCTGTTGAGCCTCTGCATCACTCTCTCGAGCCTCTGCATCACTCTTTTGACCCTCTGCATCACTCTCACGAGCCTCTGCATCACTCTCTTATGCCTTTGCATCACTCTCTAGAGCCTCTGCGTCACTCTCCTCAGCCTCTGCATCAATCTCTCAAGCCTCTGCTTCAATCTCTTGATCCTCTGCATCACTCTCTTGAGCCTCTGCATCACTCTCTTGATCGTCTGAATCACTCTCTTGAGCCTCTGCATCCCTCTCTTGAGCCTCTGCATCACTCTCTTGATCCTCTGCATCACTCTTTTGATCATCTGCATCCCTCTTTAGAGCTTCTGCATCACTCTCTTCTGCCTCTTCATCCCTCTCTTGGGCCTCTGCAACACTCTCTTAAGCCTCTGCATCACTCTCTAGAGCGTCTGCATCACTCTCTTCAGCCTCTGCATCACTCTCTCAAGCCTCTGCATCCCTCTCTGGAGCCTCAGCATCCCTATCTTGAGCCTTTTGCAGCACTCTCTTGAGCCTCTGCACCACTCTCTTGATCGTCTGCATCGCTCTCTTGAGCCTCTGCATCACTCTCTTGAGCCTCTCTATCACTCTCTTTAGCCTCTGCATCACTCTCTTTAGTCTCTGCATCACTCACGTAAGCCTCTGCATCCCTCTTTTAAGCCTCTGCATCACTCTCTTGAGCCTCTGCATCATTCTCTTGAGCCTCGGCATCACTCTCGTAAGCCTCTGCACCATTCTCTTGAGCCTCTGCATCACTCACTTAAGCCTCTGCATCACTCGCTTGAGCATCTGCATCACTCTCTTAAGCCTCTGCATCACTCTCTTGAGCCTCTGCATCACTCTCTTGATCCTCTGCATCACTCTCTTGAGCCTCTGCATCACTCTCTTGATCCCCTGCATCACTCTCTTGATCCTCTGCATCACTCTCTTGATCCTCTGCATCACTTTCTTGAGCCTCTGCATCACACTCGTGAGCCTCTGCATCACTCGTTTACGCCTCTGCATCATTCTCTTCATCTTCTGCATCACTGTCCTGAGCCTTTGCATCACTCTCTTAAGCCTCTGCTTGTCTCTCTTGATCCTCTGCATCACTCTCTTGATCCTCTGCATCATTCTTTTGAGCCTTTGCATCACTCTCTTAAGCCTCTGCACCATTCTCTTGAGCCTCTGCATCACTCACTTATGCCTCTGCATCACTCTCTTGAGCATCTGCATCACTCTCTTAAGCCTCTGCATCACTCTCTTGAGCCTCTGCATAACTCTCTTGATCCTCTGCATCACTCTCTTGAGCCTCTGCATCACTCTCTTGATCCTCTGCATCACTCTCTTGATCCTCTGCTTCACTCTCTTGATCCTCTGCATCACTCTCTTGAGCTTCTGCCTCACTCTCTTGATCCTCTGCATCACTCTCTTGAGCCTCTGCATCACTCTCTTGATCCTCTGCATCACTTTCTTGAGAATCTGCATGACACTCGTGAGCCTCTGCATCACTCTCTTGCGCCTCTGCAACACTCTCTTCAGCCTCTGTATCCCTCTCTTGAGCCTCTGCATCCCTCTCTTGAGCCTCTGCATCCCTCTCTTAAGCCTCTGCATCACTCTCTTAAGCCTCTGCACCATTCTCTTGAGCCTCTGCATCACTCACTTAAGCCTCTGCATCACTCTCTTGAGCATCTGCATCACTCTCTTAAGCCTCTGCATCACTCTCTTGAGCCTCTGCATCACTCTCGTGATCCTCTGCATCACTCTCTTGAGCCTCTGCACCACTCTCTTGATCCTCTGCATCACTCTCTTGATCCTCTGCATCACTCTCTTGATCCTCTGCATCACTCTCTTGATCCTCTGCATCACTCTCTTAATCCTCTACATCACTCTCTTGATCCTCTGCATCACTCTCTTGATCCTCTGCATCACTCTCTTGAGCCTCTGCATCACTCTTGTGAGCCTCTGTATCACTCTTTTACGCGTCTGCATCATTCTATTCAGCTTCTGCATCACTCTCTTGAGCCTCTGCATCACTCTCTTAAGCCTCTGCATCACTCTCTTGATCCTCTGCATCACTCTCTTGATCCTCTGCATCACTCTCTTGAGCCTCTGCATCACTCTCCTGAGCCTCTGCATCACTCTTTTACTCTTCTGCATCATTCTCTTCATCCTCTGCATCACTCTCTTAAGCCTCTGCATCACTCTCCTGATCCTCGGCATCCCTCTCTTAAGCCACTGCATCACTCACTTGAGCCTCGTTATCACTCTCTTCAATCTCTGCATCCCTCTCTTCAATCTCTGCATCCCTCTCTTGAGCCTCTGCATCATTCTCCTAAGCCTCTGCATCACTCTCTTGAGCTTCTGCATTACTCTCTTGAGCCTCTGCATCTCTCACTTAAGCCTCTGCATCACTCTCTTAAGCCTCTGCATCACTCTCTTTAGCCTCTGCATTACTCTCTTAAGCCTCTGCATCACTCTTTTGAGCCTCTCCATCACTCTCCTAATCCTCTGCATCACTCTCCTGAGCACCTGCATCACTCTCTTGAGCCTTTGCATCATTCTCCTAAGCCTCTCCATCCCTCACTTCAGCCTCTGCATCATTCTCTTGAGCCTCTGCATCCCTCTCTTTCGACCCTACATCATTCTCTTGAGCCTCTGCATCACTCTTTTGAGCCTCTGCATCACTCTCTTTAGCCTCTGAATCCCTCTTTTGAGCCTCTGCATCACTCTCTCGAGCCTCTGCATCCCTCTCCTAAGCCTCTGCATTACTAACTTAAGCCTCTGCATCACTCTCTCCAGCCTCTGCATCCCTCTCTTCAGCCTCTGCATCATTCTCCTAGCCTCTGCATCACTCTCTTGAGCCTCTGCATCATTCTCTTGAGCCTCTGCATCCCTCTCTTGGGCCTCTGCATCACTCTCTTAAGCCTATGCATCCCTCTCTTGAGCCTCTGAATCCCTCTTTTAAGCCTCTGCATCACTCTCTCGAGCCTCTGCATCACTCTCTTCATCCTCTGCATCCCTCTCTTGAGCATCTCCATCACTCTCTTGGGCCCCTGCATCCCTCTCTTGAGCCTCTGCAACACTCTCTTCAGACTCTGCATCACTCTCTTAATCCTCTGAATCCCTCTCTTGATCCTCTAAATCCCTCTCTTGAGCCTCTGCATCACTCTCTTGATCCTCTGCATCACTCTCTTGAGCCTCTGCATCACTCTCTTGAGCCTCTGCTTAACTCTCTTGAGCCTCTGCATCACTCTCTTGAGCCTCTGCATCCCTCTCTTGAGTCTCTGCATCACTCTCTTAAGCCTCTGCTTCCCTCTCTTCATCCTCTGCATCACTCTCTTGAGCCGCTGCATCATTCTCTTGAGCCTCTGCATCCCTCTCTTAAGCCTCTGCATCATTCTCTCTAGCCTCTGCATCACTCTCTTGAGCCTCTGCATCACTCTCTTAAGCCTCTGCATCTCTCTCTTCATCCTCTGCAACACTATCTTGAGCCTCTGCATCCCTCTCTTATGCCTCTGCATCACTCACTTAAGGCTCTGCATCACTCTCTTCAGCCTCTTTATCCCTCTATTGAGCCTCTGCATCATTCTTCTAAGCCTCTGCATCACTCTCTTGAGCCACTGCATCACTCTCTTTAGCCTCTGCATCCCTCTCATAAGCCTCTGCATCACTCTCTTATGCCTCTGCATCACTCTCTTTAGCCTCTGCAGCACTCTCTTGAGCCTCTCAATCACTCTCCTAAACCTCTACATCACTCTCTTGAGCCCCTGCATCACTCTCTTGAGCCTCTGCACCACTCTCTTGAGCCTCTGCATCCCTCTTCTTAGCCTCTACATCATTCTCCTAAGCCTCTCCATCCCTTACTTGAGCCTCTGCATCCCTCTCATGAGCCTCTGCATCCCTCTCTTGAGCCTTTTGTGGGAACCGACCTGTGAGATTTATATTTATTTAATTTATATGAATTTATATTTACGTTAATTTATATACTTCGATAGCAATTTGTATAATGATAAGTGGACTGTATTTCTGCAATAATCTTATAATCTCACAAATCGATCCTCTACACATTAGGGGGGGTTAAATTAATATATATGCAGCCAATCAAATTACAGTAATAGCCTACATACTATTAAACATTGAAGAGGTTCCTTATCTTATAGTACAGCAGGTTAGTCCACCAGGTATAACTAGGGTGTAGACACCAAATTATCCTCTTTGAGGTAGCTTCCATATCACCCAGTAACTGGTGCACAAATCCTTCCTCGTCTTGACCTGTCAAAAGTGCGCTAGCTGTGAAGCCAGAATCCTATATATGACAAGTATATCAGAGAAAACAGTACATGGAACATGAAGACCTGGCTTAATTACCTTTAGTTTGAGGCTTCCATGTGATCTAACCGGGTCACCCTATATCCTGACATTAATGGCCATAAATGAATGATAAACGGGTTTCGGATAGACACTTAACTTGATTGTAGACATCGTGTTGGAGATGGTACCTTTGGTTTCCATAACACTACGTCCAAGTAAATTAACAGGAGCCGAATTTGTTCCCGTGTGAGCCTCTGGTCTCAATATAAACAATGGCTGTTTAACACTCCATCCTATTGACGTTACTGGCCGACATTGTCCAGAATGATAGGAGCTAAATTTGCTCCACACGTCTCGGAGGTGACACAACAATGGCTGCCCTCCTTCCTCACTCTCGCCTGGCCTACTTTGTCCACATTTCAGAAAGTGATAGAAGGGTCACATTTACTCTACTTTAATATTGATAATTAAGTTAATTTATATAAGATGTTTTTATGATGGTAAAGTCCAAAGACTAATGTATTTAAGAATAATTCCCAGCAGAATAGCTGGTGAATTATAATAGTATGTGGTGATGATATCCCGTTTTCTTTAGACGGTAATTCCACTACAAGTTACGTTTTCTATGGGTAACTTGTTGGTAATACAGCAGAAATTATTATCTGTCTGTATGATATATTAAATGGTGTCGGATTTTCCGACATAATTCCCCAGGGGGCTGCTCACGGGTCGAAGTCCTAATTAGAACAGACGAACACCGATACTCCTCCATCGAATTATTACATTAATTTGATGTTAGTAGTTAGTAATCACACATTTGTGTGTCTGTTCGTACAGGACGGATGTCCCGTACTAGAGTTGCAGGGGTTAGAAGTCTAATGCGATTTCATTTCCCTGTCAACTCTTGAAAGGCTAATATTCAAGCCTTATTACATATTATTTAACCCAGAAGACTGAATGTGATCAAGTACTACAGTCAAGTATGATTCAGGGACTGCAGTGAGATCAGTGACTTTAGATATAACTTGAAGTTTCTTCAGGTAACTGGTCACTGATATATAAACACTGAGGCCCATGGAATACATCTTGATTAAATAATAAATGTATCAAATCAGTCATCAGATTTATTGGGGTTTAATTTAGTTAATTGATTCAGAAGATTGAATAGCTCATCATTAAAGTAAAGTATGGTTCTGAGACTGCAGTGGGTTCAGTGACATTGGTCGCAGTGACTTGTAGCTGTTTTAGGCTACTGTTCACTGATTTGCCACTGAGGCCTCATGAACTCATCTTCAGCTTTAAATGATGATACTAACATCAACCTCTGTTACTATAGTCAGCTGTAATCTCCTTAGTATAATGCTACTGGAGAAATATAATCAGCTGACAAATTTAGTTTCTATTGGTATTGTTTATCTGCAGGCATAGGTCTCCTCAGGCTTGATACTGGGCCTGAGAGTAATTTACCTCCTGCAGAGTTTAACATGGTTATACCCTGATATTTAGTAGGGCTACCGATGAATTGATGGTAGTAGTCTGTCCCCACAAGGACAGCCATTTGGCATTTGATTTGCTCAAATTTACCTGCAGCTGCTTGATAATAGCTTTCCAGGTCAGCATAATCATCTGTTGATTGTTGTGACAAATCTTCACATTTCTTGATCTGTCTTGTTAAGTGGCCTTTAAGACCTGCAAGGGTTCTTTTCATTCTCCCTGCATTATCCATACTGGCTCGTTGGTGAAGCCTTGTGGGACTTGTACTTGGGCTGCTCATAATACTGAACAAGCACTGATGGTAGCCTAGGGTAAATTCTGAACTCACTAGGCAATAATCCTACCTCTACTAGAGGTTAGCACTTAAAATTAATACACATTATATATATATACAATCATCCACACTAATGATTTGAGTGATAAACCAGTGTCACTGGAAGTACCTTTAGGTTAGCTCTTCTATATCACCCTAGGATGGAAGAGACACTAATTAATCACTCAAAGGTGTAATGATCATAAGTAAATTATTATATATACAACTCAATTCGAGTTGATAAAAATTACACCCAAAATAGGGTCTGGACCATTCATTAATGGTGTTAGGTTGAATATAGTACAACTGACTATGGTAATAATGGGACTAGGATGAACAATAATAGTTCAACTAGTCATATCCTACCCTGTTGTGGGTTGGCAATTAGTAAATATTATACTGTGAACACTAGTGCAGTATATATTAAATAATTCTCTATTTGGAGAAATAATATACACAATTATTGATAATAGCCTCTTAATTAGCCTCTATGAAACTTCTAATATTATCTAGAAGTATTAAATATTATTAGTGACCTCGCGAAATAAAGTCCACAAAATTCGTAGATAATCTCTCGCGAAATGTAACACCACGAAATCCGTGAACAATCTCGCGAAGACACAGTCACTAATTTGGCTGGATTCTATATTAGCGCTGTCATTTCACGAAATAACACGCCACCAAATATCTGTGGGTGTGCATGAAACCGCTGACGAAGCTGAACTGGGCTGAGGGAGGCTCCTGAGCTCCCTCGAGGCTACGCTGCCGTCTTGACTGCTGGCTTTGTTTAAATAACACTGCACTAGTATATTTAATGAATCCATAGGTCACTGGTTCGTATCCGGTTCGAAGGACCAAATAATGTGGGAACCGACCTGTGAGATTTATATTTATTTAATTTATATGAATTTATATTTACGTTAATTTATATACTTCGATAGCAATTTGTATAATGATAAGTGGACTGTATTTCTGCAATAATCTTATAATCTCACAAATCGATCCTCTACACATTAGGGGGGGTTAAATTAATATATATGCAGCCAATCAAATTACAGTAATAGCCTACATACTATTAAACATTGAAGAGGTTCCTTATCTTATAGTACAGCAGGTTAGTCCACCAGGTATAACTAGGGTGTAGACACCAAATTATCCTCTTTGAGGTAGCTTCCATATCACCCAGTAACTGGTGCACAAATCCTTCCTCGTCTTGACCTGTCAAAAGTGCGCTAGCTGTGAAGCCAGAATCCTATATATGACAAGTATATCAGAGAAAACAGTACATGGAACATGAAGACCTGGCTTAATTACCTTTAGTTTGAGGCTTCCATGTGATCTAACCGGTTCACCCTATATCCTGACATTAATGGCCATAAATGAATGATAAACGGGTTTCGGATAGACACTTAACTTGATTGTAGACATCGTGTTGGAGATGGTACCTTTGGTTTCCATAACACTACGTCCAAGTAAATTAACAGGAGCCGAATTTGCTCCCGTGTGAGCCTCTGGTCTCAATATAAACAATGGCTGTTTAACACTCCATCCTATTGACGTTACTGGCCGACATTGTCCAGAATGATAGGAGCTAAATTTGCTTCACACGTCTCGGAGGTGACACAACAATGGCTGCCCTCCTTCCTCACTCTCGCCTGGCCTACTTTGTCCACATTTCAGAAAGTGATAGAAGGGTCACATTTACTCTACTTTAATATTGATAATTAAGTTAATTTATATAAGATGTTTTTATGATGGTAAAGTCCAAAGACTAATGTATTTAAGAATAATTCCCAGCAGAATAGCTGGTGAATTATAATAGTATGTGGTGATGATATCCCGTTTTCTTTAGACGGTAATTCCACTACAAGTTACGTTTTCTATGGGTAACTTGTTGGTAATACAGCAGAAATTATTATCTGTCTGTATGATATATTAAATGGTGTCGGATTTTCCGACACCTTTGCATCACTCTCTTAAGCCTCTGCATCCCTGTCTTGAGCCTCTGCATCACTCTCTTCAGCCTTTGCATCACTCTCTTGAGCCTCTGCATCCCTCTCGTAAGCCTCTGCAACACTCTCTTCAGCCTCTGCATCACTCTCTTAAACCTCTGCATCCCTCTCTTGATCCTCTGCAACACTCTCTTGAGCCTCTGCATCACTTTCTTGCGCCTCTGCAACACTCTTCAGCCTCTGCATCACTCTCTTGAGGCGTCTGCATCACTCTCTTAAGCCTCTGAATTCCTCTCTTGAGCCTCTGCATCACTCTCTCGAGCCTCTGCATCACTCTTTTGATCCTCTGCATCACTCTCATGAGCCTCTGCATCACTCTCTTAAGCCTCTGTATCACTCTCTACAGCCTCTGCATCACTCTCTTCAGCTTCTGCATCACTCTCTTAAGCCTCTGCTTTCCCTCTCTTGATCCTCAGCATCTCTCTTGCGCCTCTGCATCCCTCTCTTGAGCCTCTGTATCACTCTCTTGAGCCTCTGCATCACCCTCTTAAGCCTCTGCAACCATTTTTTGAGCCTCTGCATCACTTTCGTAAGCCTTTGCATCCCTTTCTTCAGCCTCTGCATCACTCTCTTGAACTCCTGCATCCCTCTCATGAGCCTCTGCATCCCTCTCCTGAGCCTTTACATCACTCTCTTAAGCCTCTGCATCCCTCTCTTGAGCCTCTGCATCACTCTCAAGATCCTCTGCATTCCTCTCTTGTGCCTCTGCATCCCTCACTTGAGCCTCTTCATCCCTCTCCTGAGCCCCTCATCTCTTTCTTGACCTCTGCATCCCTCTCTTGAGGCTCTGCATCCCTCTCTTAAGCCTATGCATCACTCTCTTATGCCTCTTCATCACTCTCTTAAGCCTCTGAATCACTCTCTTGAACCTCTGCATCACTCTCTTGAGCCCCTGCATCCCTCTCTTGAGCCTCTGCATCACTCTCTTGAGCCTCTGCATCACCCTCTTAAGCCTCTGCATCGCCCTCTTGAGCCTCTGCATCCCTTTCCTAAGCCTCTGCCTCACTCTCTTATGCATCTGCATCACTCTCTTAAGCCTCTGCATCACTCTTGTAAGCCCCTGAATCACTCTCTTGAGCCTCTGCATCCCTCTCCTGAACTCCTGCATCCCTCTCATGAGCCTCTGCATCCCTCTCTTAACCCTCTGCATCCCTTTCTTGAGCCTCTGCATCCCTCTCTTGAGCCTCTGCATCCCTCTCTTTAGCCTATACATCACTCCCTTATGCCACTGCATCACTCTCTTAAGCCTCTGCATCACTCTCGCAATCCTCTGAATCACTCTCTTGAGCCTCTGCATCCCTCTCTTGAGCCTCTGCATCCCTCTCTTAAGCCTCTGCATCACTCTCTTAAGCCTCTGCATCACTCTCTTAGGCCTCTGCATCACTCTCTTCAGCCTCTGCATCACTCTCTCAAGCCTCTGCTTCCCTCTTATGATCCTCTGCAACACTCTCTTCAGCCTCTGCATCACTCTCTCAAGCCTCTGCATCCCTCTCTGGAGCCTCTGAATCCCTCTGTTGAGCCTCTGCATCACTCTCTCGAGCCTCTGCATCACTCTTTTGACCCTCTGCATCACTCTCACGAGCCTCTGCATCACTCTCTTATGCCTTTGCATCACTCTCTAGAGCCTCTGCGTCACTCTCCTCAGCCTCTGCATCAATCTCTCAAGCCTCTGCTTCAATCTCTTGATCCTCTGCATCACTCTCTTGAGCCTCTGCATCACTCTCTTGATCGTCTGAATCACTCTCTTGAGCCTCTGCATCCCTCTCTTGAGCCTCTGCATCACTCTCTTGATCCTCTGCATCACTCTTTTGATCATCTGCATCCCTCTTTAGAGCTTCTGCATCACTCTCTTCTGCCTCTTCATCCCTCTCTTGGGCCTCTGCAACACTCTCTTAAGCCTCTGCATCACTCTCTAGAGCGTCTGCATCACTCTCTTCAGCCTCTGCATCACTCTCTCAAGCCTCTGCATCCCTCTCTGGAGCCTCAGCATCCCTATCTTGAGCCTTTTGCAGCACTCTCTTGAGCCTCTGCACCACTCTCTTGATCGTCTGCATCACTCTCTTGAGCCTCTGCATCACTCTCTTGAGCCTCTCTATCACTCTCTTTAGCCTCTGCATCACTCTCTTGAGTCTCTGCATCACTCACGTAAGCCTCTGCATCCCTCTTTTAAGCCTCTGCATCACTCTCTTGAGCCTCTGCATCATTCTCTTGAGCCTCGGCATCACTCTCGTAAGCCTCTGCACCATTCTCTTGAGCCTCTGCATCACTCACTTAAGCCTCTGCATCACTCGCTTGAGCATCTGCATCACTCTCTTAAGCCTCTGCATCACTCTCTTGAGCCTCTGCATCACTCTCTTGATCCTCTGCATCACTCTCTTGAGCCTCTGCATCACTCTCTTGATCCCCTGCATCACTCTCTTGATCCTCTGCATCACCCTCTTGATCCTCTGCATCACTTTCTTGAGCCTCTGCATCACACTCGTGAGCCTCTGCATCACTCGTTTACGCCTCTGCATCATTCTCTTCAGCTTCTGCATCACTGTCCTGAGCCTTTGCATCACTCTCTTAAGCCTCTGCTTGTCTCTCTTGATCCTCTGCATCACTCTCTTGATCCTCTGCATCATTCTTTTGAGCCTTTGCATCACTCTCTTAAGCCTCTGCACGATTCTCTTGAGCCTCTGCATCACTCACTTATGCCTCTGCATCACTCTCTTGAGCATCTGCATCACTCTCTTAAGCCTCTGCATCACTCTCTTGAGCCTCTGCATAACTCTCTTGATCCTCTGCATCACTCTCTTGAGCCTCTGCATCACTCTCTTGATCCTCTGCATCACTCTCTTGATCCTCTGCTTCACTCTCTTGATCCTCTGCATCACTCTCTTGAGCTTCTGCCTCACTCTCTTGATCCTCTGCATCACTCTCTTGAGCCTCTGCATCACTCTCTTGATCCTCTGCATCACTTTCTTGAGAATCTGCATGACACTCGTGAGCCTCTGCATCACTCTCTTGCGCCTCTGCAACACTCTCTTCAGCCTCTGCATCCCTCTCTTGAGCCTCTGCATCCCTCTCTTGAGCCTCTGCATCCCTCTCTTTAGCGTATACATCACTCTCTTATGCCACTGCATCACTCTCTTCAGCCTCTGCATCACTCTCTCAAGCCTCTGCTTCCCTCTTATGATCCTCTGCAACACTCTCTTCAGCCTTTGCATCACTCTCTCAAGCCTCTGCATCCCTCTCTGGAGCCTCTGAATCCCTCTGTTGAGCCTCTGCATCACTCTCTCGAGCCTCTGCATCACTCTTTTGACCCTCTGCATCACTCTGATGAGCCTCTGCATCACTCTCTTATGCTTTTGCATCACTCTCTAGAGCCTCTGCGTCACTCTCCTCAGCCTCTGCATCACTCTCTCAAGCCTCTGCTTCAATCTCTTGATCCTCTGCATCACTCTCTTGAGCCTCTGCATCACTCTCTTGATCGTCTGAATCACTCTCTTGAGCCTCTGCATCCGTCTCCTGAGCCTCTGCATCACTCTCTTGAGCCTCTGCATCACCCTTTTGATCCTCTGCATCACTCTTTTGATCCTCTGTATCCCTCTCTTGAGCTTCTGCATCACTCTCTTCAGCCTCTTCATCCCTCTCTTGGGCCTCTGCAACACTCTCTTAAGCCTCTGCATCACTCTCTAGAGCCTCTGCATCACTCTCTTCAGCCTCTGCATCACTCTCTCAAGCCTCTGCATCCCTCTCTGGAGCCTCAGCATCCCTATCTTGAGCCTTTTGTAGCACTCTCTTGATCGTCTGCATCACTCTCTTGAGCCTCTGCATCACTCTCTTGAGCCTCTGCATCACTCTCTTGATCCTCTGCATCACATCCTTGAGCCTCTGCATCACACTCGTGAGCCTCTGCATCACTCTTTTACGCCTCTGCATCATTCTCTTCAGCTTCTGCATCACTCTCATGAGCCTCTGCATCACTCTCTTAAGCCTCTGCATGTCTCTCTTGATCCTCTGCATCACTCTCTTGATCCAATGCAACACTTTCTTGAGCCTCTGCATCACTCTCTTGCGCCTCTGCAACACTCTCTTCAGCCTCTGCATCACTCTCATGAAGCCTCTTCATCACTCTCTTAAGCCTCTGAATCCCTCTCGTGAGCCTCTGCATCACTCTCTCGAGCCTCTGCGTCACTCTTTTGATCCTCTGCATCACTCTCATGAGCCTCTGCATCACTCTCTTAAGCCTCTGTATCACTCTCTAAAGCCTCTGCATCACTCTCTTCAGCTTCTGCATCACTCTCTTAAGCCTCTACTTTCCCTCTCTTGATCCTCAGCATCACCCTCTTGAGAATCTGCATCCCTCTCTTGAGCCTCTGCATCACTCTCTTGAGCCTCTGCATCACCCTCTTAAGCCTCTGCAACCCTTTTTTGAGCCTCTGCATCACTTTCGTAAGCCTTTGCATCCCTTTCTTGAGCCTCTGCATCACTCTCGTGAACTCCTGCATCCCTCTCATGAGCCTCTGCATCCCTCTCCTGAGCCTTTACATCACTCTCTTAAGCCTCTGCATCACTCTCAAGAGCCTCTGCATCCCTCTCGTGTGCCTCTGCATCCCTCACTTGAGCCTCTGCATCCCTCTCTTGAGCCCCCTCATCCCTTTCTTGACCTCTGTAACCCTCTCTTAAGCCTATGCATCACTCTCTTATGCCTCTGCATCCCTCTCTTAAGCCTCTGAATCACTCTCTTGAACCTCTGCATCACTCTCTTGAGCCCCTGCATCCCTCTCTTGAGCCTCTGCATCACTCACTTGAGCCTCTTCATCACCCTCTTAAGCCTCTGCATCCCTCTCTTGAGCCTCTGCATCACTCTCTTGAGCCTCTGCATCCCTCTCTTGAGCCTCTGCATCCCTCTCTTGAGCCCCTGCATCCCTCTCTTGAGCCTCTGCATCACTCACTTGAGCCTCTTCATCACCCTCTTAAGCCTCTGCATCCCTCTCTTGAGCCTCTGCATTCCTCTCTTAAGCCTATGCATCACTCTCTTATGCCTCTGCATCCTTCTCTTAAGCCTCTGAATCACTCTCTTGAACCTCTGCATCACTCTCTTGAGCCCCTGCATCCCTCTCTTGAGCCTCTGCATCACTCACTTGAGCCTCTGCATCACTCTCTTAAGCCTATGCATCACTCTCGTAAGCCTCTGAATCACTCTCTTGAGCCTCTGCATCCCTCTCCTGAACTCCTGCATCCCTCTCATGAGCCTCTGCATCCCTCTCTTGAGCCTCTGCATCCCTCTCTTGAGCCTCTGCATCCCTCTCTTGAGCCTCTGCATCCCTCTCATGAGCCTCTGCATCCCTCTCTTGAGCCTCTGCATCACTCTCTTGAGCCTCTGCATCCCTCTCTTGAGCCTCTGCATCCCTCTCTTGAGCCTCTGCATCCCTCTCTTGAGCCTCTGCATCCCTCTCTTGAGCCTCTGCATCCCTCTATTTAGCCTATGCATCACTCTCTTATGCCACTGCATCACTCTCTTAAGCCTTTGCATCACTCTCGCAATCCTCTGAATCACTCTCTTGAGCCTCTGCATCCCTCTCTTGAGCCTCTGCATCCCTCTCTTAAGCCTCTTCATCACTCTCTTAAGCCTCTGCATCACTCTCTTAGGCCTCTGAATCACTCTCTTCAGCCTCTGCATCACTCTCTCAAGCCTCTGCTTCCCTCGTATGATCCTCTGCAACACTTTCTTCAGCCTCTGCATCACTCTCTCAAGCCTCTGCATCCCTCTCTGGAGCCTCTGAATCCCTCTCTTGAGCCTCTGCATCACTCTCTCGAGCCTCTGCATCACTCGTTTGATCCTCTGCATCACTCTCATGAGCCTCTGCATCACTCTCTTATGCCTTTGCATCACTCTCTAGAGCCTCTGTATCACTCTCTTAAGCCTCTGCATCACTCTCTGAAGCCTCTGCTTCAATCTCCTGATCCTCTGCATTACTCTCTTGAGCCTCTGCATCACTCTCTCGATCGTCTGAATCACTCTCTTGAGCCTCTGCATCCCTCTCTTGAGCCTCTGCATCACTCTCTTGAGCCTCTGCATCACCCTCTTGATCCTCTGCATCACTCACTTGGTCCTCTGCATCCCTCTCTTGAGCCTCTGCATCACTCTCTTAAGCCTCTGCATCACTCTCTTAGGCCTCTGAATCACTCTCTTCAGCCTCTGCATCACTCTCTCAAGCCTCTGCTTCCCTCGTATGATCCTCTGCAACACTTTCTTCAGCCTCTGCATCACTCTCTAAAGCCTCTGCATCCCTCTCTGGAGCCTCTGAATCCCTCTCTTGAGCCTCTGCATCACTCTCTCGAGCCTCTGCATCACTCGTTTGATCCTCTGCATCACTCTCATGAGCCTCTGCATCACTCTCTTATGCCTTTGCATCACTCTCTAGAGCCTCTGTATCACTCTCTTAAGCCTCTGCATCACTCTCTGAAGCCTCTGCTTCAATCTCCTGATCCTCTGCATTACTCTCTTGAGCCTCTGCATCACTCTCTCGATCGTCTGAATCACTCTCTTGAGCCTCTGCATCCCTCTCTTGAGCCTCTGCATCACTCTCTTGAGTCTCTGCATCACCCTCTTGATCCTCTGCATCACTCACTTGATCCTCTGCATCCCTCTCTTGAGCCTCTGCATCACTCTCTTAAGCCTCTGCATCACTCTCTAGAGCCTCTGCATCACTCTCTGCAGCCTATGCATCACTCTCTCAAGCCTCTGCATCCCTCTCTGCAGCCTCAGCATCCCTATCTTGAGCCTTTTGCAGCACTTTCTTGAGCCTCTGCATCACTCTCTTGATCGTCTGCATCACTCTCTTGAGCCTCTGCATCACTCTCTTGAGCCTCTCCATCACTCTCTTTAGCCTCTGCATCACTCTCTTGAGTCTCTGCATCACTCTCTTAAGCTTTTGCATCCTTCTTTTAAGCCTCTGCATCACTCTCTTGAGCATCTGCATCACTCTCTTAAGCCTCTGCATCACTCTCTTGAGCCTCTGCATCACTCTCGTGATCCTCTTCATCACTCTCTTGAGCCTCTGCACCACTCTCTTGATCCTCTGCATCACTCTCTTGATCCTCTGCATCACTCTCTTGATCCTCTGCATCACTCTCTTGATCCTCTGCATCACTCTCTTGATCCTCTGCATCACTCTCTTGATCCTCTGCATCACTCTCTTGATCCTCTGCATCACTCTCTTGAGCCTCTGCATCCCTCTCTGGAGCCTCAGCATCCCTATCTTGAGCCTTTTGCAGCACTCTCTTGAACCTCTGCACCACTCTCTTGATCGTCTGCATCACTCTCTTGAGCCTCTGCATCACTCTCTTGAGCCTCTCTATCACTCTCTTTAGCCTCTGCATCACTCTCTTGAGTCTCTGCATCACTCACGTAAGCCTCTGCATCCCTCTTTTAAGCCTCTGCATCACTCTCTTGAGCCTCTGCATCATTCTCTTGAGCCTCGGCATCACTCTCGTAAGCCTCTGCACCATTCTCTTGAGCCTCTGCATCACTCACTTAAGCCTCTGCATCACTCGCTTGAGCCTCGGCATCACTCTCGTAAGCCTCTGCACCATTCTCTTGAGCCTCTGCATCCCTCTCTTAAGCCTCTGCATCACTCTCTTAAGCCTCTGCATCACTCTCTTAGGCCTCTGAATCACTCTCTTCAGCCTCTGCATCACTCTCTCAAGCCTCTGCTTCCCTCGTATGATCCTCTGCAACACTTTCTTCAGCCTCTGCATCACTCTCTCAAGCCTCTGCATCCCTCTCTGGAGCCTCTGAATCCCTCTCTTGAGCCTCTGCATCACTCTCTCGAGCCTCTGCATCACTCGTTTGATCCTCTGCATCACTCTCATGAGCCTCTGCATCACTCTCTTATGCCTTTGCATCACTCTCTAGAGCCTCTGTATCACTCTCGTAAGCCTCTGCATCACTCTCTGAAGCCTCTGCTTCAATCTCCTGATCCTCTGCATTACTCTCTTGAGCCTCTGCATCACTCTCTCGATCGTCTGAATCACTCTCTTGAGCCTCTGCATCCCTCTCTTGAGCCTCTGCATCACTCTCTTGAGCCTCTGCATCACCCTCTTGATCCTCTGCATCACTCACTTGATCCTCTGCATCCCTCTCTTGAGCCTCTGCATCACTCTCTTAAGCCTCTGCATCACTCTCTTAGGCCTCTGAATCACTCTCTTCAGCCTCTGCATCACTCTCTCAAGCCTCTGCTTCCCTCGTATGATCCTCTGCAACACTTTCTTCAGCCTCTGCATCACTCTCTAAAGCCTCTGCATCCCTCTCTGGAGCCTCTGAATCCCTCTCTTGAGCCTCTGCATCACTCTCTCGAGCCTCTGCATCACTCGTTTGATCCTCTGCATCACTCTCATGAGCCTCTGCATCACTCTCTTATGCCTTTGCATCACTCTCTAGAGCCTCTGTATCACTCTCTTAAGCCTCTGCATCACTCTCTGAAGCCTCTGCTTCAATCTCCTGATCCTCTGCATTACTCTCTTGAGCCTCTGCATCACTCTCTCGATCGTCTGAATCACTCTCTTGAGCCTCTGCATCCCTCTCTTGAGCCTCTGCATCACTCTCTTGAGCCTCTGCATCACCCTCTTGATCCTCTGCATCACTCACTTGATCCTCTGCATCCCTCTCTTGAGCCTCTGCATCACTCTCTTAAGCCTCTGCATCACTCTCTAGAGCCTCTGCATCACTCTCTGCAGCCTATGCATCACTCTCTCAAGCCTCTGCATCCCTCTCTGCAGCCTCAGCATCCCTATCTTGAGCCTTTTGCAGCACTTTCTTGAGCCTCTGCATCACTCTCTTGATCGTCTGCATCACTCTCTTGAGCCTCTGCATCACTCTCTTGAGCCTCTCTATCACTCTCTTTAGCCTCTGCATCACTCTCTTGAGTCTCTGCATCACTCTCTTAAGCTTTTGCATCCTTCTTTTAAGCCTCTGCATCACTCTCATGAGCATCTGCATCACTCTCTTAAGCCTCTGCATCACTCTCTTGAGCCTCTGCATCACTCTCGTGATCCTCTTCATCACTCTCTTGAGCCTCTGCACCACTCTCTTGATCCTCTGCATCACTCTCTTGATCCTCTGCATCACTCTCTTGATCCTCTGCATCACTCTCTTGATCCTCTGCATCACTCTCTTGATCCTCTGCATCACTCTCTTGATCCTCTGCATCACTCTCTTGATCCTCTGCATCACTCTCTTGAGCCTCTGCATCACTCTTGTGAGCCTCTGTATCACTCTTTTACGCCTCTGCAT
Organism: Procambarus clarkii; assembly: GCF_040958095.1. NCBI lineage: Eukaryota > Metazoa > Arthropoda > Malacostraca > Decapoda > Cambaridae > Procambarus > Procambarus clarkii. The sequence continues at coordinate 28,357,278 of NC_091166.1, read as the reverse complement.
CATTCTATTCAGCTTCTGCATCACTCTCTTGAGCCTCTGCATCACTCTCTTAAGCCTCTGCATCACTCTCTTGATCCTCTGCATCACTCTCTTGAACCTCTGCATCACTCTCTTGAGCCTCTGCATCACTCTCCTGAGCCTCTGCATCACTCTTTTACTCTTCTGCATCATTCTCTTCATCCTCTGCATCACTCTCTTAAGCCTCTGCATCACTCTCCTGAGCCTCGGCATCCCTCTCTTAAGCCACTGCATCACTCACTTGAGCCTCGTTATCACTCTCTTCAATCTCTGCATCCCTCTCTTCAATCTCTGCATCCCTCTCTTGAGCCTCTGCATCATTCTCCTAAGCCTCTGCATCACTCTCTTGAGCTTCTGCATTACTCTCATGAGCCTCTGCATCTCTCACTTAAGCCTCTGCATCACTCTCTTAAGCCTCTGCATCACTCTCTTTAGCCTCTGCATTACTCTCTTAAGCCTCTGCATCACTCTTTTGAGCCTCTCCATCACTCTCCTAATCCTCTGCATCACTCTCCTGAGCACCTGCATCACTATCTTGAGCCTTTGCATCATTCTCCTAAGCCTCTCCATTCCTCACTTCAGCCTCTGCATCATTCTCTTGAGCCTCTGCATCCCTCTCTTTCGCCCCTACATCATTCTCTTGAGCCTCTGCATCACTCTTTTGAGCCTCTGCATCACTCTCTTAAGCCTCTGAATCCCTCTTTTGAGCCTCTGCATCACTCTCTCGAGCCTCTGCATCCCTCTCCTAAGCCTCTGCATTACTAACTTAAGCCTCTGCATCACTCTCTCCAGCCTCTGCATCCCTCTCTTCAGCCTCTGCATCATTCTCCTAAGCCTCTGCATCACTCTCTTGAGCCTCTGCATCATTCTCTTGAGTCTCTGCATCCCTCTCTTGGGCCTCTGCATCACTCTCTTAAGCCTATGCATCCCTCTCTTGAGCCTCTGAATCCCTCTTTTAAGCCTCTGCATCACTCTCTCGAGCCTCTGCATCACTCTCTTCATCCTCTGCATCCCTCTCTTGAGCATCTCCATCACTCTCTTGGGCCCCGGCATCCCTCTCTTGAGCCTCTGCAACACTCTCTTCAGACTCTGCATCACTCTCTTAATCCTCTGAATCCCTCTCTTGATCCTCTAAATCCCTCTCTTGAGCCTCTGCATCACTCTCTTGATCCTCTGCATCACTCTCTTGAGCCTCTGCATCACTCTCTTGAGCCTCTGCTTAACTCTCTTGAGCCTCTGCATCACTCTCTTGAGCCTCTGCATCCCTCTCTTGAGTCTCTGCATCACTCTCTTAAGCCTCTGCTTCCCTCTCTTCATCCTCTGCATCACTCTCTTGAGCCGCTGCATCATTCTCTTGAGCCTCTGCATCCCTCTCTTAAGCCTCTACATCATTCTCTCTAGCCTCTGCATCACTTTTTTGAGCCTCTGCATCACTCTCTTAAGCCTCTGCATCTCTCTCTTCATCCTCTGCAACACTATCTTGAGCCTCTGCATCCCTCTCTTATGCCTCTGCATCACTCACTTAAGGCTCAGCATCACTCTCTTCAGCCTCTTCATCCCTCTATTGAGCCTCTGCATCATTCTTCTAAGCCTCTGCATCACTCTCTTGAGCCACTGCATCACTCTCTTGAGCCTCTGCATCCCTCTCATAAGCCTCTGCATCACTCTCTTATGCCTCTGCATCACTCTCTTTAGCCTCTGCAGCACTCTCTTGAGCCTCTCAATCACTCTCCTAAACCTCTGCATCACTCTCTTGAGCCCCTGCATCACTCTCTTGAGCCTCTGCACCACTCTCTTGAGCCTCTGCATCCCTCTTCTTAGCCTCTACATCATTCTTCTAAGCCTCTCCATCCCTTACTTGAGCCTCTGCATCCCTCTCATGAGCCTCTGCATCCCTCTCTTGAGCCTTTGCATCACTCTCTTAAGCCTCTGCATCCCTTTCTTGAGCGTCTGCATCACTCTTTTCAGTCTCTGCATCCCTCGCTTAAGCCTGTACATCCCCTGTCTTGAGACCCTGCATCACTCTCTTGAGCCTTTGCATCACTCTCTTGAGCCTCTGCATCCCTCTCGTAAGCCTCTGCAACACTCTCTTCAGCCTCTGCATCACTCTCTTAAACCTCTGCATCCCTCTCTTGATCCTCTGCAACACTCTCTTGAGCCTCTGCATCACTTTCTTGCGCCTCTGCAACACTCTCTTCAGCCTCTGCATCACTCTCTTGAGGCGTCTGCATCACTCTCTTAAGCCTCTGAATCCCTCTCTTGAGCCTCTGCATCACTCTCTCGAGCCTCTGCATCACTCTTTTGATCCTCTGCATCACTCTCATGAGCCTCTGCATCACTCTCTTAAGCCTCTGTATCACTCTCTACAGCCTCTGCAACACTCTCTTCAGCTTCTGCATCACTCTCTTAAGCCTCTGCTTTCCCTCTCTTGATCCTCAGCATCTCTCTTGCGCCTCTGCATCCCTCTCTTGAGCCTCTGTATCACTCTCTTGAGCCTCTGCATCACCCTCTTAAGCCTCTGCAACCATTTTTTGAGCATCTGCATCACTTTCGTAAGCCTTTGCATCCCTTTCTTGAGCCTCTGCATCACTCTCTTGAACTCCTGCATCCCTCTCATGAGCCTCTGCATCCCTCTCCTGAGCCTTTACATCACTCTCTTAAGCCTCTGCATCCCTCTCTTGAGCCTCTGCATCACTCTCAAGATCCTCTGCATTCCTCTCTTGTGCCTCTGCATCCCTCACTTGAGCCTCTTCATCCCTCTCCTGAGCCCCTCATCTCTTTCTTGACCTCTGCATCCCTCTCTTGAGGCTCTGCATCCCTCTCTTAAGCCTATGCATCACTCTCTTATGCCTCTTCATCACTCTCTTAAGCCTCTGAATCACTCTCTTGAACCTCTGCATCACTCTCTTGAGCCCCTGCATCCCTCTCTTGAGCCTCTGCATCACTCTCTTGAGCCTCTGCATCACCCTCTTAAGCCTCTGCATCGCCCTCTTGAGCCTCTGCATCCCTTTCCTAAGCCTCTGCCTCACTCTCTTATGCATCTGCATCACTCTCTTAAGCCTCTGCATCACTCTTGTAAGCCCCTGAATCACTCTCTTGAGCCTCTGCATCCCTCGCCTGAACTCCTGCATCCCTCTCATGAGCCTCTGCATCCCTCTCTTAAGCCTCCGCATCCCTTTCTTGAGCCTCTGCATCACCCTCTTGATCCTCTGCATCACTCACTTGATCCTCTGCATCCCTCTCTTGAGCCTCTGCATCACTCTCTTAAGCCTCTGCATCACTCTCTAGAGCCTCTGCATCACTCTCTGCAGCCTATGCATCACTCTCTCAAGCCTCTGCATCCCTCTCTGCAGCCTCAGCATCCCTATCTTGAGCCTTTTGCAGCACTTTCTTGAGCCTCTGCATCACTCTCTTGATCGTCTGCATCACTCTCTTGAGCCTCTGCATCACTCTCTTGAGCCTCTCTATCACTCTCTTTAGCCTCTGCATCACTCTCTTGAGTCTCTGCATGACTCTCTTAAGCTTTTGCATCCTTCTTTTAAGCCTCTGCATCACTCTCTTGAGCATCTGCATCACTCTCTTAAGCCTCTGCATCACTCTCTTGAGCCTCTGCACCACTCTCTTGATCCTCTGCATCACTCTCTTGATCCTCTGCATCACTCTCTTGATCCTCTGCATCACTCTCTTGATCCTCTGCATTACTCTCTTGATCCTCTACATCACTCTCTTGATCCTCTGCATCACTCTCTTGATCCTCTGCATCACTCTCTTGAGCCTCTGCATCACTCTTGTGAGCCTCTGTATCACTCTTTTACGCCTCTGCATCATTCTATTCAGCTTCTGCATCACTCTCTTGAGCCTCTGCATCACTCTCTTAAGCCTCTGCATCACTCTCTTGATCCTCTGCATCACTCTCTTGATCCTCTGCATCACTCTCTTGAGCCTCTGCATCACTCTCCTGAGCCTCTGCATCACTCTTTTACTCTTCTGCATCATTCTCTTCATCCTCTGCATCACTCTCTTAAGCCTCTGCATCACTCTCCTGAGCCTCGGCATCCCTCTCTTAAGCCACTGCATCACTCACTTGAGCCTCGTTATCACTCTCTTCAATCTCTGCATCCCTCTCTTCAATCTCTGCATCCCTCTCTTGAGCATCTGCATCATTCTCCTAAGCCTCTGCATCACTCTCTTGAGCTTCTGCATTACTCTCATGAGCCTCTGCATCTCTCACTTAAGCCTCTGCATCACTCTCTTAAGCCTCTGCATCACTCTCTTTAGCCTCTGCATTACTCTCTTAAGCCTCTGCATCACTCTTTTGAGCCTCTCCATCACTCTCCTAATCCTCTGCATCACTCTCCTGAGCACCTGCATCACTCTCTTGAGCCTTTGCATCATTCTCCTAAGCCTCTCCATTCCTCACTTCAGCCTCTGCATCATTCTCTTGAGCCTCTGCATCCCTCTCTTTCGCCCCTACATCATTCTCTTGAGCCTCTGCATCACTCTTTTCAGCCTCTGCATCACTCTCTTAAGCCTCTGAATCCCTCTTTTGAGCCTCTGCATCACTCTCTCGAGCCTCTGCATCCCTCTCCTAAGCCTCTGCATTACTAACTTAAGCCTCTGCATCACTCTCTCCAGCCTCTGCATCCCTCTCTTCAGCCTCTGCATCATTCTCCTAAGCCTCTGCATCACTCTCTTGAGCCTCTGCATCATTCTCTTGAGTCTCTGCATCCCTCTCTTGGGCCTCTGCATCACTCTCTTAAGCCTATGCATCCCTCTCTTGAGCCTCTGAATCCCTCTTTTAAGCCTCTGCATCACTCTCTCGAGCCTCTGCATCACTCTCTTCATCCTCTGCATCCCTCTCTTGAGCATCTCCATCACTCTCTTGGGCCCCGGCATCCCTCTCTTGAGCCTCTGCAACACTCTCTTCAGACTCTGCATCACTCTCTTAATCCTCTGAATCCCTCTCTTGATCCTCTAAATCCCTCTCTTGAGCCTCTGCATCCCTCTCTTGAGTCTCTGCATCACTCTCTTAAGCCTCTGCTTCCCTCTCTTCATCCTCTGCATCACTCTCTTGAGCCGCTGCATCATTCTCTTGAGCCTCTGCATCCCTCTCTTAAGCCTCTACATCATTCTCTCTAGCCTCTGCATCACTTTTTTGAGCCTCTGCATCACTCTCTTAAGCCTCTGCATCTCTCTCTTCATCCTCTGCAACACTATCTTGAGCCTCTGCATCCCTCTCTTATGCCTCTGCATCACTCACTTAAGGCTCTACATCACTCTCTTCAGCCTCTTCATCCCTCTATTGAGCCTCTGCATCATTCTTCTAAGCCTCTGCATCACTCTCTTGAGCCACTGCATCACTCTCTTGAGCCTCTGCATCCCTCTCATAAGCCTCTGCATCACTCTCTTATGCCTCTGCATCACTCTCTTTAGCCTCTGCAGCACTCTCTTGAGCCTCTCAATCACTCTCCTAAACCTCTGCATCACTCTCTTGAGCCCCTGCATCACTCTCTTGAGCCTCTGCACCACTCTCTTGAGCCTCTGCATCCCTCTTCTTAGCCTCTACATCATTCTTCTAAGCCTCTCCATCCGTTACTTGAGCCTCTGCATCCCTCTCATGAGCCTCTGCATCCCTCTCTTGAGCCTTTGCATCACTCTCTTAAGCCTCTGCATCCCTTTCTTGAGCGTCTGCATCACTCTTTTCAGTCTCTGCATCCCTCGCTTAAGCCTGTACATCCCCTGTCTTGAGCCTCTGCATCACTCTCTTGAGCCTTTGCATCACTCTCTTGAGCCTCTGCATCCCTCTCGTAAGCCTCTGCAACACTCTCTTCAGCCTCTGCATCACTCTCTTAAACCTCTGCATCCCTCTCTTGATCCTCTGCAACACTCTCTTGAGCCTCTGCATCACTTTCTTGCGCCTCTGCAACACTCTCTTCAGCCTCTGCATCACTCTCTTGAGGCGTCTGCATCACTCTCTTAAGCCTCTGAATCCCTCTCTTGAGCCTCTGCATCACTCTCTCGAGCCTCTGCATCACTCTTTTGATCCTCTGTATCACTCTCATGAGCCTCTGCATCACTCTCTTAAGCCTCTGTATCACTCTCTACAGCCTCTGCAACACTCTCTTCAGCTTCTGCATCACTCTCTTAAGCCTCTGCTTTCCCTCTCTTGATCCTCAGCATCTCTCTTGCGCCTCTGCATCCCTCTCTTGAGCCTCTGTATCACTCTCTTGAGCCTCTGCATCACCCTCTTAAGCCTCTGCAACCATTTTTTGAGCCTCTGCATCACTTTCGTAAGCCTTTGCATCCCTTTCTTGAGCCTCTGCATCACTCTCTTGAACTCCTGCATCCCTCTCATGAGCCTCTGCATCCCTCTCCTGAGCCTTTACATCACTCTCTTAAGCCTCTGCATCCCTCTCTTGAGCCTCTGCATCACTCTCAAGATCCTCTGCATCACTCTCAAGATCCTCTGCATTCCTCTCTTGTGCCTCTGCATCCCTCACTTGAGCCTCTTCATCCCTCTCCTGAGCCCCTCATCTCTTTCTTGACCTCTGCATCCCTCTCTTGAGGCTCTGCATCACTCTCTTATGCCTCTTCATCACTCTCTTAAGCCTCTGAATCACTCTCTTGAACCTCTGCATCACTCTCTTGAGCCCCTGCATCCCTCTCTTGAGCCTCTGCATCACTCTCTTGAGCCTCTGCATCACCCTCTTAAGCCTCTGCATCGCCCTCTTGAGCCTCTGCATCCCTTTCCTATGCCTCTGCCTCACTCTCTTATGCATCTGCATCACTCTCTTAAGCCTCTGCATCACTCTTGTAAGCCCCTGAATCACTCTCTTGAGCCTCTGCATCCCTCGCCTGAACTCCTGCATCCCTCTCATGAGCCTCTGCATCCCTCTCTTAAGCCTCCGCATCCCTTTCTTGAGCCTCTGCATCCCTCTCTTGAGCCTCTGCATCCCTCTCTTTAGCCTATACATCACTCCCTTATGCCACTGCATCACTCTCTTAAGCCTCTGCATCACTCTCGCAATCCTCTGAATCACTCTCTTGAGCCTCTGCATCCCTCTCTTGAGCCTCTGCATCCCTCTCTTAAGCCTCTGCATCACTCTCTTAAGCCTCTGCATCACTCTCTTAGGCCTCTGCATCACTCTCTTCAGCCTCTGCATCACTCTCTCTAGCCTCTGCTTCCCTCTTATGATCCTCTGCAACACTCTCTTCAGCCTCCGCATCACTCTCTCAAGCCTCTGCATCCCTCTCTGGAGCCTCATAATCCCTCTGTTGAGCCTCTGCATCACTCTCTCGAGCCTCTGCATCACTCTTTTGACCCTCTGCATCACTCTCACGAGCCTCTGCATCACTCTCTTATGCCTTTGCATCACTCTCTAGAGCCTCTGCGTCACTCTCCTCAGCCTCTGCATCACTCTCTCAAGCCTTTGCTTCAATCTCTTGATCCTCTGCATCACTCTCTTGAGCCTCTGCATCACTCTCTTGATCGTCTGAATCACTCTCTTGAGCCTCTGCATCCCTCTCTTGAGCCTCTGCATCACTCTCTTGATCCTCTGCATCACTCTTTTGATCATCTGCATCCCTCTTTAGAGCTTCTGCATCACTCTCTTCAGCCTCTTCATCCCTCTCTTGGGCCTCTGCAACACTCTCTTAAGCCTCTGCATCACTCTCTAGAGCGTCTGCATCACTCTCTTCAGCCTCTGCATCACTCTCTCAAGCCTCTGCATCCCTCTCTGGAGCCTCAGCATCCCTATCTTGAGCCTTTTGCAGCACTCTCTTGAGCCTCTGCACCACTCTCTTGATCGTCTGCATCACTCTCTTGAGCCTCTGCATCACTCTCTTGAGCCTCTCTATCACTCTCTTTAGCCTCTGCATCACTCTCTTGAGTCTCTGCATCACTCACGTAAGCCTCTGCATCCCTCTTTTAAGCCTCTGCATCACTCTCTTGAGCCTATGCATCATTCTCTTGAGCCTCGGCATCACTCTCGTAAGCCTCTGCACCATTCTCTTGAGCCTCTGCATCACTCACTTAAGCCTCTGCATCACTCGCTTGAGCATCTGCATCACTCTCTTAAGCCTCTGCATCACTCTCTTGAGCCTCTGCATCACTCTCTTGATCCTCTGCATCACTCTCTTGAGCCTCTGCATCACTCTCTTGATCCTCTGCATCACTCTCTTGATCCTTTGCATCACTCTCTTGATCCTCTGCATCACTTTCTTGAGCCTCTGCATCACACTCGTGAGCCTCTGCATCACTCGTTTACGCCTCTGCATCTTTCTCTTCAGCTTCTGCATCCCTCTCCTGAGCCTTTGCATCACTCTCTTAAGCCTCTGCTTGTCTCTCTTGATCCTCTGCATCACTCTCTTGATCCTCTCCAACACTCTCTTGAGCCTCTGCGTCACTCTCTTGCGCCTCTGCAACACTCTCTTCAGCCTCTGCATCACTCTCATGAGGCCTCTGCATCACTCTTTTAAGCCTCTGAATCCCTCTCTTGAGCCTCTGCATCACTCTCACGAGCCTCTGCATCACTCTTTTGATCCTCTGCATCACTCTCATGAGCCTCTGCATCACTCTCTTAAGCCTCTGTATCACTCTCTAAAGCCTCTGCATCACTCTCTTAAGCCTCTGCTTTCCCTCTCTTGATCCTCAGCATCACTCTCTTGAGAATCTGCATCCCTCTCTTGAGCCTCTGCATCACTCTCTTGAGCCTCTGCATCACCCTGTTAAGCCTCTGCAACCCTTTTTTGAGCCTCTGCATCACTTTCGTAAGCCTTTGCATCCCTTTCTTGACCCTCTGCATCACTCTCGTGAACTCCTGCATCCCTCTCATGAGCCTCTGAATCCCTCTCCTGAGCCTTTACATCACTCTCTTAAGCCTCTGCATCCCTCTCTTGAGCCTCTGCATCACTCTCAAGAGCCTCTGCATCCCTCTCGTGTGCCTCTGCATCCCTCACTTGAGCCTCTGCATCCCTCTCTTGAGCCCCCTCATCCCTTTCTTGACCTCTGCACTCCTCTCCTATGCCTATGCGTCACTCTCTTATGCCTCTGCATCCCTCTCTTAAGCCTCTGAATCACTCTCTTGAACCTCTGCATCACTCTCTTGAGCCCCTGCATCCCTCTCTTGAGCCTCTGCATCACTCACTTGAGCCTCTTCATCACCCTCTTAAGCCTCTGCATCTTTCTCTTCAGCCTCTGCATCCCTCTCTTAAGCCTATGCATCACTCTCTTATGCCTCTGCATCCCTCTCTTAAGCCTCTGAATCACTCTCTTGAACCTCTGCATCACTCTCTTGAGCCCCTGCATCCCTCTCTTGAGCCTCTGCATCACTCACTTGAGCCTCTTCATCACCCTCTTAAGCCTCTGCACCGTTCTCTTGAGCCTCTGCATCCCTCTCTTGAGCCTCTGCATCCCTCTCTTGAGCCTCTGCATCCCTCTCTTGAGCCTCTGCATCCCTCTCTTTAGCCTATGCATCACTCTCTTATGCCACTGCATCACTCTCTTAAGCCTTTGCATCACTCTCGCAATCCTCTGAATCACTCTCTTGAGCCTCTGCATCCCTCTCTTGAGCCTCTGCATCCCTCTCTTAAGCCTCTGCTTCACTCTCTTAGGCCTCTGCATCACTCTCTTCAGCCTCTGCATCACTCTCTCAAGCCTCTGCTTCCCTCTTATGATCCTCTGCATCCCTCTCTTGAGCCTCTGCATCCCTCGCTTAAGCCTCTATATCCCCTGTCTTGAGCCTCTGCATCACTCTCTTGAGCCTTTGCATCACTCTCTTGAGCCTCTGCATCCCTCTCTTAAGCCTCTGCAACACTCTCTTGAGCCTCTGCATCAGTTTCTTGCGCCTCTGCAACACTCTCTTCAGCCTCTGCATCACTCTCTTGATGCGTCTGCATCACTCTCTAAAGCCTCTGAATCCCTCTCTTGAGCCTCTGCATCACTCTCTCGAGCCTCTGCATCACTCTTTTAATCCTCTGCATCACTCTCATGAGCCTCTGCATCACTCTCTTAAGCCTCTGTATCACTCTCTAGAGCCTCTGCATCACTCTCTTCAGCTTCTGCATCACTCTCTTAAGCCTCTGCTTTCCCTCTCTTGATCCTCAGCATCACTCTCTTGCGCCTCTGCATCCCTCTCTTGAGCCTCTGTATCACTCTCTTGAGCCTCTGCATCACCCTCTTAAGCCTCTGCAACCCTTTTTTGAGCCTCTGCATCACTTTCGTAAGCCTTTGCATCCCTTTCTTGAGCCTCTGCATCACTCTCTTGAACTCCTGCATCCCTCTCATGAGCCTCTGCATCCCTCTCCTGAGCCTTTACATCACTCTCTTAAGCCTCTGCATCCCTCTCTTGAGCCTCTGCATCACTCTCAAGAGCCTCTGCATCCCTCTCTTGTGCCTCTGCATCCCTCACTTGAGCCTCTGCATCCCTCTCCTGAGCCCCTCATCTCTTTCTTGACCTCTGCATCCCTCTCTTGAGGCTCTGCATCCCTCTCTTAAGCCTATGCATCACTCTCTTGCGCCTCTTCATCACTCTCTTAAGCCTCTGAATCACTCTCTTGAACTTCTGCATCACTCTCTTGAGCCCCTGCATCCCTCTCTTGAGCCTCTGCATCACTCTCTTGAGCCTCTGCATCACCCTCTTAAGCCTCTGCAACGCCCTCTTGAGCCTCTGCATCCCTTTCCTAAGCCTCTGCCTCACTCTCTTATGCATCTGCATCACTCTCTTAAGCCTCTGCATCACTCTTGTAAGCCCCTGAATCACTCTCTTGAGCCTCTGCATCCCTCTCCTGAACTCCTGCATCCCTCTCATGAGCCTCTGCATCCCTCTCTTGAGCCTCTGCATCCCTCTCTTTAGCCTATACATCACTCTCTTATGCCACTGCATCACTCTCTTAAGCCTCTGCATCATTCTCGCAATCCTCTGAATCACTCTCTTGAGCCTCTGCATCCCTCTCTTGAGCCTCTGCATCCCTCTCTTAAGCCTCTGCATCACTCTCTTAAGCCTCTGCATGTCTCTCTTGATCCTCTGCATCACTCTCTTGATCCTCTGCAACACTCTCTTGAGCCTCTGCATCACTCTCTTGCGCCTCTGCAACACTCTTCAGCCTCTGCATCACTCTCATGAGGCCTCTGCATCACTCTTTTAAGCCTCTGAATCCCTCTCATGAGGCCTCTGCATCACTCTTTTAAGCCTCTGAATCCCTCTCATGAGCCTCTGCATCACTCTCTTAAGCCTCTGTATCACTCTCTAAAGCCTCTGCATCACTCTCTTCAGCTTCTGCATCACTCTCTTAAGCCTCTGCTTTCCCTCTCTTGATCCTCAGCATCACTCTCTTGAGAATCTGCATCCCTCTCTTGAGCCTCTGCATCACTCTCTTGAGCCTCTGCATCACCCTCTTAAGCCTCTGCAACCCTTTTTTGAGCCTCTGCATCACTTTCGTAAGCCTTTGCATCCCTTTCTTGAGCCTCTGCATCACTCTCGTGAACTCCTGCATCCCTCTCATGAGCCTCTGAATCCCTCTCCTGAGCCTTTACATCACTCTCTTAAGCCTCTGCATCCCTCTCTTGAGCCTCTGCATCACTCTCAAGAGCCTCTGCATCCCTCTCGTGTGCCTCTGCATCCCTCACTTGAGCCTCTGCATCCCTCTCTTGAGCCCCCTCATCCCTTTCTTGACCTCTGCAACCCTCTCTTAAGCCTATGCATCACTCTCTTATGCCTCTGCATCCCTCTCTTAAGCCTCTGAATCACTCTCTTGAACCTCTGCATCACTCTCTTGAGCCCCTGCATCCCTCTCTTGAGCCTCTGCATCACTCACTTGAGCCTCTTCATCACCCTCTTAAGCCTCTGCATCTTTCTCTTGAGCCTCTGCATCCCTCTCTTAAGCCTATGCATCACTCTCTTATTCCTCTGCATCCCTCTCTTAAGCCTCTGAATCACTCTCTTGAACCTCTGCATCACTCTCTTGAGCCCCTGCATCCCTCTCTTGAGCCTCTGCATCACTCACTTGAGCCTCTTCATCACCCTCTTAAGCCTCTGCACCGCTCTCTTGAGCCTCTGCATCCCTTTCCTAAGCCTCTGCCTCACTCTCTTAAGCCTCTGCATCACTCTCTTAAGCCTATGCATCACTCTCGTAAGCCTCTGAATCACTCTCTTGAGCCTCTGCATCCCTCTCTTTAGCCTATGCGTCACTCTCTTATGCCACTGCATCACTCTCTTAAGGCTTTGCATCACTCTCGCAATCCTCTGAATCACTCTCATGAGCCTTTGCATCCCTCTCCTGAGCCTTTACATCACTCTCTTAAGCCTCTGCATCCCTCTCTTGAGCCTCTGCATCACTCTCAAGAGCCTCTGCATCCCTCTCTTGTGCCTCTGCATCCCTCACTTGAGCCTCTGCATCCCTCTCCTGAGCCCCTCATCTCTTTCTTGACCTCTGCATCCCTCTCTTAAGCCTATGCATCACTCTCTTATGCCTCTTCATCACTCTCTTAAGCCTCTGAATCACTCTCTTGAACTTCTGCATCACTCTCTTGAGCCCCTGCATCCCTCTCTTGAGCCTCTGCATCACCCTCTTAAGCCTCTGCATCGCCCTCTTGAGCCTCTGCATCCCTTTCCTAAGCCTCTGCCTCACTCTCTTATGCATCTGCATCACTCTCTTAAGCCTCTGCATCACTCTTGTAAGCCCCTGAATCACTCTCTTGAGCCTCTGCATCCCTCTCCTGAACTCCTGCATCCCTCTCATGAGCCTCTGCATCCCTCTCTTGAGCCTCTGCATCCCTTTCTTGAGCCTCTGCATCCCTCTCTTGAGCCTCTGCATCCCTCTCTTTAGCCTATACATCACTCTCTTATGCCACTGCATCACTCTCTTAAGCCTCTGCATCACTCTCGCAATCCTCTGAATCACTCTCTTGAGCCTCTGCATCCCTCTCTTGAGCCTCTGCATCCCTCTCTTAAGCCTTTGCATCACTCTCTTAAGCCTCTGCATGTCTCTCTTGATCCTCTTCATCACTCTCTTGATCCTCTGCAACACTCTCTTGAGCCTCTGCATCACTCTCTTGCGCCTCTGCAACACTCTCTTCAGCCTCTGCATCACTCTCATGAGGCCTCTGCATCACTCTTTTAAGCCTCTGAATCCCTCTCATGAGGCCTCTGCATCACTCTTTTAAGCCTCTGAATCCCTCTCATGAGCCTCTGCATCACTCTCTTAAGCCTCTGTATCACTCTCTAAAGCCTCTGCATCACTCTCTTCAGCTTCTGCATCACTCTCTTAAGCCTCTGCTTTCCCTCTCTTGATCCTCAGCATCACTCTCTTGAGAATCTGCATCCCTCTCTTGAGCCTCTGCATCACTCTCTTGAGCCTCTGCATCACCCTCTTAAGCCTCTGCAACCCTTTTTTGAGCCTCTGCATCACTTTCGTAAGCCTTTGCATCCCTTTCTTGAGCCTCTGCATCACTCTCGTGAACTCCTGCATCCCTCTCATGAGCCTCTGAATCCCTCTCCTGAGCCTTTACATCACTCTCTTAAGCCTCTGCATCCCTCTCTTGAGCCTCTGCATCACTCTCAAGAGCCTCTGCATCCCTCTCGTGTGCCTCTGCATCCCTCACTTGAGCCTCTGCATCCTTCTCTTGAGCCCCCTCATCCCTTTCTTGACCTCTGCAATCCTCTCTTAAGCCTATGCATCACTCTCTTATGCCTCTGCATCCCTCTCTTAAGCCTCTGAATCACTCTCTTGAACCTCTGCATCACTCTTTTGAGCCCCTGCATCCCTCTCTTGAGCCTCTGCATCACTCACTTGAGCCTCTTCATCACCCTCTTAAGCCTCTGCATCTTTCTCTTGAGCCTCTGCATCCCTCTCTTAAGCCTATGCATCACTCTCTTATGCCTCTGCATCCCTCTCTTAAGCCTCTGAATCACTCTCTTGAACCTCTGCATCACTCTCTTGAGCCCCTGCATCCCTCTCTTGAGCCTCTGCATCACTCACTTGAGCCTCTTCATCACCCTCTTAAGCCTCTGCACCGCTCTCTTGAGCCTCTGCATCCCTTTCCTAAGCCTCTGCCTCACTCTCTTAAGCCTCTGCATCACTCTCTTAAGCCTATGCATCACTCTCGTAAGCCTCTGAATCACTCTCTTGAGCCTCTGCATCCCTCTCCTGAACTCCTGCATCCCTCTCATGAGCCTCTGCATCCCTCTCTTGAGCCTCTGCATCCCTCTCTTGAGCCTCTGCATCCCTCTCTTGAGCCTCTGCATCCCTCTCTTTAGCCTATGCGTCACTCTCTTATGCCACTGCATCACTCTCTTAAGGCTTGGCATCACTCTCGCAATCCTCTGAATCACTCTCTTGAGCCTCTGCATCCCTCTCTTGAGCCTCTGCATCCCTCTCTTAAGCCTCTGCATCACTCTCTTGAGCCTCTGCATCACTCTCTTAGGCCTCTGCATCACTCTCTTCAGCCTCTGCATCACTCTCTCAAGCCTCTGCTTCCCTCTTATGATCCTTTGCATCCCTCTCTGGAGCCTCTGCATCCCTCGCTTAAGCCTCTATATCCCCTGTCTTGAGCCTCTGCATCACTCTATTGAGCCTTTGCATCACTCTCTTGAGCCTCTGCATCCCTCTCTTAAGCCACTGCAACACTCTCTTCAGCCTCTGCATCACTCTCTTAAACCTCTGCATCCCTCTCTTGATCCTCTGCAACACTCTCTTGAGCCTCTGCATCACTTTCTTGCGCCTCTGCAACACTCTCTTCATCCTCTGCGTCACTCTCTTGAGGCGTCTGCATCACTCTCTTAAGCCTCTGAATCCCTCTCTTGAGCCTCTGCATCACTCTCTCGAGCCTCTGCATCACTCTTTTAATCCTCTGCATCACTCTCATGAGCCTCTGCATCCCTCTCTTGAGCCTCTGCATCCCTCTCTTGAGCCTCTGCATCCCTCTCTTGAGCCTCTGCATCCCTCTCTTTAGCCTATGTGTCACTCTCTTATGCCACTGCATCACTCTCTTAAGGCTTGGCATCACTCTCGCAATCCTCTGAATCACTCTCTTGAGCCTCTGCATCCCTCTCTTGAGCCTCTGCATCCCTCTCTTAAGCCTCTGCATCACTCTCTTGAGCCTCTGCATCACTCTCTTAGGCCTCTGCATCACTCTCTTCAGCCTCTGCATCACTCTCTCAAGCCTCTGCTTCCCTCTTATGATCCTTTGCATCCCTCTCTGGAGCCTCTGCATCCCTCGCTTAAGCCTCTATATCCCCTGTCTTGAGCCTCTGCATCACTCTATTGAGCCTTTGCATCACTCTCTTGAGCCTCTGCATCCCTCTCTTAAGCCACTGCAACACTCTCTTCAGCCTCTGCATCACTCTCTTAAACCTCTGCATCCCTCTCTTGATCCTCTGCAACACTCTCTTGAGCCTCTGCATCACTTTCTTGCGCCTCTGCAACACTCTCTTCATCCTCTGCGTCACTCTCTTGAGGCGTCTGCATCACTCTCTTAAGCCTCTGAATCCCTCTCTTGAGCCTCTGCATCACTCTCTCGAGCCTCTGCATCACTCTTTTAATCCTCTGCATCACTCTCATGAGCCTCTGCATCACTCTCTTCAGCTTCTGCATCACTCTCTTAAGCCTCTGCTTTCCCTCTCTTGATCCTCAGCATCACTCTCTTTGGCCTCTGCATTCCTCTCTTGAGCCTCTGCATCACTTTCTTAAGCCTTTGCATCCCTTTCTTGAGCCTCTGCATCACTCTCTTAAACTCCTGCATCCATCTCATGAGCCTCTGCATCCCTCTCCTGAGCCTTTACATCACTCTCTTAAGCCTCTGCATCCCTCTCTTGAGCCTCTGCATCACTCTCAAGAGCCTCTGCATCCCTCTCCTGTGCCTCTGCATCCCTCTCTTAAGCCTATGCATCACTCTCTTATGCCTCTTCATCACTCTCTTAAGCCTCTGAATCACTCTCTTGAACCTCTGCATCACTCTCTTGAGCCCCTGCATCCCTCTCTTGAGCCTCTGCATCACTCTCTTGAGCCTCTGCATCACCCTCTTAAGCCTCTGCATCGCCCTCTTGAGCATCTGCATCCCTTTCCTAAGCCTCTGCCTCACTTTCTTATGCATCTGCATCACTCTCTTAAGCCTCTGCATCACTCTCGTAAGCCCCTGAATCACTCTCTTGAGCCTCTGCATCCCTCTCCTGAACTCCTGCATCCCTCTCATGAGCCTCTGCATCCCTCTCTTGAGCCTCTGCATCCCTCTCTTGAGCCTCTGCATCCCTCTCTTGAGCCTCTGCATCCCACTCTTTAGCCTATACATCACTCTCTTATGCCACTGCATCACTCTCTTAAGCCTCTGCATCACTCTCGCAATCCTCTGAATCACTCTCTCGAGCCTCTACATCCCTCTCTTGAGCCTCTGCATCCCTCTCTTAAGCCTCTGCATCACTCTCTTGAGCCTCTGCATCACTCTCTTAGGCCTCTGCATCACTCTCTTCAGCCTCTGCATCACTCTCTCAAGCCTCTGCTTCCATCTTATGATCCTCTGCATCACGCTCTTCAGCCTCTGCATCCCTCTCTGGAGCCTCTGAATCCCTCTGTTGAGCCTCTGCATCACTCTCTCGAGCCTCTGCATCACTCTTTTGACCCACTGCATCACTCTCATGAGCCTCTGCATCACTCTCTTATGCTTTTGCATCACTCTCTAGAGCCTCTGCGTCACTCTCCTCAGCCTCTGCATCACTCTCTCAAGCCTCTGCTTCAATGTCTTGATCCTCTGCATCACTCTCTTGAGCCTCTGCATCACTCTCTTGATCGTCTGAATCACTCTCTTGAGCCTCTGCATCCCTTTCTTGAGCCTCTGCATCACTCTCTTGAGCCTCTGCATCACCCTCTTGATCCTCTGCATCACTCTTTTGATCCTCTGCATCCCTCTCTTGAGCTTCTGCATCACTCTCTTCAGCCTCTTCATCCCTCTCTTGGGCCTCTGCAACACTCTCTTAAGCCTCTGCATCACTCTCTAGAGCCTCTGCTTCACTCTCTTCACCCAGCAAACACAAATCATCTAGAAAACGTTTGTCTATCTCTTCCCATCGGCTTGGGAATGATTTGCATTGAGAACGGTGCAGGAGAGCCTTTGAGAAACTTTTAATAAAAAAATTCCAAACACAAAGGTTTTATTATAAATTGTTTTTCTACAACTTTTTTGTTCCTAATGTATTACAAATAGTTTTTACATGTTTAAATATAAAATTAGTTTTTTTTTGTAAAATTCATTAATAAATTGTGAATGATATTTATTGGCTCAGTGAAATGTTCAAAATCCATTTTGTTATAATATGATCAGAAAAAAGTAGTTTTCCAAATTTTCTAAAAATCGCTCTTTTAACACAATTTGACTCCTTATGCATTCCACTAAACAATAATATCATGTTTAAATATATAATTTATGTATTATTCCCTAAGATAATTTATATAAATTATAAAAGTTGCTGGAAAGTGGTATGAAAGAATCTGAAAACGTTTTGTTGTCTTATATTGGCGTGTTCATATTAACAAGAGTGAGTAAGAGTGAGCGAGAGTGGGTAAGAGTGCATAAGAGTGACTGAAGGTGAGTGAGAGTGCCAGAGAGTGTGTAAGTGTGAGTAAGAGTGAGTGAGATTGTGTAAGTGTGAGCAAGAGTGACAGAGTGAGTAAGAATGAGAGTAAAAGTGATTGAGAGTAAGGGTGACAGAGTGAGAGTAAAAGTGATTGAGAGTAAGGGTGAGTATGAGAGTAAGAGTGATTGAGAGTAAGAGTGATTGAGAGTAAGAGTGATTGAGAGTAAGAGTGATTGAGAGTAAGAGTGATCGGGAGTAAGAGTGATTGGGAGTAAGAGTGATTGGGAGTAGGAGTAAGAGTGAAAGTAGGAGTAAAAGTGAGAGTAGGAGTAAGAATGAGAATAAGAGTGATTGAGAGTAAGAGTGAGTAAGAGTAAGAATGAGAGTAAGAGTGATTGGGAGTAAGAGTGATTAGGAGTAAGAGTGATTGGGAGTAAGAGTGAGAGTAAGAGTAAGAATGAGAATAAGAGTGATTGAGAGTAAGAGTGATTGGGAGTAAGAGTAAGAGTAAGAATGAGAGTAAGAGTGATTGAGAGTAGGAGTGATTGGGAGTAGGAGTGATTGAGAGTAAGAGTGATTGAGAGTAAGAGTGATTGAGAGTAAGAGTATGAGAGTAAGGGTGAGAGAGTGAGTATGAATGGGTAAGGGTGACTGAGAGTGAGTAAGAGTGACAGAGTAAGAGTGACAGAGAGTAAGAGTGACAGAGAGTAAGAGTGACAGAGAGTAAGAGTGACAGAGAGTAAGAGTGACAGAGTAAGAGTGACAGAGAGTAAGAGTGACAGAGAGTAATATTATAGTCTGTGGGTTGGTGGTGTTGTCGTCGTGGTTCCTCCTTTGCAGACAACCCAACCCACAACTCGGTAGAGTGCTTATACCTCGCTAGGAGATCACACTAGGCGCTTCTGGCCCTTGGAGAGGGACTCAACGTCACACATTTAGGGGATGCGGCTCCAACACTTAGCCTCGTTGTCACGTGCACACACCCACTCGAGCCGCTGTGACTCCCCACTCTCTCCTTAGGTGATGTGATCTCCTCAATCCCCCTTTGACTTATTAATATTACCTTCTACCCTGTCCACAGCAGGGGTTCTTGGTTCTTTCTCTCTCTCCTTCTTTACTACCTCCTGGGAAGCCTCACTAGGACAAGGGCAAACACCAGCAAATTGGGATACATTTACTGGACAAAGCACATACACGATACATACACACATATAATAATAATGAATCCTATACTCTATAATATTACAATCAGGTTGCACTCCAACACCATCAGAACTCTATTATCAGCTTATCAAGTGGTATCCTATCTCCTGGTTCACCACCTGATACTATCAACCTCCTCAAGTTGATCAAGTCTACATACACAGTTGCACCATCAGCAAGAGAATATATATATATGTATCTATAAATGTGTACAAAGAAAATCAGCATTTGAATGCAATAACATATCAGTATAAATGTTCATTGATACACAACAATGATTAATCGATCAATATCAGTCCTAGAACGCATACATCTGTAGGTAATCCAGCCTACGACTGTAACTCTAAACTTCAGTATAAAACACTCCTTGACATAAGAATGCAAACAGTCACTCACCTCTCACTGCGTCTTGCACGCTAATGACAACCAAACACTATCAACTCCCTATAAGTAATCCACCAGAACTTCCTTTCCACCTCTGGAAGTTCACTACCCTGATATCTTCAGGTTCTTCCGGGCTTCACTACCAGGATCCTCTGCAGCTCCTCCAGGCTGCTACCATGAAGTTTCCTTGAGCAACTACGGTGCTTCACCCTTCTGCTAGGTTCCTCCACAGCTCACTTGGCTGCTACACCATGAAGTTTCCTCGAGCAACTATGGTGCTTCACCACCTCTACAGAAGCATGTGACACTCCTCTTCACTGCTTCTCCCAGCTCGAGGTCCTCTGCTTCACTAACTTGGAGTCTCATCAATTACCTCATCTAGGCTGGCTTCGAAGTTCTCAGCAACTTCTTCCCCAAAGACAAACCTGCAACCCATCGACACTCCAATAAAATGTTTCCCCTTTAACACATAAACAAAAATAACCACACAATATGCTTGCCTCAAACCTCTATCTGTCATCTACATACAGTGAGAGTGGACTCCCCCGTTTTGGGCGGATCCATACTCCACCTCGCCTGGCGGCGGTCCTCACTCGCTGGGAGGGTCTTCCTCCGTCAGGAGCCGGGCTCCCTCAGTCGTCTGTCAGAGCTCAGAGGGGATGGACGTCGCTCCGTGTTCCTCCCTCTCCACTCTCTTATTTCAGGCCTTCTGCCTTATTAAAACCTGTCTAACTTATAAATAAACATCGCTACTGTCGCTGGGCACACGACCAACTACAAGCAATCACTATCAACTGGCGTATATCGTGCTTACCACAGATCGTCTGGTCGAGGGCGCTTCTTCCTCTGACGAGGCTTGGTCAGGGCGCTCCACGGCCCACAATAATGCCTCCGGGCGGCTTAATATTCACTAATTATCGCCCACGACTTGAGACCACACGTCCCCAGCTCGATTCCACAGCTGGTACGTCTGCACACTTCTCTTCTCTTCGAGATATATCACTAGGGGTTCCCTTCTGACGGGAGCTCAACGGAGCGCGGCTTTTCCCCTGCGATGTCTGGCCTCAAGTGAGGTCAAAGCCCCTCCAGAAGCGAGCCTCACGCCTCCAGCAAAATGTCCACCTCTCCTAGCCAGTCATTTATCTGTTTTCTTCTTCATTGCCCATAATCTCAAATTGTTATACATATCCAAGCAACTATTTTACATATGCGTTATCACCTCAATATTTGCTAGACCTTCTAATCAGGTCAGGCTTGATGAATAACTCTCAAGGAGGGAGACTCGTTTCTCCTGTAGGCTGAGATCATAACAGTAAGAGTGACAGAGAGTAAGAGTGACAGAGTAAGAGTGAGTATGAGAGTAAGAGTGACAGAGTAAGAGTGAGTATGAGAGTAAGAGTGACAGAGTAAGAGTGAGTAAGGATGACTTGAGAGTAAGAGTGAGTAATAGTGCGTAAGAGTGATTGAGAGTAAGAGTGAGTAATAGTGTGTAAGAGTGATTGAGAGTAAGAGTGAGTAATAGTGCATAAGAGTGAGAGTGATTATGAGTGAGTTAAGAGTGTGAGGTGTGAGAGGGTAACTGGCCAGGGAGGCAGGATGTGTGGTCACAGATAGGCCTAGGCCTGTGATCTCTAATGTTGGTTTATATATATATATGTAGGATTTTTTGTCCTGTTTCAAATTATAATTATTTAGCAGGAATGTAATAAGATATTGCACAGTATTAATGTGACAATAATATATGCATTATTTCCTTGATAATCAAACTTGTTGTTCAAAGATAATATACAATCTTTGAAGGAAACATTTTGAGAGGGCACGCTGATGGCAACACTGGACTGGTGGTGAGTGAGACACACATGGTTAATTGTGCTCAGACCTTCAGTGGTGAAGGGTGTGTCCCAGCTGGCCGCCACCAGCCGCCACCCGCCGCCACCACCCACCACCGCCACCAGCCGCCACCCGCCACCACCCACCATCGCCACCACCAGCCGCCACGCCACCGCCACCCACCACCGCCACCCGCCACCACCAGCCGCCACCACCCGCCACCACCAGCCGCCACCACCACCAGCCGCCGCCGCCACCACCACCCACCACCGCCGCCACCACCCATCACCGCCGCCGCCGCCACCAGCCGCCACCACCACCCACCACCACCACCACCCACCACCGCCGCCACCACCAGCCGCCACAAGCCGCCACCGCCCGCCACCAGCTGCCATCACCGCCACCACCACCACCAGCCGCCATCACCGCCACCATCAGCTGCCACCGCCACCAGCCGCCACCAGCTGCCACCACCACCAGCCGCCACCACCGCCCGCCACCAGCCGCCACCGCCCGCCACCACCTGCCACCACCACCAGCCGCCACAAGCCGCCACCGCCCGCCACCAGCTGCCATCACCGCCACCACCACCACCAGCCGCCATCACCGCCACCATCAGCTGCCACCGCCACCAGCCGCCACCAGCTGCCACCACCACCAGCCGCCACCACCGCCCGCCACCAGCCGCCACCGCCCGCCACCACCTGCCACCACCACCAGCCGCCACCACCGCCCGCTATCAGCCGCCACCGCCCGTTGCCACAGTCGCCACCGCCAGCCGCCACCCGCCACCACCAGCCGCCATCACCGCCACCACCAGCCGCCATCAGCTGCCACTGCCACCAGCCGTCACCACCACCAGCCGCCACCAGCTGCCACCGCCCGCCACCAGCCGCCACCACCGCCCGCCACCAGCCGCCACCACCAGCCGCCTCCACCGCCACCACCGCCACCACCTGCCACCAGCCGCCACCACCAGCCACCACCACAGCCACCACCTGCCACCAGCCGCCACCTTCTTCCGCTATCAGCCGTCACCGCCCGTTGCCACAGTCGCCACCGCCAGCCGCCACCAGCCCCCACCACCGCCGATAGCCACCACCCATCACAGCCGCCGCCGCCCGCCACCGCCCGCCACCGCCCAGCACCACCCACCACTACCGCCCGCCACCACCGCCAGACACAGCCGCCAGTGTCCGCCACCGCCGCCACTGTCCGCCACCGCCACCACTGTCCGCCACCGCCACCACTGTCCGCCACCGCCACCACTGTCCGCCGCCGCCACCACTGTCCGCCGCCGCCACCACTGTCCGCCGCCGCCACCACTGTCCGCCCGCCGCCACCACTGTCCGCCCGCCGCCACCACTGTCCGCCCGCCGCCGCCACTGTCCGCCCGCCGCCGCCACTGTCCGCCCGCCGCCACTATCCGCCACCACCGCCACTGTCCGCCCGCCGCTACCACTGTCCGCCCGCCGCCGCCACTGTCCGCCCGCCGCCGCCACTGTCCGCCCGCCGCCGCCACTGTCCGCCCGCCGCCGCCACTGTCCGCCCGCCGCCGCCACTGTCCGCCCGCCGCCGCCACTGTCCGCCCGCCGCCGCCACTGTCCGCCCGCCGCCACTGTCCGCCACA
This sequence comes from Procambarus clarkii, assembly GCF_040958095.1. Lineage (NCBI taxonomy): Eukaryota > Metazoa > Arthropoda > Malacostraca > Decapoda > Cambaridae > Procambarus > Procambarus clarkii. The sequence goes on along the minus strand of NC_091166.1, from coordinate 28,334,649 downwards.
CCCGCCACTGACCGCCCGCCGCCACTATCCGCCACCGCCGCCACTGTCCGCCCGCCGCCACTGTCCGCCACCACTGTCCGCCACCGCTACCACTCTCTGCCACCACTGTCCGCCACCGCCACCACTGTCCGCCCGCAGCCGCCACTGTCCGCCCGCCGCCGCCACTGTCCGCCCGCCGCCGCCACTGTCCGCCCGCCGCCGCCACTGTCCACCACCGCCGCCACTGTCCGCCCGCCGCCACTATCCGCCACCGCCACCACTGTCCGCCCGCCGCCAATGTCCAACACCACCGCCACAGCCGCCACTGTCCGCCCGCCGCCACTATCCGCCACCGCCGCCACTGTCCACCACCGCCACCACTGTCCGCCCACCGCCACTATCCGCCACAGCCGCCACTATCCGCCACCGCCGCCACTGTCAGCCCGCCGCCACTATCCGCCACCGCTGCCACTGTCCGCCACAGCCGCCACTCTGCCCGCCGCCACTATCCGCCACCGCCGCCACTGTCCGCCACAGCCGCCACTCTCCGCCGTACTGCCTCCCCTCTCTCCGTTAGTAAATAATTATAATTGTTAGTAAATAATAAAAGAAATATAAATTATTAGATTTTTTTTACCCTTAAATTGGTTTTAATATTTAAATTGAAAATAATAATATAATATAAAATAAAGTATAATAAAAAATAATATAATATAAAATATAATTTAATTGCAAGAAATTTAACTTTAAACACAAAGATGTGAAAAGGGTTCAGATTATAGGCTCAAACCTTACATAAGAGATTCATATTGGTATATGAATGGATTATGAATGACTCATGTTAGGAGTGTAAAGTTGCCACAACATCTCAAATTAGTGTTAGATACGTAGGTTTTGGTTATAAGTTTTGGAAACCTATTTAAGTCCACACACTAATTCGAATCTGATACGATAAAACAAACGTTTCCAATCCTTTCAAATACTTTCTAGATATGTTGTGGCAACCTAAAATTGTTTGCTGGGTCAGCATCTGCATCACTCTCTCAAGCCTCTGCATCCCTCTCTGGAGCCTCAGCATCCCTATCTTGAGCCTTTTGTAGCACTTTTTATGAGCCTCTGCACCACTCTCTTGATCGTCTGCATCACTCTCTTGAGCCTCTGCATCACTCTCTTGAGCCTCTCTATCACTCTCTTTAGCCTCTGCATCACTCTCTTAGGTCTCTGCATCACTCGCTTAAACCTCTGCATCCCTCATTTAAGCCTCTGCATCACTCTCTTGAGCCTCTGCATCATTCTCTTGAGCCTCTGCATCACTCTCTTAAGCCTCTGCACCATTCTCTTGAGCCCCTGCATCACTCACTTACGCCTCTGCATCACTCTCTTGAGCATCTGCATCACTCTCTTAAGCCTCTGCATCACTCTCTTGAGCCTCTGCATCACTCTCTTGATCCTCTGCATCACTCTCTTGAGCCTCTGCATCACTCTCTTGATCCTCTGCATCACTCTCTTGATCCTCTGCATCACTCTCTTGAGCCTCTGCATCACTCTCTTGATCCTCTGCATCACTCTTTTGATCCTCTGCATCACTCTCTTGATCCTCTGCATCACTCTCTTGAGCCTCTGCCTCACTCTCTTGATCCTCTGCATCACTCTCTTGAGCCTCTGCATCACTCTCTTGATCCTCTGCATCACTTTCTTGAGCCTCTGCATCACACTCGTGAGCGTCTGCATCACTCTTTTACGCCTCTGCATCATTCTCTTCAGCTTCTGCATCACTCTCCTGAGCCTCTGCATCACTCTCTTAAGCCTCTGCATGTCTCTCTTGATCCTCTGCATCACTCTCTTGATCCTCTGCAACACTCTCTTGAGCCTCTGCATCTCTCTCTTGCGCCTCTGCAACACTCTCTTCAGCCTCTGCATCACTCTCATGAGGCCTCTGCATCACTCTCTTAAGCCTCTGAATCCCTCTCTTGAGCCTCTGCATCACTCTCTTGCGCCTCTGCATCACTCTTTTGATCCTCTGCATCACTCTCATGAGCCTCTGTATCACTCTCTTAAGCCTCTGTATCACTCTCTAAAGCCTCTGCATCACTCTCTTCAGCTTCTGCATCACTCTCTTAAGCCTCTGCTTTCCCTCTCTTGATCCTCAGCATCACTCTCTTGAGAATCTGCATCCCTTTCTTGTGCCTCTGCATCACTCTCGTGAACTCCTGCATCCCTCTCATGAGCCTCTGCATCCCTCTCCTGAGCCTTTACATCACTCTCTTAAGCCTCTGCATCCCTCTCTTGAGCCTCAGCATCATTCTCAAGAGCCTCTGCATCCCTCTCGTGTCCCTCTGCATCCCTCACTTGAGCCTCTGCATCCTTCTCGTGTGCCTCTGCATCCCTCTCTTAAGCCTATGCATCACTCTCTTATGCCTCTGCATCCCTCTCTTAAGCCTCTGAATCACTCTCTTGAACCTCTGCATCACTCTCTTGAGCCCCTGCATCCCTCTCTTGAGCCTCTGCATCACTCACTTGAGCCTCTTCATCACCCTCTTAAGCCTCTGCATCGCTCTCTTGAGCCTCTGCATCCCTTTCCTAAGCCTCTGCCTCACTCTCTTAAGCCTCTGCATCACTCTCTTAAGCCTATGCATCACTCTCGTAAGCCTCTGAATCACTCTCTTGAGCCTCTGCATCCCTCTCCTGAACTCCTGCATCCCTCTCATGAGCCTCTGCATCTCTCTCTTAAGCCTCTGCATCCCTCTCTTGAGCCTCTGCATCCCTCTCTTGAGCCTCTGCATCCCTCTCTTTAGCCTATGCATCACTCTCTTATGCCACTGCATCACTCTCTTAAGCCTTTGCATCACTCGCAATCCTCTGAATCACTCTCTTGAGCCTCTGCATCCCTCTCTTAAGCCTCTGCATCACTCTCTTAAGCCTCTGCATCACTCTCTTCAGCTTCTGCATCACTCTCTTAAGCCTCTGCTTTCCCTCTCTTGATCCTCAGCATCACTCTCTTGAGAATCTGCATCCCTTTCTTGAGCCTCTGCATCACTCTCGTGAACTCCTGCATCCCTCTCATGAGCCTCTGCATCCCTCTCCTGAGCCTTTACATCACTCTCTTAAGCCTCTGCATCCCTCTCTTGAGCCTCAGCATCATTCTCAAGAGCCTCTGCATCCCTCTCGTGTCCCTCTGCATCCCTCACTTGAGCCTCTGCATCCCTCTCGTGTGCCTCTGCATCCCTCACTTGAGCCTCTGCATCCCTCTCTTGAGCCCCCTCATCCCTTTCTTGACCTCTGCAACCCTCTCTTAAGCCTATGCATCACTCTCTTATGCCTCTGCATCCCTCTCTTAAGCCTCTGAATCACTCTCTTGAACCTCTGCATCACTCTCTTGAGCCCCTGCATCCCTCTTCTGAGCCTCTGCATCACTCACTTGAGCCTCTTCATCACCCTCTTAAGCCTCTGCATCCCTCTCTTGAGCCTCTGCATCCCTCTCTTAAGCCTATGCATCACTCTCTTATGCCTCTGCATCCCTCTCTTAAGCCTCTGAATCACTCTCTTGAACCTCTGCATCACTCTCTTGAGCCCCTGCATCCCTCTCTTGAGCCTCTGCATCACTCACTTGAGCCTCTTCATCACCCTCTTAAGCCTCTGCATCGCTCTCTTGAGCCTCTGCATCCCTTTCCTAAGCCTCTGCCTCACTCTCTTAAGCCTCTGCATCACTCTCTTAAGCCTATGCATCACTCTCGTAAGCCTCTGAATCACTCTCTTGAGCCTCTGCATCCCTCTCCTGAACTCCTGCATCCCTCTCATGAGCCTCTGCATCTCTCTCTTAAGCCTCTGCATCCCTCTCTTGAGCCTCTGCATCCCTCTCTTGAGCCTCTGCATCCCTCTCTTTAGCCTATGCATCACTCTCTTATGCCACTGCATCACTCTCTTAAGCCTTTGCATCACTCGCAATCCTCTGAATCACTCTCTTGAGCCTCTGCATCCCTCTCTTAAGCCTCTGCATCACTCTCTTAAGCCTCTGCATCACTCTCTTCAGCTTCTGCATCACTCTCTTAAGCCTCTGCTTTCCCTCTCTTGATCCTCAGCATCACTCTCTTGAGAATCTGCATCCCTTTCTTGAGCCTCTGCATCACTCTCGTGAACTCCTGCATCCCTCTCATGAGCCTCTGCATCCCTCTCCTGAGCCTTTACATCACTCTCTTAAGCCTCTGCATCCCTCTCTTGAGCCTCAGCATCATTCTCAAGAGCCTCTGCATCCCTCTCGTGTCCCTCTGCATCCCTCACTTGAGCCTCTGCATCCCTCTCGTGTGCCTCTGCATCCCTCACTTGAGCCTCTGCATCCCTCTCTTGAGCCCCCTCATCCCTTTCTTGAACTCTGCAACCCTCTCTTAAGCCTATGCATCACTCTCTTATGCCTCTGCATCCCTCTCTTAAGCCTCTGAATCACTCTCTTGAACCTCTGCATCACTCTCTTGAGCCCATGCATCCCTCTTCTGAGCCTCTGCATCACTCACTTGAGCCTCTTCATCACCCTCTTAAGCCTCTGCATCCCTCTCTTGAGCCTCTGCATCCCTCTCTTAAGCCTATGCATCACTCTCTTATGCCTCTGCATCCCTCTCTTAAGCCTCTGAATCACTCTCTTGAACCTCTGCATCACTCTCTTGAGCCCCTGCATCCCTCTCTTGAGCCTCTGCATCACTCACTTGAGCCTCTTCATCACCCTCTTAAGCCTCTGCATCGCTCTCTTGAGCCTCTGCATCCCTTTCCTAAGCCTCTGCCTCACTCTCTTAAGCCTCTGCATCACTCTCTTAAGCCTATGCATCACTCTCGTAAGCCTCTGAATCACTCTCTTGAGCCTCTGCATCCCTCTCCTGAACTCCTGCATCCCTCTCATGAGCCTCTGCATCCCTCTCTTGAGCCTCTGCATCCCTCTCTTGAGCCTCTGCATCCCTCTCTTGAGCCTCTGCATCCCTCTCTTTAGCCTATGCATCACTCTCTTATGCCACTGCATCACTCTCTTAAGCCTTTGCATCACTCTCGCAATCCTCTGAATCACTCTCTTGAGCCTATGCATCCCTCTCTTGAGCCTCTGCATCCCTCTCTTAAGCCTCTGCATCCCTCTCTTGAGCCTCAGCATCATTCTCAAGAGCCTCTGCATCCCTCTCGTGTCCCTCTGCATCCCTCACTTGAGCCTCTGCATCCCTCTCGTGTGCCTCTGCATCCCTCACTTGAGCCTCTGCATCCCTCTCTTGAGCCCCCTCATCCCTTTCTTGACCTCTGCAACCCTCTCTTAAGCCTATGCATCACTCTCTTATGCCTCTGCATCCCTCTCTTAAGCCTCTGAATCACTCTCTTGAACCTCTGCATCACTCTCTTGAGCCCATGCATCCCTCTTCTGAGCCTCTGCATCACTCACTTGAGCCTCTTCATCACCCTCTTAAGCCTCTGCATCCCTCTCTTGAGCCTCTGCATCCCTCTCTTAAGCCTATGCATCACTCTCTTATGCCTCTGCATCCCTCTCTTAAGCCTCTGAATCACTCTCTTGAACCTCTGCATCACTCTCTTGAGCCCCTGCATCCCTCTCTTGAGCCTCTGCATCACTCACTTGAGCCTCTTCATCACCCTCTTAAGCCTCTGCATCGCTCTCTGGAGCCTCTGCATCCCTTTCCTAAGCCTCTGCCTCACTCTCTTAAGCCTCTGCATCACTCTCTTAAGCCTATGCATCACTCTCGTAAGCCTCTGAATCACTCTCTTGAGCCTCTACATCCCTCTCTTGAACTCCTGCATCCCTCTCATGAGCCTCTGCATCCCTCTCTTGAGCCTCTGCATCCCTCTCTTGAGCCTCTGCATCCCTCTCTTGAGCCTCTGCATCCCTCTCTTTAGCCTATGCATCACTCTCTTATGCCACTGCATCACTCTCTTAAGCCTTTGCATCACTCTCGCAATCCTCTGAATCACTCTCTTGATCCTCTGCATCCCTCTCTTGAGCCTCTGCATCCCTCTCTTAAGCCTCTGCATCACTCTCTTAAGCCTCTGCATCACTCTCTTAGGCCTCTGCATCACTCTCTCTAGCCTCTGCATCACTCTCTCAAGCCTCTGCTTCCGTCTTATGATCCTCTGCAACACTTTCTTCAGCCTCTGCATCACTCTTTCAAGCCTCTGCATCCCTCTCTGGAGCCTCTGAATCCCTCTCTTGAGCCTCTGCATCACTCTCTCGAGCCTCTGCATCACTCTTTTTATCCTCTGCATCACTCTCATGAGCCTCTGCATAACTCTCTTAAGCCTCTGCATCACTCTCTGAACCCTCTGCTTCAATCTCCTGATCCTCTGCATCACTCTCTTGAGCCTCTGCATCACTCTCTTGATCGTCTGAATCACTCTCTTGAGCCTCTGCATCCCTCTCTTGAGCCTCTGCAACACTCTCTTGAGCCTCTGCATCACCCTCTTGATCCTCTGCATCACTCTCTTGATCCTCTGCATCCCTCTCTTGAGCCTCTGCATCACTCTCTTAAGCCTCTGCATCACTCTCTAGAGCCTCTGCATCACTCTCTTCAGCCTCTGCATCACTCTCTCAAGCCTCTGCATCCCTCTGTGCAGCCTCAGCATCCCTATCTTGAGCATTTTGCAGCACTCTCTTGAGCCTCTGCATCACTCTCTTGATCGTCTGCATCACTCTCTTGAGCCTCTGCATCACTCTCTTGAGCCTCTCTATCACTCTCTTCAGCCTCCGTATCACTCTCTCAAGCCTCTGCTTCCCTCTTATGATCCTCTGCATCCCTCTCTTGAGCCTCTGCATCCCTCGCTTAAGCCTCTACATCCCCTGTCTTGTGCCTCTGCATCACTCTCTTGAGCCTTTGCATCACTCTCTTGAGCCTCTGCATCCCTCTCTTAAGCCTCTGCAACACTCTCTTCAGCCTCTGCATCACTCTCTTAAACCTCTGCATCCCTCTCTTGATCCTCTGCAACACTCTCTTGAGCCTCTGCATCACTTTCTTGCGCCTCTGCAACACTCTCTTCAGCCTCTGCATCACTCTCTTGAGGCGTCTGCATCACTCTCTTAAGCCTCTGAATCCCTCTCTTGAGCCTCTGCATCACTCTCTCGAGCCTCTGCATCACTCTTTTAATCCTCTGCATCACTCTCATGAGCCTCTGCATCACTCTCCTAAGCCTCTGTATCACTCGCTAGAGCCTCTGCATCACTCTCTTCTGCTTCTGCATCTCTCTCTTAAGCCTCTGCTTTCCCTCTCTTGATCCTCAGCATCACTCTCTTGAGCCTCTGCATCACTCTCTTGAGCCTCTGCATCACCCTCTTAAGCCTCTGCAACCCTTTTTTGAGCCTCTGCATCACTTTCGTAAGCCTTTGCATCCCTTTCTTGAGCCTCTGCATAACTCTCGTGAACTCCTGCATCCCTCTCATGAGCCTCTGCATCCCTCTCCTGAGCCTTAACATCAATCTCTTAAGCCTCTGCATCCCTCTCTTGAGCCTCTGCATCACTCACTTGAGCCTCTTCATCACCCTCTTAAGCCTCTGCATCCCTCTCTTGAGCCACTGCATCCCTCTCTTAAGCCTATGCATCACTCTGTTATGCCTCTGCATCCCTCTCTTAAGCCTCTGAATCACTCTCTTGAACCTCTGCATCACTCTCTTGAGACCCTGCATCCCTCTCTTGAGCCTCTGCATCACTCACTTGTGCCTCTTCATCACCCTCTTAAGAATCTGCATCGCTCTTTTGAGTCTCTGCATCCCTTTCCTAAGCCTCTGCCTCACTCTCTTAAGCCTCTGCATCACTCTCTTAAGCCTATGCATCACTCTCGTAAGCCTCTGAATGAGCTCTCTTGAGCCTCTGCATCCCTCGCCTGAATTCCTGCATCCCTCTCATGAGCCTCTGCATCCCTCTCTAGAGCCTCTGCATCCCTCTCTTGAGCCTCTGCATCCCTCTCGTGAGCCTCTGCATCGATCTCTTTAGTCTATGCATCACTCTCCTATGCCACTGCATCACTCTCTTAAGCCTTTGCATCACTCTCGCAATCCTCTGAATCACTCTCTTGAGCCTCTGCATCCCTCTCTTGAGCCTCTGCATCCCTCTCTTAAGCCTCTGCATCACTCTCTTAAGCCTCTGCATCACTCTCTTAGGCCTCTGCATCACTCTCTTCAGCCTCTGCATCACTCAAGCCTCTGCTTCCCTCTTATGATCCTCTGCAACACTTTCTTCAGCCTCTGCATCACTCTCTCAAGCCTCTGCATCCCTCTCTGGAGGCTCTGAATCCCTCTCTTGAGCCTCTGCATCACTCTCTCAGGCCTCTGCATCACTCTTTTGATCCTCTGCATCACTCTCATGAGCCTCTGCATCACTCTCTTATGCCTTTGCATCACTCTCTAGAGCCTCTGCATCACTCTCTTCAGCTTCTGAATCACTCTCTCAAGCCTCTGCATCCCTCTCTGCAGCCTCAGCATCCCTCTCTGCAGCCTCAGCATCCCTATCTTGAGCCTTTTGCAGCACTCTCTTGAGCCTCTGCATCACTCTCTTGATCGTCTGCATCACTCTCTTGAGCCTCTGCATCACTCTCTTGAGCCTCTCTATCACTCTTTTTAGCCTCTGCATCACTCTCTTGAGTCTCTGCATCACTCTCTTAAGCCTTTGCATCCCTCTTTTAAGCCTCTGCATCACTCTCTTGAGCCTCTGCATCATTCTCTTGAGCCTCTACATCACTCTCCTGAGCCTCTGCATCATTCTCTTGAGCCTCTGCATCACTCTCTTAAGCCTCTGCACCATTCTCTTGAGCCTCTGAATCACTCACTTAAGCCTCTGCATCACTCTCTTGAGCATCTGCATCACTCTCTTAAGCCTCTGCATCACTCTCTTGAGCCTCTGCATCACTCTCTTGATCCTCTGCATCACTCTCTTGAGCCTCTGCATCACTCTCTTGATCCTCTGCATCACTCTCTTGATCATCTGCATCACTCTCTTGAGCCTCTGCATCACTCTCGTGAGCCTCTGCATCACTCTTTTACGCCTCTGCATCATTCTATTCAGCTTCTTGCATCACTCTCTTGAGCCTCTGCATCACTCTCTTAAGCCTCTGCATCACTCTCTTGATCCTCTGCATCACTCTCTTGATCCTCTGCATCACTCTCTTGAGCCTCTGCATCACTCTCTTGATCCTCTGCATCACTCTCTTGATCCTCTGCATCACTCTCTTGAGCCTCTGCATCACTCTCCGGAGCCTCTGCATCACTCTTTTACTCTTCTGCATCATTCTCTTCATCCTCTGCATCACTCTCTTCAGCCTCTGCATCACTCTTTTGAGCCTCTGCATCCCTCTCTTAAGCCTCTGCATCACTCTCGTGAACTCCTGCATCCCTCTCACGAGCCTCTGCATCCCTCTCTTGAGCCTTTGCAACACTCTTAAGCCTCTACATCCCTCTCTTGAGCCTCTGCATCCCTCTCAAGAGCCTCTGCATCCCTCTTTTGAGCCTCTGTATCCCTCTCTTGAGCCCCTGCATCCCTCTCATGAGCCTCTGCATCCCTCTTTTGAACCTCTGCATCCCTCTCTTAAGCCTCTGCATCACTCTCTTCAGCCTCTGCATAACTCTCTTGAGCCTCTGCATCCCCTCTATTAAGACTCTGCACCACTCTCTTCAGCCTCTGCATCACTCTCTTGATCCTCTGCATCACTCTCTTGATCCTCTGCATCACTATCTTGATCCTCTGCATCACTCTCTTGATCCTCTGCATCACTCTCTTGATCCTCTGCATCACTCTCTTGAGCCTCTGCATCACTCTCTTAAGCCTCTGCATCACTCTCGTTAGCCTCTGCATCACTCTCTTGAGCCTCTGCAGCACTCTCTTCAGCCTCTGCATCACTCTCTTAAGTCTCTGCATCCTTTTCCTGAACCTCTGAATGCCTCTCCTGAGCTTCTGAATCACTCTCTTGAGCCTCTGCATCCCTCTCTGGAGCCTCTGAATCCCTCTCTTGAGCCTCTGCATCACTCTCTCGGGCCTCTTCATCACTTTTGATCCTCTGCATCACTCTCGTGAGCCTCTGCATCACTCTCTTATGCCTTTGCATCACACTCTAGAGCCTCTGCATCACTCTCTTCAGCCTCTGCATCACTCTCTGAAGCCTCTGCTTCAATCTCCTGATTCTCTGCATCACTCTCTTGAGCCGCTGCATCCCTCTCTTGAGCCTCTGCATCACTCTCTTGATCCTCTGCATCACTCTCTTGAGCCTCTGCATCACTCTCTTGATCCTCTGCATCACTCTCTTGATCCTCTGCATCACTATCTTGATCCTCTGCATCACTCTCTTGATCCTCTGCATCACTCTCTTGATCCTCTGCATCACTCTCTTGATCCTCTGCATTATTCTTTTGAGCCTCTGCATCACACTCCTGAGCCTCTGCATCACTCTTTTACTCTTCTGCATCATTCTCTTCATCTTCTGCATCACTCTCTTCAGCCTCTGCATCCTTCTCTTAAGCCTCTGCATCATTCTCTTCAGCCTCTGCATCCCTCTCTTAAGCCTCTGCATCATTCTCTTCAGCCTCTGCATTCATCTCTTAAGCCTCTGCATCACTCTCTTGAGAATCTGCATCCCTCTCTTAAGCCTCTGCATCACTCTCGTGAACTCCTGCATCCCTCTCACGAGCCTCTGCATCCCTCTCTTGAGCCTTTGCAACACTCTCTTAAGCCTCTGCATCCCTCTCTTGAGCCTCTGCATCCCTCTCAAGAGCCTCTGCATCCCTCTTTTGAGCCTCTGTATCCCACTCTTGAGCCCCTGCATCCCTCTCATGAGCCTCTGCATCCCTCTTTTGAACCTCTGCATCCCTCTCTTAAGCCTCTGCATCACTCTCTTCAGCCTCTGCATCACTCTCTTCAGCCTCTGCATCCCCTCTATTAAGACTCTGCATCACTCTCTTCAGCCTCTGCATCACTCTCTTCAGCCTCTGCATCCCCTCTATTAAGACTCTGCACCACTCTCTTAAGAATCTGCATCACTCTATTGAGCTTCTGCATCACTCTCTTGAGCCTCTACTTCCCTCTCTTGAGCCTCTAAATCACTCTCGTAAGCCTCTGCATCACTCTCTTGAGCCTCTGCAGCACTCTCTTCAGCCTC
>NC_091166.1:28236058-28321058 GCF_040958095.1 Procambarus clarkii | reverse complement strand
TTGTTTGGGGCGTTCTTCAACATATCAGCAATACTTGTCTCAACATCTCTTTCAGTTGCATTAGTGTGGGTGTTGATACAGGCTTCTGGAAAGTTATAAGAATTAATTAATATATATAATTATAATTCTTTTTGTCAGGAGACAAGAAGCCACAGAGTAATAACATTGTTGGCTTTTATTTAGGTGTTCCCCTGTTCTCCAGTCTTCCTCCGTCCCCTCGTCCCCTTTGTCCTCCCCAGCATTCTCCATTCCCCTGTCCCCTCGTCCTCCCCACCATTACCCTCTCCTCTGTTCCCTCGTCTTCCCCACCATCCCCCCTGTCGTCCTCCCCACCATTCTAAACTACCTCATCCCATGCATTCCATGATGGTCTGATGCTTCCATCTGAAAATTGGGAACATCAAAAGATCTGACTTTCCCAATTTTCTGATGGGAACATCAAATGATCTGATATTCCCATCACTGAAAAATAAAAACAGATAAAAAAAAATGATATGAAAAAATAGAAAATAAAATATACTCATGAAATGAACAGAATGGTTAACAACGCAGCTCAATTGCAATGCAATGTCACAATAACATTTAAATATACTTTAAGATATAATCTAGAAGAAAATAAGGATATTGAAACGGTTCATGAACTCTATTTCAATAAAGGACACTATGGGGAACTTTGAAAAATAGTTATTGAGTATAATTAGACAGACTTGTTGCTAGGCAGAGGAGTAATGAGATATATGGCAAATTTTGCAAAATATACAATGAAGGTACACAAACATTCATACCCAAACAAAGCAAAATGCTAGGTAAGAACAAAGCATTTGGCCCGTAGGAGAAAGGAGATACCCACAAGACTAGAATACAAGTCATTAACAAGCATGCAAGTATAATACATAATACATGCAGACATATATATAATCCAAAAAAATGTCAAATTTACGTACTTCTTATTACATTACAAATATCCAAGGTTTTGAAGACACGTTTCCTCTTGCGCCCAACGAGTGAATACTGAGACCAGACCCCATAGGTCCCTATCCTCCTCATCATTCGTCTCACTGTGTCTCCACAGCTTGCACCGCCCATTTGAGACAGCGTCTGGACCTGTTAAAATAATGCATAAGCTGTAAGGTAATAGAGAATAATATATATCTTTCAATCTCAACATTAGATTTTCTAATTTCCAACTGTATTAAATAAATAGCATTAAAATATTTTCCTTCTTAACTATTACAAAAATCAACGAATTTGAGTAACTTTTGCTTTTGTTTTATTTGTACCTTAAACATAACACTGAACAATCAATTATGTGCCACCCCACCTTCCTTCATCTGCAAAAAAACTAATCAAAAGACATATGTACAAGGCTAAAAAAATTCAGCACCTGCAATTGAGCACCTGCTACATCCAGATTCTAGGGAGGAAAGGAAGGACGATCTTACTGGATCCCATAGCCTCTCCGAGGCACAAACCAGGCTTTTACACAAACCCCCCCCCCCCTGCACCCGAGCTTTTTAAAATAGTAAATGCCACTATTTTTGCAAAATTATTACGAGATCTATTATTCTAGAGAATAATGCATATAAATGCATATATGCATATAAATACAAAAGTAAATCAAATCTTATCCTTGTATAATATACAAGCTGATGTGAGATCCCTGTCTACAGGTGGACTGGAACTATTATCCAGTAGGCAGTCTACTGTATTTTATCAAACCGTTATTAGTATAATAGATCTCGTAATAATTTTGCAAAAATAATGGCATTTACTATTTTTAAAAGATTATTAGCAAATTTACACAAATGGTGCATTCGGAAGACAAAACCAATTTTTCACTTTTGACAATTGAGCACCTGCTACATCCAGATTCTAGGGAGGAAAGGAAGGACGATCTTACTGGATCCCATAGCCTCTCCGAGGCACAAACCAGGCTTTTACACAAACCCCCCCCCCCCTGCACCCGAGCTTTTTAAAATAGTAAATGCCACTATTTTTGCAAAATTATTACGAGATCTATTATTCTAGAGAATAATGCATATAAATGCATATATGCATATAATTACAAAAGTAAATCAAATCTTATCCTTGTATAATATACAAGCTGATGTGAGATCCCTGTCTACAGGTGGACTGGAACTATTATCCAGTAGGCAGTCTACTGTATTTTATCAAACCGTTATTAGTATAATAGATCTCGTAATAATTTTGCAAAAATAATGGCATTTACTATTTTTAAAAGATTATTAGCAAATTTACACAAATGGTGCATTCGGAAGACAAAACCAATTTTTCACTTTTGACAATTGAGCACCTGCTACATCCAGATTCTAGGGAGGAAAGGAAGGACGATCTTACTGGATCCCATAGCCTCTCCGAGGCACAAACCAGGCTTTTACACAAACCCCCCCCCCCCCTGCACCCGAGCTTTTTAAAATAGTAAATGCCACTATTTTTGCAAAATTATTACGAGATCTATTATTCTAGAGAATAATGCATATAAATGCATATATGCATATAAATACAAAAGTAAATCAAATCTTATCCTTGTATAATATACAAGCTGATGTGAGATCCCTGTCTACAGGTGGACTGGAACTATTATCCAGTAGGCAGTCTACTGTATTTTATCAAACCGTTATTAGTATAATAGATCTCGTAATAATTTTGCAAAAATAATGGCATTTACTATTTTTAAAAGATTATTAGCAAATTTACACAAATGGTGCATTCGGAAGACAAAACCAATTTTTCACTTTTGACAATTGAGCACCTGCTACATCCAGATTCTAGGGAGGAAAGGAAGGACGATCTTACTGGATCCCATAGCCTCTCCGAGGCACAAACCAGGCTTTTACACAAACCCCCCCCCCCCTGCACCCGAGCTTTTTAAAATAGTAAATGCCACTATTTTTGCAAAATTATTACGAGATCTATTATTCTAGAGAATAATGCATATAAATGCATATATGCATATAATTACAAAAGTAAATCAAATCTTATCCTTGTATAATATACAAGCTGATGTGAGATCCCTGTCTACAGGTGGACTGGAACTATTATCCAGTAGGCAGTCTACTGTATTTTATCAAACCGTTATTAGTATAATAGATCTCGTAATAATTTTGCAAAAATAATGGCATTTACTATTTTTAAAAGATTATTAGCAAATTTACACAAATGGTGCATTCGGAAGACAAAACCAATTTTTCACTTTTGACAATTGAGCACCTGCTACATCCAGATTCTAGGGAGGAAAGGAAGGACGATCTTACTGGATCCCATAGCCTCTCCGAGGCACAAACCAGGCTTTTACACAAACCCCCCCCCCCCCCCCCCTGCACCCGAGCTTTTTAAAATAGTAAATGCCACTATTTTTGCAAAATTATTACGAGATCTATTATTCTAGAGAATAATGCATATAAATGCATATATGCATATAAATACAAAAGTAAATCAAATCTTATCCTTGTATAATATACAAGCTGATGTGAGATCCCTGTCTACAGGTGGACTGGAACTATTATCCAGTAGGCAGTCTACTGTATTTTATCAAACCGTTATTAGTATAATAGATCTCGTAATAATTTTGCAAAAATAATGGCATTTACTATTTTTAAAAGATTATTAGCAAATTTACACAAATGGTGCATTCGGAAGACAAAACCAATTTTTCACTTTTGACAATTGAGCACCTGCTACATCCAGATTCTAGGTAGGAAAGGAAGGACGATCTTACTGGATCCCATAGCCTCTCCGAGGCACAAACCAGGCTTTTACACAAACCCCCCCCCCCCTGCACCCGAGCTTTTTAAAATAGTAAATGCCACTATTTTTGCAAAATTATTACGAGATCTATTATTCTAGAGAATAATGCATATAAATGCATATATGCATATAAATACAAAAGTAAATCAAATCTTATCCTTGTATAATATACAAGCTGATGTGAGATCCCTGTCTACAGGTGGACTGGAACTATTATCCAGTAGGCAGTCTACTGTATTTTATCAAACCGTTATTAGTATAATAGATCTCGTAATAATTTTGCAAAAATAATGGCATTTACTATTTTTAAAAGATTATTAGCAAATTTACACAAATGGTGCATTCGGAAGACAAAACTAATTTTTCACTTTTGACAATTGAGCACCTGCTACATCCAGATTCTAGGGAGGAAAGGAAGGACGATCTTACTGGATCCCATAGCCTCTCCGAGGCACAAACCAGGCTTTTACACAAACCCCCCCCCCCCTGCACCCGAGCTTTTTAAAATAGTAAATGCCACTATTTTTGCAAAATTATTACGAGATCTATTATTCTAGAGAATAATGCATATAAATGCATATATGCATATAAATACAAAAGTAAATCAAATCTTATCCTTGTATAATATACAAGCTGATGTGAGATCCCTGTCTACAGGTGGACTGGAACTATTATCCAGTAGGCAGTCTACTGTATTTTATCAAACCGTTATTAGTATAATAGATCTCGTAATAATTTTGCAAAAATAATGGCATTTACTATTTTTAAAAGATTATTAGCAAATTTACACAAATGGTGCATTCGGAAGACAAAACCAATTTTTCACTTTTGACAATTGAGCACCTGCTACATCCAGATTCTAGGGAGGAAAGGAAGGACGATCTTACTGGATCCCATAGCCTCTCCGAGGCACAAACCAGGCTTTTACACAACCCCCCCCCCCCCTGCACCCGAGCTTTTTAAAATAGTAAATGCCACTATTTTTGCAAAATTATTACGAGATCTATTATTCTAGAGAATAATGCATATAAATGCATATATGCATATAAATACAAAAGTAAATCAAATCTTATCCTTGTATAATATACAAGCTGATGTGAGATCCCTGTCTACAGGTGGACTGGAACTATTATCCAGTAGGCAGTCTACTGTATTTTATCAAACCGTTATTAGTATAATAGATCTCGTAATAATTTTGCAAAAATAATGGCATTTACTATTTTTAAAAGATTATTAGCAAATTTACACAAATGGTGCATTCGGAAGACAAAACCAATTTTTCACTTTTGACAATTGAGCACCTGCTACATCCAGATTCTAGGGAGGAAAGGAAGGACGATCTTACTGGATCCCATAGCCTCTCCGAGGCACAAACCAGGCTTTTACACAAACCCCCCCCCCCCTGCACCCGAGCTTTTTAAAATAGTAAATGCCACTATTTTTGCAAAATTATTACGAGATCTATTATTCTAGAGAATAATGCATATAAATGCATATATGCATATAAATACAAAAGTAAATCAAATCTTATCCTTGTATAATATACAAGCTGATGTGAGATCCCTGTCTACAGGTGGACTGGAACTATTATCCAGTAGGCAGTCTACTGTATTTTATCAAACCGTTATTAGTATAATAGATCTCGTAATAATTTTGCAAAAATAATGGCATTTACTATTTTTAAAAGATTATTAGCAAATTTACACAAATGGTGCATTCGGAAGACAAAACCAATTTTTCACTTTTGACAATTGAGCACCTGCTACATCCAGATTCTAGGGAGGAAAGGAAGGACGATCTTACTGGATCCCATAGCCTCTCCGAGGCACAAACCAGGCTTTTACACAAACCCCCCCCCCCCTGCACCCGAGCTTTTTAAAATAGTAAATGCCACTATTTTTGCAAAATTATTACGAGATCTATTATTCTAGAGAATAATGCATATAAATGCATATATGCATATAAATACAAAAGTAAATCAAATCTTATCCTTGTATAATATACAAGCTGATGTGAGATCCCTGTCTACAGGTGGACTGGAACTATTATCCAGTAGGCAGTCTACTGTATTTTATCAAACCGTTATTAGTATAATAGATCTCGTAATAATTTTGCAAAAATAATGGCATTTACTATTTTTAAAAGATTATTAGCAAATTTACACAAATGGTGCATTCGGAAGACAAAACCAATTTTTCACTTTTGACAATTGAGCACCTGCTACATCCAGATTCTAGGGAGGAAAGGAAGGACGATCTTACTGGATCCCATAGCCTCTCCGAGGCACAAACCAGGCTTTTACATAACCCCCCCCCCTGCACCCGAGCTTTTTAAAATAGTAAATGCCATTATTTTTGCAAAATTATTACGAGATCTATTATACTAATAACGGTAAATAAATAATAAATAGTAAATAAATCAAAATCAGTTACATTATTTTATCTTATTCATAGCATAAATGTTCTCGAAGATTACTAAAAAGAAATTGAATTAGACTACAGCAAATTGGCAAACTTTACCTTGTATCTGTTTCCACCGAGTTTGTTTGGGGCGTTCTTCAACATATCAGCAATACTTGTCTCAACATCTCTTTCAGTTGCATTAGTGTGGGTGTTGATACAGGCTTCTGGAAATTTATAAGAATTAATTAATATATATAATTATAATTCACTTTGCTATTCCCCATTCCACAGTCCTCTCGGTTTTCGATTTGGAAGATCCTGTGTATCGAATTTACTCAGTTTCTATGATCGAGCAACAGATATATTACAGGAAAGAGATGGTTGGGTTGACTGCATCTATCTGGACCTAAAAAAGGCATTCGACAGTTCCACATAGAGAGGTTGTTCTGGAAACTGGAAAATATTGGAGGGGTGACAGGTAAGCTTCTAATATGGATGAAAAATTTTCTGACATAGAAAAATGAGGGCAGTAATCAGAGGCAATGTATCGGACTGGAGAAATGTCACAAGTGGAGTACCACAGGGTTCAGTTCTTGCACCAGTGATGTTTATTGTCTACATAAATGATCTACCAGTTGGTATACAGAATTACATGAACATGTTTGCTGATGATGCTAAGATAATAGGAAGGATAAGAAATTTAGATGATTGTCATGCCCTTCAAGAAAACCTGGATAAAATAAGTATATGGAGCACCACTTGGCAAATGGAATTTAATGTTAATAAATGCCATGTTATGGAATGTGGAACAGGAGAACATAGACCCCACACAACCTATACATTATGTGAGAAATCTTTAAAGAATTCTGATAAAGAAAGAGATCTAGGGGTGGTTCTAGATAGAAAACTATCACCTGAGGACCACATAAAGAATATTGTGCGAGGAGCCTATGCTACGCTTTCTAACTTTAGAATTGCGTTTAAATACATGGATGGTGATATACTAAAGAAATTGTTCATGACTTTTGTTACGCCAAAGCTAGAATATGCAGCTGTTGTGTGGTGCCCAACAACAGAAGTTGGCCCATATCTTAAGAAGCACATCAACAAACTGGAAAAGGTGCAAAGACATGCTACTAAGTGGCTCCCAGAACTGAAGGGCAAGAGCTACGAGGAGACGTTAGAGGCATTAAATATGCCAAAACTAAAAGACAGAAGAGGTGATATGATCACTACATACAAAATAGTAACAGGAATTGATAAAATCGACAGGGAAGATTTCCTGAGACCTGGAACTTCAAGAACAGGAGGTCATAGATTGAAACTAGCTTAACACAGATGCTAAAGAAATATAAGAAAATTCACTTTCGCAAATAGAGTGGTAGACGGTTGGAACAAGTTAGGTGAGAAGGTGGTGGAGGCCAAGACTGTCAGTAGTTTCAAAGCGTTATATGACAAAGAGTGCTGGGAAGACGGTCTCATCCTTTAACTACACTTAGGTAATTACACACACACACACACACACACACACACATACATACATATTATATATATATATATATATATATATATATATTATATATATATATATATATATATATATATATATATATATATATATATATATATATATATATATATATATATATATATATATATATGTCGTACCTAGTAGCCAGAACGCACTTCTCAGCCTACTATGCAAGGCCCGATTTGCCTAATAAGCCAAGTTTTCATGAATTAATATATTTTCTCTATTTTTTTTCTTATGAAATGATAAAGCTATCCATTTCATTATGTATGAGGTCAATTCTTTTTTTATTGGAGTTAAAATTAATAGAGATATATGACCGAACCTAACCTATCTTTATAGGTTAGGTTAGGTAGCTGAAAATGTTAGGTTAGGTAGTCGAAAAAACATTAATTCAAGAAAACTTGGCTTATTAGGCAAATCGGGCCTTGCATAGTAGGCTGAGATGTGCGTTCTGGCTACTAGGTACGACACATTATATATATATATATATATATATATATATATATATATATATATATATATATATATATATATATATATATATATATATATATATATATATATATATATCGGACAATTAGTAAAAAAAAAAAAAAAAAAAAAATTAAATTATTTTACCTTGTACCTAGATCCACCAGGCCTGTTTGGTGCCTGTTTCAGTACTTCAGACATCTGGAAGGTCACATCCTCCTCCTCAACTTGTGGATGTGCGTTGATAGATGATTCTGTAAAATTAAGTTATTTATATAATAATAAATTCAGTATAACAATAATATTCTGTAAAATTAAAAGTAATTTATACATCAATCAGATAAAACTCTCCAGAGATGGTGATACACAACATATAAAGGACAAGTTTCAGAACAAAATATGCATTTAGGAATAAGGTTTTGTACATGTAGGTAGCACATGAGAAAATAAGTGGAAGGTGATCAAGTTTATATTAACATGTTAATGACTTTGTTAAGGCTTTGCAAGAATGAAAAAATATTAATAATATAATATCACCTACCAATTAATTGTACATCATTTATAAGTCAATTAATTGCATTATTATTATTCAATACTAATGATATAAAAATGCATTTTGTAATCTACTATTTATGCAAGTATTAAGCACAGGATCATGAAATAAACTGCAAAATACTGTAATGGATAAACCAATTAATTTTACATTTTCCTATAGCTAAGTCAGTCAGTTCTATTAGCAGCAGAGAACAATTATGCCCAACCTCTATTAAATGAAACAATCTTAAGAGCAAGTGATAGAAATATAATCATTTATGCTTGGGATTATGGAATGGTTCCAAATATGATATCATGGATATGATACCAACATCAAATCATAAATCAGATGTGATCCTATCCCCACTGGATTTTGAAGAAGCCATAGACAGTATGCCTATGCACTCTGCACCAGGCCCTGACTCTTGGAACTCTATATTAATCAAGAACTGTAAAAAACGTTATCGCAGGCCCTTCACATTCTTTGGAGACAAAGCCAAGATACTGGCATTGTCCCTGACATACTAAAAACCGCAGAGATAGCACCGCCCCATAAAGGAGGAAATAAGGCAGAGGCAAAAAACTACAGACCGATAGCACTAACATCGCACATCATAAAAATCTTTGAGAGAATGCTAAGAAGTAAGATCACAAAATACATGGAATCACAGCATCTCCATAACCCCAGACAACATGGTTTCAGAACAGGGCGCTCTTGCCTATCACAGTTGCTGGACCACTCTGACATGGCACTAGATGCCATGGAAGACAAACAAAACGCTTTGACAAAAAAAAGCCTTTGACAAATGTGACCATTGTGTTATTGCACATAAAATGCGTTCAAAAGGAATTACCGGAAAAATAGGCAGATGGATATACAACTTCCTGACTAATAGAACCCAATGTGTAGTAGTCAACAAAATAAAATCTGGACCATCAACCGTAAAGAGCTCAGTCCCCAAGCGTACTGTGCTTGCTCCAATACTTTTTCTCATCCTCATATCGGACATAGACAAGGACACAACCTATAGTACTTGATCATCCTTTGCAGATGACACTAGAATCTTCACGAGAGTAGGCAACATAGAGGACACGGCAAACCTCCAATCAGATGTAAATCAGGTCTTTCTATGGGCTACAGAAAATAACATGGTGATTAACGAACATAAGTTTCAGCTCATGCGCTACGGAAAAAATAAAAAATATAAAAACGGAAACCACTTACAAAACTCAGTCAAATCATAACATTGAACGGAAAAGCAACGTAAAGGATTTGGGTGTACTGATGTCAGAAGGCCTTACATTTAAAGAACACAATAAAGTAGCCGTCACAACTGCAAGAAAAATGACAGGATAGATAACAAGAACTTTTCACACTAGAGATGCTATACCGATGATGATAGTTTTCAAGACGCTAGTGCTCTCTAGAGTGGAATACTGCTGCATAATGAAAGCCCCTTTCAAAGCTGGAGAAATTACTGACCTATACTTATGCATTTATCTTCGGTTTAACACAACAGGCACCAGACACACGCTAGGCATCATACACACTAGGATAAAACAAACATTAGGCCAGAAGTCAGAAAAGAATTCAAAGAATTTTACTGGAAAGGCTTGCTGTTAGGAAAGGAAGTAATTGAGATGAATTAATGCACAGTATGTCAATTTTGTGAAATATATGATAAAGGAACAAAAACATTTATACCAAAACAAAGATGCAGAACTAGGAAACAGGATTTGTTCAACTGAAATTTCAAGACGGACAGAGACCAAAAGACACAAAAATGGAATCAATATACGAAGAGGCCAAACCCCCAAACATACCAGTAATACAAAGAGAAACAACTACACGGCAGTGAGGAGAGAGGCAGAAAGAAATTTTGAAAAAAAGGAACAAACAAATGTAAAGTAGAACAAATCATATTCTATAAATACAGCAACAACCAATTGCAGGTAAAGGATAATATTCAGAGCTTTTAAATGCATGGATGGCGAAATAATAAAGTATAGGTTAGGAATTGTCTCCAAAGAATTCTCAAAGAATTACTCGTTATTGCTATCCAAGATAATTAGACGAGCCAAAGCTAAATACTACGAAGATAAATTTACCCAAATAAAGAGTACCTTACCTAAAAATATGTATGTACCTTACGTAAATAAACATTTGATTTTGAAGTGCCGGACAAACAAGGCTGTGGTGGATATGTGGGCCTGAGGGGCCTGTCCAAGCAACAGCCTGTTGGACCAAGCTCTCACATGTCAAGCCTGGCCTTGGAAGGGCTTGGTGAGTAGAACAACTACCAGAACCCTATAATGCATGTATCAAGGTGTCCAGGCAGTGAGCACCACATAATGCAGTGCAGTCCTGTAAGAATAAGCACAGTAAGTATGGGCATGGAGGGGGTGCAGCAGTGGCTTGTGAAGGGCTGGAGAGTAAATGGACATGCCCAGGGGTAAAAAGCATTAGGGTAACAGAACATAGCCCATAAAAATAGTAATGACAATGAATGAATAATTATATGAATGCAATAATACTTCATATCTCAATAGGAATACTAAGCAGGATGCAAGACAAGGTACTGGTGGTGATAGTGGTTGGTACAAGTCCTCACATCCCCACAGACACCAGTAACAGCCCTCACCTCCCAACACAGTACCCTTGTAGCGAGTTAATCTTATACTCGCTTCATTATCTTATAGCATAACTAATTAACACTAATTACAGAAGCTACACAGGTGATACTTTGGTGTGAGTTGAGCGCACTGAGCGTCGGTATCGCTACACCCTTGTTCCTTAACAACCCTTTGGACCTTTATTACAGAAAAATAGAATCAATTAATTTAATAAAATATAAAATATAAGTGCTTACTTACGATAATACTATCGGTGGAACACAAAATCTTCTTCTTCTTGATAGTAGGTGCAGTTTGCATGAAGGGTTAGTCCTCGCCATGACTGAACTGACGACAAAATGGCCGATGTGTTGATATGGCGTCAGGTGACGCTGTGACGTCACAGGTGAGGGACGCTTTGCGCATTACTCCCTCGTACTTAAAAAGTACTACAGGTACTTTTTGGTTTTATTTTTGAATATGGCAGAAGTTGGACAGCTTTTCAAATCATTATAAGGGAGTGAGTTCCATAGACTAGGTCCCTTTATTTACATAGAGTGTTTACATAGATTAAGTTTGACTCTGGGGATATCAAAGAGATATTTATGTCTGGTGGGGACGTGGCCATGTGTTCTATTACATCTGTCCAGGAAGAGTTTCAGAACAGGGTTTGCAGTTAGAAAAAGGGCTTTATAAACGTAATTTACACAGGAGAATGTATGGAGTGAATTTGTTTAGCATGTTTAAGGATTTGAACAAGGGAGCTGTGTGTTGTCTGAAGGTAGAGTTATTTATTGTCCTGATAGCAGATTTTTACTGGATGATGATGGGCTTGAGGTAGTTTGCAGAGGTTGAACCCCAAGCACAAACGCCATAAGAATGATAGGGATAGATAAGTGCATAATAGAGTGAGAGGAGAGCAGAGTAGGGTACATAATATCTGATCTTAAACAGTATACCAACTGTTTTAGAAACCTTTTTAGTTATGTGTTGTATATGGGTGCGGAAGTTGAGTCTCTTGTCTAAGTATAGGCTAAGAAACTTTCCATCATTTTTATTGCTAATGTTTACATTATCTATCTGAAGCTGAATTGCATTTGTTGATTTGTTTCCAAATAAGATATAGTAGGTCTTTTCTATGTTTTGTGTGAGGTTTGTTGGTTGACATCCACAAGTAGACTTTTTTTAATTAATTGTTTACAACATTATTTAACAGGAGTGGGTTGGGGTCAGAGTAGATGAGTAGTATCATCAGCCAACAATATAGGTTTAAGTATGTTAGAGACATTAGGGAGATCATTGATGTATATAAGAAACAGGAGGGTCCTAGGATGCTGCTCTGTGGCACCTTTACGGTAATTAAGTGGTAGAGTGGGAGAGGTTATATCATTGATGGCTTCATATTGGTGTCTGTTACTAAGATAGGATCGGATATAGTTTAGGGCAAGGCCACGGATTCCATAATGGTGGAATTTAAGTAAGAGGTAGTTATGGTTAACAGTATCAAAGGCCTTTCTCAGGCCGATGAAGAGTTCAATTGGAAACTCACTTTTGTCAAGGGCTGAGAAGATTAAGTCAAGCAGACTAACAATAGCATCATTGGTACTCTTTTGGGAGCGGAAGCCAAACTGACAGGGACTTAGTATATTGAATTTTACAAGATTGGAGTAGAGCTGTTTGTAAAAAAAAAAAAAATAATTTTGATAATATAGGTAGATTCGATATGGGTCTGTAATTATTTATGTCTGCCGTGTTACCTCCTTTATGAACTGGCGTTACTCTCCTTTCCTTTCTCATATTAAGTATCTTTGTGGTACGAAGGCACCCAAGGATTATCCTCAAGGCTTCGTTCTGCAATTTTTCAAGCCCTCCAAGCTTTCTTTCAGGATGCCTTAAAGTTAGTTTAGTTCATTTATTATGCACCCCATACCCATCTTGTGGGCGGTAGTGGAAAGGGTTGCAGAGGCACATAATGGGCTCAGGGACTGAACCCAACAATTCATTTAGCTAAGCAAGTTACAATCTTGATGAGCTAGTTACAAAATTCAGTATAAGTCGTCACATCAACAATAGGTTCGAGATCGATCACAAGTACAGTTTCTAAATTAAGCAACTGACATATGTGGAGAGCTAGTGTCACAATTGATATGTTTGTCCTGCACACCGCTCCCCATCCAGTGGGCAGCGGTGGATAGGTTACAATCACTTAGTTACTACTTACAGTTAGCAAACTGGGGATATTTGGCTAAAATTTCTGGTACCAGATCATTTTGAATGAAATATTGACACATCGTTGGTACATTGGTTATAGAATTGTCTCTGAATTCACTATCACATAGTGACGGAGGGTGTGCAAATAATTTTGTTGACAGTTAACATTTGGTCAGGTCTACATCGGCAGATAATGAGAATTCCCAGAAATACTTGTAACCGAGTCTAAGCCGAGCAGTAGTAACATCTAGAAGTCTGCTGATTTTATTGGATGAACCATAGATGTGTGGCTCCTTTTGCATAATAGTATTGAACGAAAGTTAATCTCCCCAAACACTTTCGCGTTTTGGGCAAGTTACCCCTCCACTCTCTCCATTTTTGTTTGGACATTCCCAGGTAGTGCGCGGAAATACTGAAAAGTGTATACTCTTTTCAACTTTGTCACCTTAATTCTCGTCCTATGTCTTTCATTTTGGTATCAATGCGTTCGCAATAGAATTCCCAACAGAACTATGTGCATATAATGTCAAAGACAGCAGCGCGCTCCACCCGCCGACAAGATGAATGTAGGCCAAGGGTACCAGAAAAAGAAAGCTGAGCCACCCTCAGGCAACTCTCATTACATTAGAGAGCGTGATAATACTGAAAAGTGTATACCCTTTTCAACTTTGTTACCTCAATTCTCATCCTAGTTTTTTCAATTTGGCATCAATGTGTTCGCAATAGAATTCTCTACAGGACTAAAGGCATATAAACTCCAAAAGCCCGGCTTACCATCCGCAACAAACAGAGTAAGCGAGAGTGTGTTACCAGGGAGCGCACAAGAGCGATAAAATGTATACACTCTTTTCATTTTGGTCACCCCAATTGTCATCCTAGGTCTTTCATTTTGGTATCAATGTGTTAGCAATAGAATTATCTACAGGTTTAAATGCATATAAACTCCAAAAGCAAGGTGTACCATCCGCACAAAACAGAGAAAGTGAGAGAAAGTAACCCGGGAGCACTCTAGTGCAATGTAATGTGAACACTCTTTTCACTTTGGTTACCTCAATTCTCGTCATATGTCTTTCATTTTGGTATCAATGTGTTCGCAATTGTATCTGCTGGCATTTTACCCTTTGCTTGGATCTGAAGGGTTTTAGGCTCACCACGATGCAATCTGATAGTACCACAGGTGTATATACCTATCTTCAAGCAGCAATTCACTCATTTTTAATACCCTATTAATATCCCCTTTGTTATATCTATTCAGGAAATTGTGGTTGATCTCGAACCCATTGATAATGTGACGACTTATACAGAATTTTGTAACTATATCATCAAGATTGTAACCAGCTTAGCTAAATGTAGTGTGGGGTTCAGTCCCTAAGCCCATATATGTGCCTCTCTAACCATTTAGGTTACAGGGCAAAAACATAAAAACAAAGGTAACTGCAGAAGGCCTATTGGCCCATACCAGGCAGCTCCTATCTATAACAGATAAACACTAAGTACTACCTAATTAACTCAATGTAACCTACCAACCTAACCCCCAAAATGTCAATCCATATCTTTTATTTTAAACAATGCTGTTTTGTTGACCAAATTGTATTTTTACTCTTTTTCTGTCATGTTTCTCCCACCCCTGTTTTTTCCCTTTTTTCTTATTTTTTCTCAACATAATTCATACTTTAATTATGCGGATCAGGACATCACCTGATCAAACACATCAAACATCGTTTGACCACCATCAAACACACACATTTCGTGTGTGTTTGACGCTCACTGATATGTACCAGCGTTGTTTTATATATGGTGCTATTCTATCTTACGCTTTGTTGCTCTTTTTTACCTACGGGCTCATAGAACATTCTATTGCGAAAACATTGGCACAAAAATGAATGACGTACATACAATAATAATGTCAGGACAGTGATATAATTATAAACTTTCAAAGCACTGTATCGCCCATGTGTCGTCTTGTCACCAATACTGGGTAACAGTTCCGCCACTTCCCACACTCTTGCGGGTGGGCAGCGACCATTATTCTACGTTTATATTCATATCACCGTGTTGGGAATTTCATTGCGAGTACATTGATACCAAAATTAACGCTGTAGGACAAGTGTGGAAGTGATAACAATCCCAAGAGTAAAAACATTTTGTTGCTCTTGGGCACTCACGGCGAGTCATCTACGTAGGTATTTATTGGGTGCTGGTATTCATATAACTTTTGGTGACCGTTTTTGCTGATTTTCTTCTAGAGAATGTTATTGCGAACACGTTGGTACCAAAATGAAATACATAGCTCGAGAACTAAGGTCAGGAGAGTAAAAAGAGTATACACATTTTTGTTTTGACGCTTAATTAAGGTTATTGTGAGTACTCATCGCCTGCCTAGAAACTGGAACTAGTAATTCCATCTATCATACATATCATACAAGAGGAGCCACACATCTATGGATCATCCAATAAAATCAGCAGACTTCTAGATGTTACTACTGCTCGGCTTAGACTCGGTTACAAGTATCTCTGGGAATTCTCATTATCTGCTGATGTAGACCTGACCAAATGTAAACTGTGTCAACAAAATTATTCGCACACCCTCCGTCACTATGTGATGGAGTGCGAAAAGATACATGAATTTAGAGACAATTCTATAACCAATGTTCCAGCGATGTGTCAATATTTCATTCAAAATGATCTGCTACCAGAAATTTTAGCCAAATATCCCCAGTTTGCTAACTGTAGATAACAACTAAGTGATTGTAACCTATCCACCGCTGCCCACTGGATGGGGGACGGTGTGCAGGACAAACATATAAATTTTGATACTAGCTCTCCACATATGTCAGTTGCTTAATTTAGAACCTGTACTTGAGGTCGATCTCGAACCCATTGTTGATGTGATGACTTATATTGAATTTTGTAACTAGCTCATCAAGATTGTAACTTGCTTAGCTAAATGAATTGTGGGGTTCAGTCCCTGAGCCCATTATGTGCCTCTGTAACCCTTTCCACAACCGCCCACAAGATGGGTATGGGGTGCATAATGGGGTGGGGTGTCTTGGCCAAACGTGCCACATCAAAACCACAAGTTGACATTGAATGTGAATTAACAATGAGACAAGTAAGATTTATACTAATACATTTATACTAACTCTGTTGAGCGTTGACCATTTATACATCAAATCTGTTGATGTGAGCACTTTAGTTTAGTCTGCCGTTTAAAGAAAAAAAGAGCATATCAATGGTATATCACAGAAAACGAATTTATCATAAACTCATGTATTTGTCTTATCATATTGAACTGCATTCATATTTTTAATATATAACAATATGAATATACAAATTTCTGTAAATCCCCTACCTTGTTGGAATCTGTGGAAATGAATGAGCAAATGTGCTGGCTGAAGGCGCTGAAGGAAACCACATTGGTTTCATTTTGGATACAAATGTCCATGGAAATTCAAAATGGAAACTAATTATATAGTTGAACCTGCAGAGACGAGTTTAAGAATCTGTGTTGAGAGTGATGGACACAGCCTTCACAATTATACTTCAGAGAATGTAAACATCTAAGAGTCATTAGAAATATGTGTAGAATAATAAACCCTACATTGTTTGAGTTAGGGAAAACACCATTTGTGATATATAGATACTATAGCTGTTCCTAAAGATTCACCCTTTTTTGCACCAGCAAGATAACATATAAGATTTTAAGAGTTGACGAATGTTAATATTCTTGTTTGATAAACTGTGAACTTGAGACATAGTTAATAAGAACATATTAACACAACAAAATGTTTTCAAAATCCTTAACACCACTTTCCAGCAACTTATATAATTTATATAAATTATTTTAGAGAATAATATATAAATTATATATTTAAACATGATATAGTGTTTAGTGGAATGTATAAGGAGTCAAATTGTGTTAAAAAGAGCAATTTTTAGAAAATTTGGAAAAATACTTTTTTCTGTTCAAATTATAACTAAATGGATTATAAAGGTTTCACTCAGCCAATATATATCATTCACAATTTATTAATGAATTTTACAAAAAAACACCATAAATTTTATATTTAAACATGTAAAAACTATTTGTTTTACATTTGGAAGAAAATAATTGTAGAAAAACAATTTATAATTAAACCTTTGTGTTTGGATTTTTTGAGTAAAAGTTTCTCAAAGGCTCTCCTGCACCATTCTCAATGCAAATCATTCCCACACCTATGGCAAGAGATAGGCGAACGTTGTGTAGATGATTTGTGTTTGCTGGGTTGGGCCTCTGCATCCCTCTCTTGAGCCTCTGCATCACTCTCGTGAGCCTCGCCATCACCCTCTTGATCCTCTGCATCACTCTCTTGATCCTCTGCATCCCTCTCTTGAGCCTCTGCATCACTCTCTTAAGCCTCTGCATCACTCTCTAGAGCCTGTGCATCACTCTCTTCAGCTTCTGAATCACTCTCTCAAGCCTCTGCATCCCTCTCTGCAGCCTCAGCATCCCTCTCTGCAGCCTCAGCATCCCTATATTGAGCCTTTTGCAGCACTCTCTTGAGCCTCTGCATCACTCTCTTGATCGTCTGCATCACTCTCTTGAGCCTCTGCATCACTCTCTTGAGTCTCTCTATCACTCTCTTTAGCCTCTGCATCACTCTCTTGAATCTCTGCATCACTCTCTTAAGCCTTTGCATCCCTCTTTTAAGCCTCTGCATCACTCTCTTGAGCATCTGCATCACTCACTTAAGCCTCTGCATCACTCTCTTGAGCCTCTGCATCACTCTCTTGATCCTCTGCATCACTCTCTTGAGCCTCTGCATCACTCTCTTGATCCTCTGCATCACTCTCTTGATCATCTGCATCACTCTCTTGAGCCTCTGCATCACTCTCGTGAGCCTCTGCATCACTCTTTTACGCCTCTGCATCATTCTATTCAGCTTCTGCATCACTCTCTTGAGCCTCTGCATCACTCTCTTAAGCCTCGGCATCACTCTCTTGAGCCTCTGCATCACTCTCCTGAGCCTCTGCATCACTCTTTTACTCTTCTACATCATTCTCTTCATCCTCTGCATCACTCTCTTCAGCCTCTGCATCCTTGTCTTAAGCCTCTGCATCATTCTCTTCAGCCTCTGCATCCCTCTCTTAAGCCTCTGCATCATTCTCTTCAGCCTCTGCATTCATCTCTTAAGCCTCTGCATCCCTCTTTTGAGCCTCTGCATCCCTCTCTTAAGCCTCTGCATCACTCTCGTGAATTCCTGCATCCCTCTCACGAGCCTCTGCATCCCTCTCTTGAGCCTTTGCAACACTCTCTTAAGCCTCTGCATCCCTCTCTTGAGCCTCTGCATCCCTCTCAAGAGCCTCTGCATCCCTCTTTTGAGCCTCTGTATCCCTCTCTTGAGCCCCTGCATCCCTCTCACGAGCCTCTGCATCCCTCTTTTGAACCTCTGCATCCCTCTCTTAAGCCTCTGCATCACTCTCTTCAGCCTCTGCATCACTCTCTTGAGCCTCTGCATTCCCTCTATTAAGACTCTGCACCACTCTCTTAAGCCTCTGCATCACTCTATTGAGCTTCTGCATCACTCTCTTGAGCCTCTACTTCCCTCTCTTGAGCCTCTAAATCACTCTCGTTAGCCTCTGCATCACTCTCTTGAGCCTCTGCAGCACTCTCTTCAGCCTCTGCATCACTCTCTTAAGTCTCTGCATCCTTTTCCTGAACCTCTGAATGCCTCTCCTGAGCCTCTGAATCACTCTCTTGAGCCTCTGCATCCCTCTCTGGAGCCTTTGAATCCCTCTCTTGAGCCTCTGCATCACTCTCTCGGGCCTCTGCATCACTTTTGATCCTCTGCATCACTCTCATGAGCCTCTGCATCACTCTCTTATACCTTTGCATCACACTCTAGAGCCTCTGCATCACTCTCTTCAGCCTCTGCATCACTCTCTGAAGCCTCTGCTTCAATCTCCTGATTCTCTGCATCACTCTCTTGAGCCTCTGCATCACTCTCTTGATCGTCTGAATCACTCTCTTGAGACTCTGCATCCCTCTCTTGAGCCTCTGCATCACTCTCGTGAGCCTCTGCATCACCCTCTTGATCCTCTGCATCACTCTCTTGATCCTCTGCATCCCTCTCTTGAGCCTCTGCATCACTCTCTTAAGCCTCGGCATCACTCTCTAGAGCCTCTGCATCACTCTCTTCAGCCTCTGCATCACTCTTTCAAGCCTCTGCATCCCTCTCTGCAGCCTCAGCATCCCTCTCTGCAGCCTCAGCATCCCTATCTTGAGCCTTTTGCAGCACTCTCTTGAGCCATTGCATCACTCTCTTGATCGTCGGCATCACTCTCTTGAGCCTCTGCATCACTCTCTTGAGCCTCTCTATCACTCTCTTTAGCCTCTGCATCACTCTCTTGAGTCTCTGCATCACTCTCTTAAGCCTTTGCATCCCTCTTTTAAGCCTCTGCATCACTCTCTTGAGCCTCTGCATCATTCTCTTGAGCCTCTGCATCACTCTCTTGAGCCTCTGCATCATTCTCTTGAGCCTCTGCATCACTCTCTTAAGCCTCTGCACCATTCTCTTGAGCCTCTGCATCACTCACTTAAGCCTCTGCATCACTCTCTTGAGCATCTGCATCACTCTCTTAAGCCTCTGCATCACTCTCGAGCCTCTGCATCACTCTCTTGATCCTCTGCATCACTCTCTTCCCAGCAAACAATTTTAGGTTGCCACAACATATCTGGAAAGTATTTGAAAGTATTGGAAACGTTTGTTTTATCGTATCAGATACGATATTGTGTGTGGACTTAAATAGGTTTCCAAAACTTATAACCAAGACATATGTATCTAACACTAATTTGAGATGTTGTGGCAACTTACACTCCTAACATGAGTCATTCATAATCCATTCATACACCAATATGAATCTCTTGTGAAAGGTTTGAGCCTTATCTGAACCCTTTTCACATCTTTGTGTTTAAAGTTAAATTTCTTGAAAATAAAAAATATTTATTTTTAAATATATTTAAATATTTTAAATATTTTAAATAATAAATTTTTTATATTATATTAGTGTTTTCAATTTAAATATTAAAACCAATTTAAGGGTAAAAAAATCAAATAATTTATATTTCTTTTATTATTTACTAACAAATCAGCAAAAATACAAAAACATATGACCTATATAATTATATATATAATATATATATAAATAATTTATATAATATATATATATATATATATATATATATATATATATATATATATATATATATATATATATATATATATATATATATTAGTGTAATACATAAGAATGTAGTGTAATAGTATATATATTATATATATATATTTATATATAAATAATATATTTATATATAAATAATATATTTATATATAAATAATATATTTATATATAAATAATATATTTATATATAAATAATATATATATATATAAATAATATATATATATATATAAATAATATATATATATATAAATAATATATATATATATAAATAATATATATATATAAATAATATATATATGATAACCATCTTTGTAACCTATACGTAACTCCCTCTTTGTAACAAAGTTCAAATAAAGCAAATATATGTGTACATACAAAAGAATGGGGGTGGTAGAAGATAATATTAGTGTTTAGTGAGTGACCACAAGGTCTCCTCTGAATACTTTTTATTTTCTTCTCCTATGCTATGGGTCCCCACATTGGCACCAGAGGTCTTCCTCACAAACTTTTTATATAATATATATATATATAAATATTATATATATAAAGGTAAAACTAGCTAGTTATACGTAGATATATGATAACTAACCAACCCTACCAAACCTAACCTAATATATATATATAAATATATATATATATATAAATATATATATATATAAATATATATATATATATATATAAATATATATATATAAATATATATATATAAATATATATATATATATATATATATATATATATATATATATATATATAAATATATATATATATAAATATATATATATATATAAATATATATATATATATATATAAATATATATATATATATATATATATAAATATATATATATATATATATATATATATATAAATATATATATATATATATATATAAATATATATTGTGACGATAATCTCCTTCAAGAGATTGAGCCTGCTCTTCCCTCCAAAATTACGTCTTCACAATTATATAAAAAGACTATGGAAGAAATGTCCAACAACGACAACACCACCAGCAAGGCCTGCCAGGGTGAGCAGAAACGTATACAGCCAGCCACCTGTTCGAACTCCAACCACCAAACTACCCGTTGATCGCTACGACTCCGCTGATTGGTCGCCGGTCTGGCTGCACCTGCACTCGCCCCCCAATACTACCTGATGTCTGGGGTCGCCCCAACATCAGTCCTCAGAATGTTCCGTGCTTTCGTAGCCAGCACTCCTCCCAGCTAGACGTTAGCGTGTACTGAGAGAGGTGGTGGCTTTAAGCCAATATTCCAGCACCTCCCACTTACCTTTTGTTGCACTTCTTGTTATTTTGCCTTAACGTAACTTTCATTGTGTCATTTAAGTATTCTTATTATTTTGATTCATTGATTTTATTATAAGAATTTGTTTGTGCATTATTTTCATGTTTTGATTTATTTAACGTAATTAAAATTTCATTGTTAAAGTTTTACTTGTGTTTTGTGTGTCTTCTCCTTACCTTACCACAGACGAAGTTCCAGTTTTTCTATTTTTTTTTATAACTATGTGACGAGGCCATACCCCTAGCCTTAAACAGCCGAACACCAACGCGTTACCGTCACAAGTTATATGGGGGCCTGTCCTAGGAGCCTCACTCAGGTACTGGTGCCAAGTGGTAATTTATGGTAAGCGTATTTAACTCTGTTAACGTAGCTTTACTATTTTTCATTCAATTTCATTTTTTATAAGGTGCGGTGTATTGTGCATTACGAGAGTAACATATAGTGAAGGTGAGACAACTTTGGATTACGTGGTGACTGTAGGCCGCAGTCATACTCTTAATTGGTCATCTCTCCCTCCATGTTATTACTCGTATTTACCATCTATGTCCCTTGAATATTTCTCATTCTGACAGATCATCATATTGGTACCCTGGTACTGTGGTCTGCCCCGGGTCAAGAGTACCCAATCTTCTGCAATCTGACTGTAGGAGGACAAAGAGGGCCATAGTTCCTCTAGCTCGAACTTTAGTTGCTGAATTGGGACCTCAGCAGCAGTTCTCGTCACCAGTTGACACCTCGCACCCCTACACGTCAGTCAGAGATGATGATACATACAACGGTAGGGAATTAGCTTATTTTTTCAGAGCACAAAAGTTCGCTAATTCTGTAAGTATCATATTAAATTCAGTAGGAAAAACTTGCTTTATGTCCTATAGAGACTTGGCAAGGTATGCCTACATCCTTGGACTACCAATTTTACTTTTGAAGCATTTAACTGTTTCATTTGTTTTCGAAACTTTGTTTCATTTGTTAGTAGGATTTTCTTGCCCTTATTCTCTTACATGAGTACCGGGTACAAGATTTCCTGCGCCCTTGATTTAATTTAATCATTTAATATCTTTCACTTAACGTTAATTGTTAAAGATCACACAGGATAGGTACCAGTTGCCACGTTGTCCTGTTTCTGACATTTCATTATTGAACATTCGTGTACCTTTATTTGCTAATTTCACCATGTTTCGTCTCCAAACTTTCCGTGCAAATCCAGCAGGTGAAATAGGGACTTTAAGTCGTGCCAAGAGGACTGAACTACAAACTCTTGCACATGAGTATCAACTAGAAGTTCCCTACCAAGCCAACAAAAATGACCTACACAACCTGTTGCTGGATTACTATTTAGAGCAAGGTAAGATAGACTCTGAAACACATGAAACTTACTATATTGCAGATAAAACTGATTTGGCGACGATGAAACTTAAACTAGAGCTGGCTAAGATTGAACGTGAGCAGCAAAGGGAAGCCCTCGAACAACAAGAACGAGCAGCTGCCATACGAAGGGAAGAACAAGAACGAGAAATCACCCTCAGAGAACGCGAAGCTGCTTTGAGGAGAGAAGAACACGAACGAGGACTCGCCCTCCAAGAACGTGAGGTTGCACTACTCCAGGAGCGGGAACGAGTACAGCTTGAAACCAAACGACGCGAGTTGGAGATGCAACGCGAACATGACAAACAACAAGCAACTCTGGCTCTAGAGTGTCGTCAACGTGAAATCGCCTTGGAAACTTCCCACTTCACTCAACGCCAACAAGCTACTGCCAATCTTCCCGTCAGTTTTAATATATCACATGCAAGTAAGTTAATGCCATCCTTTGTAGAAGCAGAAGTTGATGTGTTCTTTACCACCTTTGAAACCCTTGCTAATCAACTCAGTTGGCCTGTCGACCAATGGGCCACACTTCTCAGAGTCCATCTTACAGGTAGAGCTGCAGTCACACTCAGTACTTTGGCGTCTGAGAATGACTACTACACTCTGAAACAAGCAGTGTTGGACGCCTACCTCCTCTCTACTGAAAGTTATAGAAGGAAATTCCGTGACCACCTGAAGGCAAGTACCACTACCTTCCTCGAGTTTGCTAACACGAAACGGAGGTATTTCATGAAATGGCTGGAAGCAGCACATGTCTCTACTTTTACAGAACTCGTCAACCTGATGCTTGTTGAAGAATTCTTGAGACGTGTGCCGCCTCCTGTCCGCCTCTACTTAGCAGATAAAGAAGAAACCGACTACCTGAAGTGTGCTAAGTCGGCTGACACTTACAGCCTCATCCACCGGCTGACACCTGAACCATCCTCCAGTAAGAAGTCGTGGTACAGTTACGAGAAGGTGAGCCCCGATCAAGCTGGTTCACAACTGTACTGCAAGTATTGTAGACTCTATGGACATACCATAGACAAGTGTGGTAAGTCTCAATACAAGGGAACCACTGACCAACAACGACCCAAACCAACTCCTCCTAAGTCCGGTAAGCCTGTGATGAATGTTGGTGTTGATGTTAATGATCTTTCTCTTTTCAGTAACCACCTGTATACTGGAACTGTCTCTGCCAACGGTTCAAATCCGGAGGGACGTTTCAAATTGAAGATCTTGAGGGACACAGCGGCTCTACAATCGATCATCTTGAAGTCGGCTGTGCCCAACCTCGTCTACACCGGAGAAACCGTCTTCATCACTGACCTCACTGCTACCACTCCATACCCTCTCGCCAGAGTCCACCTGGATTGTCCCTACGTGAACGGGGAAGTCCAAGTCGCCGTCAGGGAAAAGCCTTTTCCCATGCCTGGAGTGCAACTTCTCCTAGGCAACGACTTGGCAGAAGACCTGCAACCGACCAACCTGATCGTCATGGACAAACCCCAGGTGTGTAACTCTGTGCCAAGTAATCCTATTCTTGAGTATGTTCCAGCAGAGGTTCAAGAGAGTGATGAAGTTTCTCCTCCGGTTCTCGTGACCACCCGTGCACAAGCCGCACGTCCACAGCCAGCTGACTCTACTGCTACCGCTGTCCCTCAAGACCCTCAGAAACTACCCCCGCATCTGACCAAGTTGGAGTTCCGTAAGTTGCAGAGGGAAGATCTTACTTTAACACCATTGTTTTTCCAGGCTGAGACTCAACCCGACAGTATTCCTGGGTTCTTCCTAGAGAACGACTTGCTCTACCGCAGATATAGACCCAGTAAACTGAAGGAGGAGGACGATTGGGCCAACACCGAACAACTTGTGATTCCCACCAGCCTGCGGCCCACTATTCTACACCTGGCCCACGGAGCATACTCCCACTACGGCTTCAACAAGACTTACCATGGGATTCGCCAAGACTACTACTGGCCAGGTATGGTAAACAACGTCAAACAGTACGTAAAACAGTGTCATACATGTCAGATGGCAGGCAAACCGAACGTCTCCATTCCCAGAGCACCACTGATTCCCATACAGGTGCCTGCGGAACCTTTCCACAGACTCATAATAGACTGTGTTGGTCCTCTACCTCGGACCAGTTCAGGTAACGCCTACATCCTAACCATCCTGTGTCCTACCACCAGATTTCCCATAGCAGTTCCAGTGAAGAACATCACGGCTGCTACGGTTATCAAACATCTACTGAAGATCTTCACTCAATACGGATTTCCCAGGGAGATTCAAAGTGATTGTGGCACCAACTTCACCAGTGATCTCTTCAAAAGGACACTGGAGGAGTTCAACATCAAACAGGTATTGTCCAGCCCCTATCATCCTGCTTCACAGGGTTCTCTTGAACGTAGTCATCAGACCATCAAAGCACTCTTGAAAAAGTTTTGTAGTGAAACCTCAAAGGATTGGGATAAGCAGATTGACCTAATAATGTGTATTTTCAGAAGTCTCCCCAATGAGTCCCTAGGAGTATCTCCTTATGAGATGCTCTACGGCCGTAAGTGCCGTACTCCCCTTAAGGCTTTCAAAGACTCTCTCAGAGATGCCACCTTCAGTGAGCATCAGAATGTGCCCCAGTTTCTTCAAAACCTTCAGCACATTCTAGAGAGAGTCCACCGCTTTGCCCATGATAATCTATTGAAAGCCCAGGTGAGAATGAAGACTCATTACGACCAGACCAGCAAAGTAAGAAAATTCAAGCCGGGAGACTTCGTCCTTGCTTATTTCCCTATCCCAGGTTCACCTTTACAAAACAGATTTTCAGGACCCTACTGCGTCAAAGAGTGCAGAAACAACAACACATACGTCATAGAAACTCCAAATAGGCGGCGGAAGACCCAGCTGTGCCACGTCAACCTCCTGAAGCAATATAATGGTACTCCTCCCACTGTCTTGACTAACTATTCCACATTCACAGAACCCTACATCCACAGTGAGACCATCCCGGCTTCTTCTCCCGAAAGCACTGACAAGGAGTCGGCGCTTTCTAATTCCAAAATCCTTAATGATCTTCCCAAATGCTTTCAGGATAATACTCGTGCTCCTATGCCCTCTTCTAATTCCACTCTCACCTCGTCAGATAAGCCCTACATCCTCCATGTCGACGCCAATGGTACCGACGATGGTGGTGTCGTGATGCAGCAACGAGGCGAGAAGAATACACCTGTCAGCGACTACTGCTACAAGGAACGACGGAACAATTGGCAAGGAGCTACTCTTCCTCATCCTGAAGCTTCAGCACTTCACTCCACACCTGAAAAGTGCTCGGTCCGCCATCAATACGGACCAAACCACCCTACACCTCCTGCAGCACGCCCACTTCTCATCTCAACGTCTTCTACTATGGGCTTGTTAACTGCAGAAATTCAACCTGGAGACACGCTATACCAAGAGTCTGACAACATCTTAGCCCATGATCTCTCCAGAGTTTATGAAGTAGAAGCAACTCCATCCATTACTCCACCACATAACGACGTACTTCTTCCAGAACCGCAGGCTTCGGGGGAGAGTTGTGACGATAATCTCCTTCAAGAGATTGAGCCTGCTCTTCCCTCCAAAATTACGTCTTCACAATTATATAAAAA
The DNA here is from genome assembly GCF_040958095.1 of Procambarus clarkii. Taxonomy (NCBI): domain Eukaryota; kingdom Metazoa; phylum Arthropoda; class Malacostraca; order Decapoda; family Cambaridae; genus Procambarus; species Procambarus clarkii. The sequence goes on along the minus strand of NC_091166.1, from coordinate 28,294,002 downwards.
GACTATGGAAGAAATGTCCAACAACGACAACACCACCAGCAAGGCCTGCCAGGGTGAGCAGAAACGTATACAGCCAGCCACCTGTTCGAACTCCAACCACCAAACTACCCGTTGATCGCTACGACTCCGCTGATTGGTCGCCGGTCTGGCTGCACCTGCACTCGCCCCCCAATACTACCTGATGTCTGGGGTCGCCCCAACATCAGTCCTCAGAATGTTCCGTGCTTTCGTAGCCAGCACTCCTCCCAGCTAGACGTTAGCGTGTACTGAGAGAGGTGGTGGCTTTAAGCCAATATTCCAGCACCTCCCACTTACCTTTTGTTGCACTTCTTGTTATTTTGCCTTAACGTAACTTTCATTGTGTCATTTAAGTATTCTTATTATTTTGATTCATTGATTTTATTATAAGAATTTGTTTGTGCATTATTTTCATGTTTTGATTTATTTAACGTAATTAAAATTTCATTGTTAAAGTTTTACTTGTGTTTTGTGTGTCTTCTCCTTACCTTACCACAGACGAAGTTCCAGTTTTTCTATTTTTTTTTATAACTATGTGACGAGGCCATACCCCTAGCCTTAAACAGCCGAACACCAACGCGTTACCGTCACAATATATATATATATAAATAAATATATATATATATAAATATATATATATATATATATATATATATATATATATATATATAAATATATATATATATATAAATATATATATATATATATATAAATATATATATATATATATATAAATATATATATATATATAAATATATATATATATATATATATATATATATAAATATATATATATATATATATATATAAATATATATATATATATATAAATATATATATATATATAAATATATATATATATATATATATATATATATATATATATATATATATATAAATATATATATATATATAAATATATATATATATATATAAATATATATATATAAATATATATATATATATATATATATAGGTTATATATATATATATATATATATATATATATATATATATATTTTATTAATGATATATATACATATATACACACAGAAACAAAGATTCTTCTATATAGACATTAGAGAAGATTCAGCGGTATGCCATGCACCAGGCTCTCCGCTGTTTTCATTATTCGTCATATCCGACTCTGCTATGTGATGCACATGTATTCTTGCTTCACCACCCTGTAATGAAATATTGTTTGTTACTAATTGTTTTCAATAATACATTATTTTATTATATAATATTTAATTTATTAATTAAAAACCCTTTCCATATTATAGAAAAAAACTAAAACAAGAATCTATATAAAACTATAGAATAGAATAGACTAATAGAATAGAATATATATATCATATATATATTTATATAAATAAATATATATATATATAAATATATGTATATATATTTATATATATATATATATTATTATATCCTGTATTATTCCAGCCCATTATTAGAGATAGTAGCCACCTCTTATTTTGGTTTTCTTTCATTATTAGTGCTCAGAAAATTAAATATATCTACATATTTAGTCAAAATCAATTACATTATTTTATCTTATTCATAGCATAAATGTTCACAAAGATTACTAAAAAGAGATTGAATTAGACTTCAGCAAATTGGCAAACTTTACCTTGTATCTGTTTCCACCGTGTTTGTTTGGGGCGTTCTTCAACATATCAGCAATACTTGTCTCAACATCTCTTTCAGTTGCATTAGTGTGGGTGTTGATACAGGCTTCTGGAAAGTTATAAGAATTAATTAATATATATAATTATAATTCTTTTTGTCAGGAGACAAGAAGCCACAGAGTAATAACATTGTTGGCTTTTATTTAGGTGTTCCCCTGTTCTCCAGTCTTCCTCCGTCCCCTCGTCCCCTTTGTCCTCCCCAGCATTCTCCATTCCCCTGTCCCCTCGTCCTCCCCACCATTACCCTCTCCTCTGTTCCCTCGTCTTCCCCACCATCCCCCCTGTCGTCCTCCCCACCATTCTAAACTACCTCATCCCATGCATTCCATGATGGTCTGATGCTTCCATCTGAAAATTGGGAACATCAAAAGATCTGACTTTCCCAATTTTCTGATGGGAACATCAAATGATCTGATATTCCCATCACTGAAAAATAAAAACAGATAAAAAAAATGATATGAAAAAATAGAAAATAAAATATACTCATGAAATGAACAGAATGGTTAACAACGCAGCTCAATTGCAATGCAATGTCACAATAACATTTAAATATACTTTAAGATATAATCTAGAAGAAAATAAGGATATTGAAACGGTTCATGAACTCTATTTCAATAAAGGACACTATGGGGAACTTTGAAAAATAGTTATTGAGTATAATTAGACAGACTTGTTGCTAGGCAGAGGAGTAATGAGATATATGGCAAATTTTGCAAAATATACAATGAAGGTACACAAACATTCATACCCAAACAAAGCAAAATGCTAGGTAAGAACAAAGCATTTGGCCCGTAGGAGAAAGGAGATACCCACAAGACTAGAATACAAGTCATTAACAAGCATGCAAGTATAATACATAATACATGCAGACATATATATAATCCAAAAAAATGTCAAATTTACGTACTTATTATTACATTACAAATATCCAAGGTTTTGAAGACACGTTTCCTCTTGCGCCCAACGAGTGAATACTGAGACCAGACCCCATAGGTCCCTATCCTCCTCATCATTCGTCTCACTGTGTCTCCACAGCTTGCACCGCCCATTTGAGACAGCGTCTGGACCTGTTAAAATAATGCATAAGCTGTAAGGTAATAGAGAATAATATATATCTTTCAATCTCAACATTAGATTTTCTAATTTCCAACTGTATTAAATAAATAGCATTAAAATATTTTCCTTCTTAACTATTACAAAAATCAACGAATTTGAGTAACTTTTGCTTTTGTTACTGCATCACTCTCTTGATCCTCTGCATCACTTTCTTGAGCCTCTGCATCACACTCGTGAGCCTCTGCATCACTCTTTTACGCCTCTGCATCATTCTCTTCAGCTTCTGCATCACTCTCCTGAGCCTCTGCATCACTCTCTTAAGCCTCTGCATGTCTCTCTTGATCCTCTGCATCACTCTCTTGATCCTCTGCAACACTCTCTTGAGCCTCTGCATCTCTCTCTTGCGCCTCTGCAACACTCTCTTCAGCCTCTGCATCACTCTCATGAGGCCTCTGCATCACTCTCTTAAGCCTCTGAATCCCTCTCTTGAGCCTCTGCATCACTCTCTTGCGCCTCTGCATCACTCTTTTGATCCTCTGCATCACTCTCATGAGCCTCTGTATCACTCTCTTAAGCCTCTGTATCACTCTCTAAAGCCTCTGCATCACTCTCTTCAGCTTCTGCAGCACTCTCTTAAGCCTCTGCTTTCCCTCTCTTGATCCTCAGCATCACTCTCTTGAGAATCTGCATCCCTTTCTTGAGCCTCTGCATCACTCTCGTGAACTCCTGCATCCCTCTCATGAGCCTCTGCATCCCTCTCCTGAGCCTTTACATCACTCTCTTAAGCCTCTGCATCCCTCTCTTGAGCCTCAGCATCATTCTCAAGAGCCTCTGCATCCCTCTCGTGTCCCTCTGCATCCCTCACTTGAGCCTCTGCATCCTTCTCGTGTGCCTCTGCATCCCTCACTTGAGCCTCTGCATCCCTCTCTTGAGCCCCCTCATCCCTTTCTTGACCTCTGCAACCCTCTCTTAAGCCTATGCATCACTCTCTTATGCCTCTGCATCCCTCTCTTAAGCCTCTGAATCACTCTCTTGAACCTCTGCATCACTCTCTTGAGCCCCTGCATCCCTCTTCTGAGCCTCTGCATCACTCACTTGAGCCTCTTCATCACCCTCTTAAGCCTCTGCATCCCTCTCTTGAGCCTCTGCATCCCTCTCTTAAGCCTATGCATCACTCTCTTATGCCTCTGCATCCCTCTCTTAAGCCTCTGAATCACTCTCTTGAACCTCTGCATCACTCTCTTGAGCCCCTGCATCCCTCTCTTGAGCCTCTGCATCACTCACTTGAGCCTCTTCATCACCCTCTTAAGCCTCTGCATCGCTCTCTTGAGCCTCTGCATCCCTTTCCTAAGCCTCTGCCTCACTCTCTTAAGCCTCTGCATCACTCTCTTAAGCCTATGCATCACTCTCGTAAGCCTCTGAATCACTCTCTTGAGCCTCTGCATCCCTCTCCTGAACTCCTGCATCCCTCTCATGAGCCTCTGCATCTCTCTCTTAAGCCTCTGCATCCCTCTCTTGAGCCTCTGCATCCCTCTCTTGAGCCTCTGCATCCCTCTCTTTAGCCTATGCATCACTCTCTTATGCCACTGCATCACTCTCTTAAGCCTTTGCATCACTCGCAATCCTCTGAATCACTCTCTTGAGCCTCTGCATCCCTCTCTTAAGCCTCTGCATCACTCTCTTAAGCCTCTGCATCACTCTCTTCAGCTTCTGCATCACTCTCTTAAGCCTCTGCTTTCCCTCTCTTGATCCTCAGCATCACTCTCTTGAGAATCTGCATCCCTTTCTTGAGCCTCTGCATCACTCTCGTGAACTCCTGCATCCCTCTCATGAGCCTCTGCATCCCTCTCCTGAGCCTTTACATCACTCTCTTAAGCCTCTGCATCCCTCTCTTGAGCCTCAGCATCATTCTCAAGAGCCTCTGCATCCCTCTCGTGTCCCTCTGCATCCCTCACTTGAGCCTCTGCATCCCTCTCGTGTGCCTCTGCATCCCTCACTTGAGCCTCTGCATCCCTCTCTTGAGCCCCCTCATCCCTTTCTTGACCTCTGCAACCCTCTCTTAAGCCTATGCATCACTCTCTTATGCCTCTGCATCCCTCTCTTAAGCCTCTGAATCACTCTCTTGAACCTCTGCATCACTCTCTTGAGCCCATGCATCCCTCTTCTGAGCCTCTGCATCACTCACTTGAGCCTCTTCATCACCCTCTTAAGCCTCTGCATCCCTCTCTTGAGCCTCTGCATCCCTCTCTTAAGCCTATGCATCACTCTCTTATGCCTCTGCATCCCTCTCTTAAGCCTCTGAATCACTCTCTTGAACCTCTGCATCACTCTCTTGAGCCCCTGCATCGCTCTCTTGAGCCTCTGCATCCCTTTCCTAAGCCTCTGCCTCACTCTCTTAAGCCTCTGCATCACTCTCTTAAGCCTATGCATCACTCTCGTAAACCTCTGAATCACTCTCTTGAGCCTCTGCATCCCTCTCCTGAACTCCTGCATCCCTCTCATGAGCCTCTGCATCCCTCTCTTGAGCCTCTGCATCCCTCTCTTGAGCCTCTGCATCCCTCTCTTGAGCCTCTGCATCCCTCTCTTTAGCCTATGCATCACTCTCTTATGCCACTGCATCACTCTCTTAAGCCTTTGCATCACTCTCGCAATCCTCTGAATCACTCTCTTGAGCCTATGCATCCCTCTCTTGAGCCTCTGCATCCCTCTCTTAAGCCTCTGCATCCCTCTCTTGAGCCTCAGCATCATTCTCAAGAGCCTCTGCATCCCTCTCGTGTCCCTCTGCATCCCTCACTTGAGCCTCTGCATCCCTCTCGTGTGCCTCTGCATCCCTCACTTGAGCCTCTGCATCCCTCTCTTGAGCCCCCTCATCCCTTTCTTGACCTCTGCAACCCTCTCTTAAGCCTATGCATCACTCTCTTATGCCTCTGCATCCCTCTCTTAAGCCTCTGAATCACTCTCTTGAACCTCTGCATCACTCTCTTCAGCCCATGCATCCCTCTTCTGAGCCTCTGCATCACTCACTTGAGCCTCTTCATCACCCTCTTAAGCCTCTGCATCCCTCTCTTGAGCCTCTGCATCCCTCTCTTAAGCCTATGCATCACTCTCTTATGCCTCTGCATCCCTCTCTTAAGCCTCTGAATCACTCTCTTGAACCTCTGCATCACTCTCTTGAGCCCCTGCATCCCTCTCTTGAGCCTCTGCATCACTCACTTGAGCCTCTTCATCACCCTCTTAAGCCTCTGCATCGCTCTCTTGAGCCTCTGCATCCCTTTCCTAAGCCTCTGCCTCACTCTCTTAAGCCTCTGCATCACTCTCTTAAGCCTATGCATCACTCTCGTAAGCCTCTGAATCACTCTCTTGAGCCTCTGCATCCCTCTCCTGAACTCCTGCATCCCTCTCATGAGCCTCTGCATCCCTCTCTTGAGCCTCTGCATCCCTCTCTTGAGCCTCTGCATCCCTCTCTTGAGCCTCTGCATCCCTCTCTTTAGCCTATGCATCACTCTCTTATGCCACTGCATTACTCTCTTAAGCCTTTGCATCACTCTCGCAATCCTCTGAATCACTCTCTTGATCTTCTGCATCCCTCTCTTGAGCCTCTGCATCCCTCTCTTAAGCCTCTGCATCACTCTCTTAAGCCTCTGCATCACTCTCTTAGGCCTCTGCATCACTCTCTCTAGCCTCTGCATCACTCTCTCAAGCCTCTGCTTCCGTCTTATGATCCTCTGCAACACTTTCTTCAGCCTCTGCATCACTCTTTCAAGCCTCTGCATCCCTCTCTGGAGCCTCTGAATCCCTCTCTTGAGCCTCTGCATCACTCTCTCGAGCCTCTGCATCACTCTTTTTATCATCTGCATCACTCTCATGAGCCTCTGCATAACTCTCTTAAGCCTCTGCATCACTCTCTGAACCCTCTGCTTCAATCTCCTGATCCTCTGCATCACTCTCTTGAGCCTCTGCATCACTCTCTTGATCGTCTGAATCACTCTCTTGAGCCTCTGCATCCCTCTCTTGAGCCTCTGCAACACTCTCTTGAGCCTCTGCATCACCCTCTTGATCCTCTGCATCACTCTCTTGATCCTCTGCATCCCTCTCTTGAGCCTCTGCATCACTCTCTTAAGCCTCTGCATCACTCTCTAGAGCCTCTGCATCACTCTCTTCCGCCTCTGCATCACTCTCTCAAGCCTCTGCATCCCTCTGTGCAGCCTTAGCATCCCTATCTTGAGCATTTTGCAGCACTCTCTTGAGCCTCTGCATCACTCTCTTGATCGTCTGCATCACTCTCTTGAGCCTCTGCATCACTCTCTTGAGCCTCTCTATCACTCTCTTCAGCATCCGTATCACTCTCTCAAGCCTCTGCTTCCCTCTTATGATCCTCTGCATCCCTCTCTTGAGCCTCTGCATCCCTCGCTTAAGCCTCTACATCCCCTGTCTTGTGCCTCTGCATCACTCTCTTGAGCCTTTGCATCACTCTCTTGAGCCTCTGCATCCCTCTCTTAAGCCTCTGCAACACTCTCTTCAGCCTCTGCATCACTCTCTTAAACCTCTGCATCCCTCTCTTGATCCTCTGCAACACTCTCTTGAGCCTCTGCATCACTTTCTTGCGCCTCTGCAACACTCTCTTCAGCCTCTGCATCACTCTCTTGAGGCGTCTGCATCACTCTCTTAAGCCTCTGAATCCCTCTCTTGAGCCTCTGCATCACTCTCTCGAGCCTCTGCATCACTCTTTTAATCCTCTGCATCACTCTCATGAGCCTCTGCATCACTCTCCTAAGCCTCTGTATCACTCGCTAGAGCCTCTGCATCACTCTCTTCTGCTTCTGCATCTCTCTCTTAAGCCTCTGCTTTCCCTCTCTTGATCCTCAGCATCACTCTCTTGAGCCTCTGCATCACTCTCTTGAGCCTCTGCATCACCCTCTTAAGCCTCTGCAACCCTTTTTTGAGCCTCTGCATCACTTTCGTAAGCCTTTGCATCCCTTTCTTGAGCCTCTGCATAACTCTCGTGAACTCCTGCATCCCTCTCATGAGCCTCTGCATCCCTCTCCTGAGCCTTTACATCAATCTCTTAAGCCTCTGCATCCCTCTCTTGAGCCTCTGCATCACTCACTTGAGCCTCTTCATCACCCTCTTAAGCCTCTGCATCCCTCTCTTGAGCCACTGCATCCCTCTCTTAAGCCTATGCATCACTCTGTTATGCCTCTGCATCCCTCTCTTAAGCCTCTGAATCACTCTCTTGAACCTCTGCATCACTCTCTTGAGACCCTGCATCCCTCTCTTGAGCCTCTGCATCACTCACTTGAGCCTCTTCATCACCCTCTTAAGCCTCTGCATCGCTCTTTTGAGTCTCTGCATCCCTTTCCTAAGCCTCTGCCTCACTCTCTTAAGCCTCTGCATCACTCTCTTAAGCCTATGCATCACTCTCGTAAGCCTCTGAATGAGCTCTCTTGAGCCTCTGCATCCCTCGCCTGAACTCCTGCATCCCTCTCATGAGCCTCTGCATCCCTCTCTAGAGCCTCTGCATCCCTCTCTTGAGCCTCTGCATCCCTCTCGTGAGCCTCTGCATCGATCTCTTTAGTCTATGCATCACTCTCCTATGCCACTGCATCACTCTCTTAAGCCTTTGCATCACTCTCGCAATCCTCTGAATCACTCTCTTGAGCCTCTGCATCCCTCTCTTGAGCCTCTGCATCCCTCTCTTAAGCCTCTGCATCACTCTCTTAAGCCTCTGCATCACTCTCTTAGGCCTCTGCATCACTCTCTTCAGCCTCTGCATCACTCAAGCCTCTGCTTCCCTCTTATGATCCTCTGCAACACTTTCTTCAGCCTCTGCATCACTCTCTCAAGCCTCTGCATCCCTCTCTGGAGGCTCTGAATCCCTCTCTTGAGCCTCTGCATCACTCTCTCAGGCCTCTGCATCACTCTTTTGATCCTCTGCATCACTCTCATGAGCCTCTGCATCACTCTCTTATGCCTTTGCATCACTCTCTAGAGCCTCTGCATCACTCTCTGAAGCCTCTGCATCACTCTCTGAAGCCTCTGCTTCAATCTCCTGATTCTCTGCATCACTCTCTTGAGCCTCTGCATCACTATCTTGATCGTCTGAATCACTTTCCTGAGCCTCTGCATCCCTCTCTTGAGCCTCTGCATCACTCTCGTGAGCCTCTGCATCACCCACTTGATCCTCTGCATCACTCTCTTGATCCTCTGCATCCCTCTCTTGAGCCTCTGCATCACTCTCTTAAGCCTCTGCATCACTCTCTAGAGCCTCTGCATCACTCTCTTCAGCTTCTGAATCACTCTCTCAAGCCTCTGCATCCCTCTCTGCAGCCTCAGCATCCCTCTCTGCAGCCTCAGCATCCCTATCTTGAGCCTTTTGCAGCACTCTCTTGAGCCTCTGCATCACTCTCTTGATCGTCTGCATCACTCTCTTGAGCCTCTGCATCACTCTCTTGAGCCTCTCTATCACTCTTTTTAGCCTCTGCATCACTCTCTTGAGTCTCTGCATCACTCTCTTAAGCCTTTGCATCCCTCTTTTAAGCCTCTGCATCACTCTCTTGAGCCTCTGCATCATTCTCTTGAGCCTCTACATCACTCTCCTGAGCCTCTGCATCATTCTCTTGAGCCTCTGCATCACTCTCTTAAGCCTCTGCACCATTCTCTTGAGCCTCTGAATCACTCACTTAAGCCTCTGCATCACTCTCTTGAGCATCTGCATCACTCTCTTAAGCCTCTGCATCACTCTCTTGAGCCTCTGCATCACTCTCTTGATCCTCTGCATCACTCTCTTGAGCCTCTGCATCACTCTCTTGATCCTCTGCATCACTCTCTTGATCATCTGCATCACTCTCTTGAGCCTCTGCATCACTCTCGTGAGCCTCTGCATCACTCCTTTACGCCTCTGCATCATTCTATTCAGCTTCTTGCATCACTCTCTTGAGCCTCTGCATCACTCTCTTAAGCCTCTGCATCACTCTCTTGATCCTCTGCATCACTCTCTTGATCCTCTGCATCACTCTCTTGAGCCTCTGCATCACTCTCCGGAGCCTCTGCATCACTCTTTTACTCTTCTGCATCATTCTCTTCATCCTCTGCATCACTCTCTTCAGCCTCTGCATCCTTGTCTTAAGCCTCTGCATCATTCTCTTCAGCCTCTGCATCCCTCTCTTAAGCCTCTGCATCATTCTCTTAAGCCTCTGCATCACTCTTTTGAGCCTCTGCATCCCTCTCTTAAGCCTCTGCATCACTCTCGTGAACTCCTGCATCCCTCTCACGAGCCTCTGCATCCCTCTCTTGAGCCTTTGCAACACTCTTAAGCCTCTACATCCCTCTCTTGAGCCTCTGCATCCCTCTCAAGAGCCTCTGCATCCCTCTTTTGAGCCTCTGTATCCCTCTCTTGAGCCCCTGCATCCCTCTCATGAGCCTCTGCATCCCTCTTTTGAACCTCTGCATCCCTCTCTTAAGCCTCTGCATCACTCTCTTCAGCCTCTGCATCACTCTCTTGAGCCTCTGCATCCCCTCTATTAAGACTCTGCACCACTCTCTTCAGCCTCTGCATCACTCTCTTGATCCTCTGCATCACTCTCTTGATCCTCTGCATCACTATCTTGATCCTCTGCATCACTCTCTTGATCCTATGCATCACTCTCTTGATCCTCTGCATCACTCTCTTGAGCCTCTGCATGACTCTCTTAAGCCTCTGCATCACTCTCGTTAGCCTCTGCATCACTCTCTTGAGACTCTGCAGCACTCTCTTCAGCCTCTGCATCACTCTCTTAAGTCTCTGCATCATTTTCCTGAACCTCTGAATGCCTCTCCTGAGCTTCTGAATCACTCTCTTGAGCCTCTGCATCCCTCTCTGGAGCCTCTGAATCCCTCTCTTGAGCCTCTGCATCACTCTCTCGGGCCTCTTCATCACTTTTGATCCTCTGCATCACTCTCGTGAGCCTCTGCATCACTCTCTTATGCCTTTGCATCACACTCTAGAGCCTCTGCATCACTCTCTTCAGCCTCTGCATCACTCTCTGAAGCCTCTGCTTCAATCTCCTGATTCTCTGCATCACTCTCTTGAGCCGCTGCATCCCTCTCTTGAGCCTCTGCATCACTCTCTTGAGCCTCTGCATCACTCTCTTGAGCCTCTGCATCACTCTCTTGATCCTCTGCATCACTCTCTTGATCCTCTGCATCACTATCTTGATCCTCTGCATCACTCTCTTGATCCTCTGCATCACTCTCTTGATCCTCTGCATCACTCTCTTGATCCTCTGCATCATTCTTTTGAGCCTCTGCATCACACTCCTGAGCCTCTGCATCACTCTTTTACTCTTCTGCATCATTCTCTTCATATTCTGCATCACTCTCTTCAGCCTCTGCATCCTTCTCTTAAGCCTCTGCATCATTCTCTTCAGCCTCTGCATCCCTCTCTTAAGCCTCTGCATCATTCTCTTCAGCCTCTGCATTCATCTCTTAAGCCTCTGCATCACTCTCTTGAGAATCTGCATCCCTCTCTTAAGCCTCTGCATCACTCTCGTGAACTCCTGCATGCCTCTCACGAGCCTCTGCATCCCTCTCTTGAGCCTTTGCAACACTCTCTTAAGCCTCTGCATCCCTCTCTTGAGCCTCTGCATCCCTCTCAAGAGCCTCTGCATCCCTCTTTTGAGCCTCTGTATCCCACTCTTGAGCCCCTGCATCCCTCTCATGAGCCTCTGCATCCCTCTTTTGAACCTCTGCATCCCTCTCTTAAGCCTCTGCATCACTCTCTTCAGCCTCTGCATCACTCTCTTCAGCCTCTGCATCCCCTCTATTAAGACTCTGCATCACTCTCTTCAGCCTCTGCATCACTCTCTTCAGCCTCTGCATCCCCTCTATTAAGACTCTGCACCACTCTCTTAAGAATCTGCATCACTCTATTGAGCTTCTGCATCACTCTCTTGAGCCTCTACTTCCCTCTCTTGAGCCTCTAAATCACTCTCGTAAGCCTCTGCATCACTCTCTTGAGCCTCTGCAGCACTCTCTTCAGCCTCTGCATCACTCTCTTAAGTCTCTGCATCCTTTTCCTGAACCTCTGAATGCCTATCCTGAGCCTCTGAATCACTCTCTTGAGCCTCTGCATCCCTCTCTGGAGCCTCTGAATCCCTCTCTTGAGCCTCTGCATCACTCTCTCGGGCCTCTGCATCACTTTTGATCCTCTGCATCACTCTCATGAGCCTCTGCATCACTCTCTTATGCCTTTGCATCACACTCTAGAGCCTCTGCATCACTCACTTCAGCCTCTGCATCACTCTCTGAAGCATCTGCTTCAATCTCCTGATTCTCTGCATCACTCTCTTGAGCCTCTGCATCACTCTCTTGATCGTCTGAATCACTCTCTTGGGCCTCTGCATCCCTCTCTTGAGCCTCTGCATCACTCTCGTGAGCCTCGCCATCACCCTCTTGATCCTCTGCATCACTCTCTTGATCCTCTGCATCCCTCTCTTGAGCCTCTGCATCACTCTCTTAAGCCTCTGCATCACTCTCTAGAGCCTGTGCATCACTCTCTTCAGCTTCTGAATCACTCTCTCAAGCCTCTGCATCCCTCTCTGCAGCCTCAGCATCCCTCTCTGCAGCCTCAGCATCCCTATATTGAGCCTTTTGCAGCACTCTCTTGAGCCTCTGCATCACTCTCTTGATCGTCTGCATCACTCTCTTGAGCCTCTGCATCACTCTCTTGAGCCTCTCTATCACTCTCTTTAGCCTCTGCATCACTCTCTTGAATCTCTGCATCACTCTCTTAAGCCTTTGCATCCCTCTTTTAAGCCTCTGCATCACTCTCTTGAGACTCTGCATCATTCTCTTGAGCCTCTACATCACTCTCTTGAGCCTCTGCATCATTCTCTTGAGCCTCTGCATCACTCTCTTAAGCCTCTGCACCATTCTCTTGAGCCTCTGAATCACTCACTTAAGCCTCTGCATCACTCTCTTGAGCATCTGCATCACTCACTTAAGCCTCTGCATCACTCTCTTGAGCCTCTGCATCACTCTCTTGATCCTCTGCATCACTCGCTTGAGCCTCTGCATCACTCTCTTGATCCTCTGCATCACTCTCTTGATCATCTGCATCACTCTCTTGAGCCTCTGCATCACTCTCGTGAGCCTCTGCATCACTCTTTTACGCCTCTGCATCATTCTATTCAGCTTCTGCATCACTCTCTTGAGCCTCTGCATCACTCTCTTAAGCCTCGGCATCACTCTCTTGAGCCTCTGCATCACTCTCCTGAGCCTCTGCATCACTCTTTTACTCTTCTGCATCATTCTCTTCATCCTCTGCATCACTCTCTTCAGCCTCTGCATCCTTGTCTTAAGCCTCTGCATCATTCTCTTCAGCCTCTGCATCCCTCTCTTAAGCCTCTGCATCATTCTCTTCAGCCTCTGCATTCATCTCTTAAGCCTCTGCATCACTCTTTTGAGCCTCTGCATCCCTCTCTTAAGCCTCTGCATCACTCTCGTGAATTCCTGCATCCCTCTCACGAGCCTCTGCATCCCTCTCTTGAGCCTTTGCAACACTCTCTTAAGCCTCTGCATCCCTCTCAAGAGCCTCTGCATCCCTCTTTTGAGCCTCTGTATCCCTCTCTTGAGCCCCTGCATCCCTCTCACGAGCCTCTGCATCCCTCTTTTGAACCTCTGCATCCCTCTCTTAAGCCTCTGCATCACTCTCTTCAGCCTCTGCATCACTCTCTTGAGCCTCTGCATCCCCTCTATTAAGACTCTGCACCACTCTCTTAAGCCTCTGCATCACTCTATTGAGCTTCTGCATCACTCTCTTGAGCCTCTACTTCCCTCTCTTGAGCCTCTAAATCACTCTCGTTAGCCTCTGCATCACTCTCTTGAGCCTCTGCAGCACTCTCTTCAGCCTCTGCATCACTCTCTTAAGTCTCTGCATCCTTTTCCTGAACCTCTGAATGCCTCTCCTGAGCCTCTGAATCACTCTCTTGAGCCTCTGCATCCCTCTCTGGAGCCTTTGAATCCCTCTCTTGAGCCTCTGCATCACTCTCTTCAGCCTCTGCATCACTCTCTGAAGCCTCTGCTTCAATCTCCTGATTCTCTGCATCACTCTCTTGAGCCTCTGCATCACTCTCTTGATCGTCTGAATCACTCTCTTGAGACTCTGCATCCCTCTCTTGAGCCTCTGCATCACTCTCGTGAGCCTCTGCATCACCCTCTTGATCCTCTGCATCACTCTCTTGATCCTCTGCATCCCTCTCTTGAGCCTCTGCATCACTCTCTTAAGCCTCGGCATCACTCTCTAGAGCCTCTGCATCACTCTCTTCAGCCTCTGCATCACTCTTTCAAGCCTCTGCATCCCTCTCTGCAGCCTCAGCATCCCTATCTTGAGCCTTTTGCAGCACTCTCTTGAGCCACTGCATCACTCTCTTGATCGTCGGCATCACTCTCTTGAGCCTCTGCATCACTCTCTTGAGCCTCTCTATCACTCTCTTTAGCCTCTGCATCACTCTCTTGAGTCTCTGCATCACTCTCTTAAGCCTTTGCATCCCTCTTTTAAGCCTCTGCATCACTCTCTTGAGCCTCTGCATCATTCTCTTGAGCCTCTGCATCACTCTCTTGAGCCTCTGCATCATTCTCTTGAGCCTCTGCATCACTCTCTTAAGCCTCTGCACCATTCTCTTGAGCCTCTGCATCACTCACTTAAGCCTCTGCATCACTCTCTTGAGCATCTGCATCACTCTCTTAAGCCTCTGCATCACTCTCGAGCCTCTGCATCACTCTCTTGATCCTCTGCATCACTCTCTTGATCCTCTGCATCACTCTCTTGATCCTCTGCATCACTCTCTTGATCCTCTGCATCACTCTCTTGATCCTCTGCATCACTCTCTTGAGCCTCTGCATCACTCTCTTGATCCTCTGCATCACTCTCTTGATCCTCTGCATCACTCTCTTGATCCTCTGCATCACTCTCTTGAGCCTCTGCATCACTCTCTTAAGCCTCTGCATCACTCTCTTGAACTTCTGCATCACTCTCTTGATCCTGTGCATCATTCTTTTGAGCCTCTGCATCACTCTCCTGAGCCTCTGCATCACTCTTTTACTCTTCTGCATCATTCTCTTCATCTTCTGCATCACTCTCTTCAGCCTCTGCATCCTTCTCTTAAGCCTCTGCATCATTCTCTTCAGCCTCTGCATCCCTCTCTTAAGCCTCTGCATCATTCTCTTCAGCCTCTGCATTCATCTCTTAAGCCTCTGCATCACTCTCTTGAGAATCTGCATCCCTCTCTTAAGCCTCTGCATCACTCTCGTGAACTCCTGCATCCCTCTCACGAGCCTCTGCATCCCTCTCTTGAGCCTTTGCAACACTCTCTTAAGCCTATGCATCCCTCTCTTGAGCCTCTGCATCCCTCTCAAGAGCCTCTGCATCCCTCTTTTGAGCCTCTGTATCCCTCTCTTGAGCCCCTGCATCCCTCTCATGAGCCTCTGCATCCCTCTTTTGAACCTCTGCATCCCTCTCTTAAGCCTCTGCATCACTCTCTTCAGCCTCTGCATCACTCTCTTCAGCCTCTGCATCACTCTCTTCAGCCTCTGCATCACTCTCTTCAGCCTCTGTATCCCCTCTATGAAGACTCTGCACCACTCTCTTAAGAATCTGCATCACTCTATTGAGCTTCTGCATCACTCTCTTGAGCCTCTACTTCCCTCTCTTGAGCCTCTAAATCACTCTCGTAAGCCTCTGCATCACTCTCCTGAGCCTCTGCAGCTCTCTCTTCAGCCTCTGCATCACTCTCTTAAGTCTCTGCATCCTTTTCCTGAACCTCTGAATGCCTCTCCTGAGCCTCTGAATCACTCTCTTGAGCCTCTGCATCCCTCTCTGGAGCCTCTGAATCCCTCTCTTGAGCCTCTGCATCACTCTCTCGGGCCTCTGCATCACTTTTGATCCTCTGCATCACTCTCATGAGCCTCTGCATCACTCTCTTATGCCTTTGCATCACACTCTAGAGCCTCTGCATCACTCTCTTCAGCCTCTGCATCACTCTCTGAAGCCTCTGCTTCAATCTCCTGATTCTCTGCATCACTCTCTTGAGCCTCTGCATCACTCTCTTGATCGTCTGAATCACTCTCTTGAGCCTCTGCATCCCTCTCTTGAGCCTCTGCATCACTCTCGTGAGCCTCTGCATCACCCTCTTGATCCTCTGCATCACTCTCTTGATCCTCTGCATCCCTCTCTTGAGCCTCTGCATCACTCTCTTAAGCCTCTGCATCACTCTCTAGAGCCTCTGCATCACTCTCTTCAGCCTCTGCATCACTCTCTCAAGCCTCTGCATCCCTCTCTGCAGCCTCAGCATCCCTCTCTGCAGCCTCAGCATCCCTATCTTGAGCCTTTTGCAGCACTCTCTTGAGCCTCTGCATCACTCTCTTGATCGTCGGCATCACTCTCTTGAGCCTCTGCATCACTCTCTTGAGCCTCTCTATCACTCTCTTTAGCCTCTGCATCACTCTCTTGAGTCTCTGCATCACTCTCTTAAGCCTTTGCATCCCTCTTTTAAGCCTCTGCATCACTCTCTTGAGCCTCTGCATCATTCTCTTGAGCCTCTGCATCACTCTCTTGAGCCTCTGCATCATTCTCTTGAGCCTCTGCATCACTCTCTTAAGCCTCTGCACCATTCTCTTGAGCCTCTGCATCACTCACTTAAGCCTCTGCATTACTCTCTTGAGCATCTGCATCACTCTCTTAAGCCTCTGCATCACTCTCTTGAGCCTCTGCATCACTCTCTTGATCCTCTGCATCACTCCCTTGAGCCTCTGCATCACTCTCTTGATCCTCTGCATCACTCTCTTGATCCTCTGCATCACTCTCTTGATCCTCTGAATCACTCTCTTGATCCTCTGCATCACTCTCCTGAGCCTCTGCATCACTCTCTTAAGCCTCTTCATCACTCTCTTGAACTTCTGCATCACTCTCTTGATCCTCTGCATCATTCTTTTGAGCCTCTGCATCACTCTCCTGAGCCTCTGCATCACTCGTTTACTCTTCTGCATCATTCTCTTCATCTTCTGCATCACTCTCTTCAGCCTCTGCATCCTTCTCTTAAGCCTCTGCATCATTCTCTTCAGCCTCTGCATCCCTCTCTTAAGTCTCTGCATCATTCTCTTCAGCCTCTGCATTCATCTCTTAAGCCTCTGCATCACTCTCTTGAGCCTCTGCATCCCTCTCTTAAGCCTCTGCATCACTCTCGTGAACTCCTGCATCCCTCTCACGAACCTCTGCATCCCTCTCTTGAGCCTTTGCAACACTCTCTTAAGCCTCTGCATCCCTCTCTTGAGCCTCTGCATCTCTCTCAAGAGCCTCTGCATCCCTCTTTTGAGCCTCTGTATCCCTCTCTTGAGCACCTGCATCCCTCTCATGAGCCTCTGCATCCCTCTTTTGAACCTCTGCATCCCTCTCTTAAGCCTCTGCATCACTCTCTTCAGCCTCTGCATCACTCTCTTCAGCCTCTGCATCCCCTCTATTAAGACTCTGCATCACTCTCTTCAGCCTCTGCATCACTCTCTTCAGCCTCTGCATCCCCTCTATTAAGACTCTGCACCACTCTCTTAAGAATCTGCATCACTCTATTGAGCTTCTGCATCACTCTCTTGAGCCTCTACTTCCCTCTCTTGAGCCTCTAAATCACTCTCGTAAGCCTCTGCATCACTCTCTTGAGCCTCTGCAGCACTCTCTTCAGCCTCTGCATCACTCTCTTAAGTCTCTGCATCCTTTTCCTGAACCTCTGAATGCCTCTCCTGAGCCTCTGCATCACTCTCTTGAGCCTCTGCATCACTCCCTTCATCCTCTGCATAACTCTCTTGAGCATCTGCATCACTCTCTTCAGCCTCTGCATCACTCCCTTCATCCTCTGCATAACTCTCTTGAGCATCTGCATCACTCTCTTGAGCCTCTGCATCTCTCTCTTGAGCCTCTGAATCTCTCTCTTGAGCCTCTGAAACCCTCTCTTGAGACTGCGACACTCTCTCGAGCCTCTGCATCACTCTTTTGATCCTATGCGTCACTCTCTTGAGCCTCTGAATCATTCATATCATCCTCTGCATCACTCGTGAGCCTCTGCATCATTCTCTTGAGCCTCTGCATCCCTCTCTTCATCCTCTGCATCACTCTCCTGAGCCTCTGCATTACTCTCTTAAGCCTCTGCATACCTCTCTTCATCCTCTGCATCACTCTCTTGAGCCTCTGCATCATTCTCTTGAGCCTCTGCATCCCTCTCTTCATCCTTTGCATCACTCTCTTCAGCCTCTGCATCCCTCTCTTGAGCCTCTGCATGACTCCCTTGAGCCTCTGCATCACCCTTTTAAGCGTCTGCATCCCTATTTTGAGGCTCTGCATCAGTTTTTTAAGCTTCTGCAACTCTCACTTAAGCCTCTGCATCACTCTCTTGAGCCTCTGCATCCCTCTCTTGAGCCCCTGCATCATTCTCTTGAGCCTATGCATCACTCTCTTGAACTTCTGCATTACTCTCTTGAGCCTCTACATCCCTCTCTTGAGCCTCTGCATCACTCTCGTCAGCCTCTGCATCACTCTGTTGAGCCTCTGCATAACTCTCTTGAGTCTCTGCATCCCTCTCTTGAGCCTCTGCAACACTCTCATCAGCCTCTGCATCCCTCTCTTGAGCCTCTGAATCCCTCTTTTGAGCCTCTGCATCACTCTCCTAAGCCTCTTCATCCATCTCTTGAGCCTCTGAATCCCTCTCTTGAGCCTCTGCATCACACTCTTGAGCCTCTGCATCACTCTCTTAAGCTTCTGCATCACTCTCCTGAGCCTCTACATCTCGCTCTTGAGCCTCTGCATCACTCTCTTCAGCCTCTGCATCCCTCTCCTGAGCCTCTGCATCACTCTCCTCAGCCTCTGCATCCCTATTTTGAGCCTCTGCATCACATTTTTAAGCCTCTGCATCCCTTTCTTGAGCCTCTGCCTCCCTCTCTTGAGCCTTTGCATCCCCCCTCATGAGCCTCTGCATCCCTCTCTTAAGCCTCTGCATCACTCTCTTGACCCTCTTCATCACTCTCTTCAATCTCTGCAACCCTCTCTTGAGCCTCTACATCACTCTCTTAAGCCTCTGCATCACTCTCTTTAGTCTCTGCATCACTCTCTAGAGCCTCTGCATCACTCTCTTGAGCCTCTCCATCACTCTCCTAATCCTCTGCATCACTCTCCTGAGCACCTGCTTCACTCTCTCTTGAGCCTCTGCATCACTCTCTTGAGCCTCTGCATCCCTCTCCTGAGCCTCTGCATCATTCTCCTAAGCCTCTCCATCCCCCACTTGAGCCTCTGCATCTCTCTCATGAACCTCTGCATCCCTCTCTTGAGGCTTTGCATCACTCTCTTAAGCCTCTGCATCCCTCTCTTAAGCCTCTGCAACACTCTGTTCAGCCTCTGCATCACTCTCTTGAGCCTCTGCATCATTCTCTTGAGCCTCTGCATCCCTCTCTTAAGCCTCTACATCATTCTCCTAATCCTCTGCATCACTCTCTTGAGCCTTTGCATCACTCTCTTGAGCCTCTGAATCCCTCTCTTAGGCCTCTGCATTACTCTCTTAATCCTCTGCATCCCTCTCTTCAGCCTCTGAATCCCTCTCTTAGGCCTCTGCATCACTCTCTTAAGTTTCTGCATCCCTCTCTTGAGCCTCTGTATCCCTCTTTTGAGCCTCTGCATCACTCTCTCGTGCCTCTACATAACTCTCTTCATCCTTTGCATCCCTCTCTTGAGCATCTGCTTCACTCTCTTGGGCCCTGCATCCCTCTCTTGAGCCTCTGCATCACTCTCTTGAGCCTCTGAATCCCTCTCTTAGGCCTCTGCATTACTCTCTTAATCCTCTGCATCCCTCTCTTGAGCCTCTGAATCCCTCTCTTGAGCATCTGCATCACTCTCTTGGGCCCTGCATTCCTCTCTTGAGCCTCTGCAACACACTCTTCAGCCTCTGCATCACTCTCTTTAGCCTCTGAATCCCTCTCATGAGCCTCTAAATCCCTCTCTTGATCCTCTGCATCACTCTCTTGAGCCTATGCATCACTCTCTTGATCCTCTGCATCACTCTCTTGAGCCTCTGCATCCCTCTCTTGAGTCACTGTATCACTCTCTTAAGCCTCTGCATCCCTCTCTTGAGCCTCTGCATCACTCTCTTAAGCCTTTGCATCACTCTCTAGAGCCTCTGCATCACTCTCTTCAGCCTCTGCATCACTCTCTCAAGCCTCTGCATCCCTCTCTGCAGCCTCAGCATCCCTCTCTGCAGCCTCAGCATCTCTATCTTGAGCCTTTTGCAGCACTCTCTTGAGCCTCTGCATCACTCTCTTGATCGTCTGCATCACTCTCTTGAGCCTCTGCATCACTCTCTTGAGCCTCTCTATCACTCTCTTTAGCCTCTGCATCTCTCTCTTGAGTCTCTGCATCACTCTCTTAAGCCTTTGCATCCCTCTTTTAAGCCTCTGCATCACTCTCTTGAGCCTCTGCATCATTCTCTTGAGCCTCTGCATCACTCTCTTGAGCCTCTGCATCATTCTCTTGAGCCTCTGCATCACTCACTTAAGCCTCTGCATCACTCTCTTGAGCATCTGCATCACTCTCTTAAACCTCTGCATCACTCTTTTGAGCCTCTGCATCACTCTCTTGATCCTTTGCATCACTCTCTTGAGCCTCTACATCACTCTCTTGATCCTCTGCATCACTCTCTTGAACCTCTGCATCCCTCTCTTGAGCCTCTGCATCACTCTCTTGATCCTCTGTATCACTCTCTTGATCCTCTGCATCACTCTCTTGATCCTCTGCATCACCCTGTTGAGCCTCTGCATCACTCTCGTGAGCCTCTGCATCACTCTTTTACGCCTCTGCATCATTCTATTCAGCTTCTGAATCACTCTCTTGAGCCTCTGCATCACTCTTTTAAGCCTCTGCATCACTCTCTTGATCCTCTGCATCACTCTCTTGATCCTCTGCATCACTCTCTTGAACCTCTGCATCCCTCTCTTGAGCCTCTGCATCACTCTCTTGATCCTCTGCATCACTCTCTTGATCCTCTGCATCACTCTCTTGATCCTCTGCATCACTCTCTTGAGCCTCTGCATCACTCTCGTGAGCCTCTGCATCACTCTTTTACGCCTCTGCATCATTCTATACAGCTTCTGAATCACTCTCTTGAGCCTCTGCATCACTCTCTTAAGCCTCTGCATCACTCTCCTGATCCTCTGCATCACTCTCTTGATCCTCTGCATCACTCTCTTGAGCCTCTACATCACTCTCCTGAGCCTATGCATCACTCTTTTACTCTTCTGCATCATTCTCTTCATCCTCTGCATCACTCTCTTCAGCCTCTGCATCCTTCTCTTAAGCCTCTGCATCATTTTCTTCAGCCTCTGCATCCCTCTCTTAAGCCTCTGTATCATTCTCTTCAGCCTCTGCATTCATCTGTTAATCCTCTGCATCACTCTCTTGAGCCTCTGCATCCCTCTCTTAAGCCTCTGCATCACTCTCGTGAACTCCTGCATCCCTCTCACGAGCCTCTGCATCCCTCTCTTGAGCCTTTGCAACACTCTCTTAAGCCTCGGCATCCCTCTCTTGAGCCTCTGCATCCCTCTCAAGAGCCTCTACATCCCTCTCTTGAGCCTCTGCATCACTCTCGTCATCCTCTGCATCACTCTGTTGAGCCTCTGCATAACTCTCTTGAGTCTCTGCATCACTCTCTTGAGCCTCTGCATCCCTCTCTTGAGCCTCTGCAACACTCTCCTCAGCCTCTGCATCCCTCTCTTGAGCCTCTGAATCCCTCTTTTGAGCCTCTGCATCACTTTCTCGAGCCTCTGCATCACTCTCCTGAGCCTCTACATCACTCTCTTAAGCCTCTTCATCCATCTCTTGAGCCTCTGAATCCGTCTCTTGAGCCTCTGCATCACTCTCTTGAGCCTCTGCATCACTCTCTTAAGCTTCTGCATCACTCTCCTGAGCCTCTACATCCCTCTCTTGAGCCTCTGCATCACTCTCGTAAGCCTCTGCACCACTCTCTTGAGCCTCTGCATCGCTCTCTTGAGTCTCTGAATCCCTCTCGTGAGGTTCTGCATCACTCTCTTCAGCCTCTGCATCCCTATTTTGAGCCTCTGCATCACATTTTTAAGCCTCTGCATCCCTTTCTTGAGCCTCTGCCTCCCTCACTTGAGCCTTTGCATCCCCCCTCATGAGCCTCTGCATCCCTCTTTTGAGCCTTTGCATCACTCTCTTAAGCCCCTGCATAACTCTCTTGAGCCTCTGCATCCTTCTCTTGAGCACCTGCATCCCTCTCTTATGCCTCTGCATCACTCTCTTAAGCCTCTGCATCACTCTCTTGAGCCTCTGCATCCCTCTCTTAAGCCTCTGCATCCCTCTCTTAAGCCTCTTCATCACTATCTTCAATCTCTGCAACCCTCTCTTGAGCCTCTGCATAATTCTCTTAAGCCTCTGCATCACTCTCTTGAGCTTTTGCATCATTCGCTTGAGCCTCTGCATCCCTCTCTTATGCCTCTACATCACTGTCTTAAGCCTCTGCATCACTCTCATTAGTGTCTGCATCACTCTCTTGAGCCTCTCCATCACTCTCGTGAGCCTCTGCATCCCTCTCTTGAGCCTTTGTATCACTCTCTTAAGCCTCTGCATCCCCTGTCTAGAGCCTCTGCATCACTCTCTTGAGCCTTTGCATCACTCTCTTGAGCCTCTGCGTCCCTCTCTTAAGCCTCTGCAACACTCTGTTCAGCCTCTGCATCACTCTCTTAAGCCTCTGCATCCCTCTCTTAAGCCTCTGCAACACTCTGTTCAGCCTCTGCATCATTCTCTTGAGCCTCTGCATCCCTCTCTTAAGCCTCTACATCATTCCCTTGAGCCTCTGCATCACTCTCTTAAGCCTCTGTATCTCTCTCTTCAGCCTCTGCATCACTCTCTTGAGCCTCTGCATCCCTCTCTGAATCCTCTGCATCACTCACTTAAGCCTCTGCATCATTCTCCTAATCCTCTGCATTACTCTCTTGAGCCTTTGCATCATTCTCTTGAGGCTCTGAATCCCTCTCTTAGGCCTCTGCATTACTCTCTTTATCCTCTGCATCCCTCTCTTCAGCCTCTTAATCCCTCTCTTAGGCCTCTGCATCACTCTCTTAAGTTTCTGCATCCCTCTCTTGAGCCTCTGCAACACACTCTTCAGCCTCTGCATCACTCTCTTAAGCCTCTGAATCCCTCTCATGAGCCTCTAAATCCCTCTCTTGATCCTCTGCATCACTCTCTTGAGCCTCTGCATCACTCTCTTGATCCTCTGCATCACTCTCTTGAGCCTCTGCATCCCTCTCTTGAGTCACTGCATCGCTCTCTTAAGCCTCTGCATCCCTCTCTTCATCCTGTGCATCACTCTCTTGAGCCTCTGCATAATTCCTTTGAGCCTCTGCATCCCTCTCTTAAGCCTCAACATCATTCTCTTGCGCCTCTGCATCACTCTCTTCAGCCTCTGCATCACTCTCTTAAGCCTCTGCATCTCTCTCTTTAGCCTCTGCATCACTCACTTGAGCCTCTGCACCCCTCTCTTAAGCCTCTGCGTCACTCACTTAAGTTTCTGCATCACTCTCTTCAGCCTCTGCATCCCTCTATTGAGCCTCTGCATCATTCTCCTAAGCCTCTGCATCACTCTCTTGAGCCTCTGCATCACTCTCTTGAGTCTCTGCATCCCTCTCTTAAGCCTCTACATCCCCTATCTTGAACATCTGCATCACTCTCTTGAGCTTTTGCATCACTCTCTTCAGCCTCTGCATCCCTCTCTTAAGCCTATGCATCCCTCTCTTGATCCTCTGCAACACTCTCTTGAGCCTCTGCATCACTCTCTTGCGCCTCTGCAACACTCTCTTCAGCCTCTGCATCACTCTCTTGAGGCCTCTGCATCACTCTCTCGAGCCTCTGCATCACTCTCTTGATCCTCTGCATCACTCTCATGAGCCTCTGCATCACTCTCTTAAGTCTCTTCATCACTCTCTAGAGCCTTTGCATCACTCTCTTCAGCTTCTGCATCACTCTCTTAAGCCTCTGCTTTCCCTCTCTTGATCCTCAGCATCACTCTCTTCAGCGTCTGCATCCCTCTCTTGAGCCTCTGCATCACTCTCTTGAGCCTCTGCATCACTCTCCTGAGCCTCTGCATCACTCTTTTACTCTTCTGCATCATTCTCTTCATCCTCTGCATCACTCTCTTCAGCCTCTGCATCCATCTCTTAAGCAAGCCTCTGCATCATTCTCTTCAGCCTCTGCATCCCTCTCTTAAGCCTCTGCATCATTCTCTTCAGCCTCTGCATTCATTTCTTAAGCCTTTGCATCACTCTCTTGAGCCTCCGAATCCCTCTCTTAAGCCTCTGCATCACTCTCGTGAACTCCTGCATTCCTCTCACGAGCGTCTGCATCCCTCTCATGAGCCTTTGCAACACTCTCTTAAGCCTCTGCATCCTTCTCTTGAGCCTCTGCATCCCCCTCAAGAGCCTCTGCATCCCTCTTTTGAACCTCTTCATCCCTCTCTTAAGCCTCTGCATCACTCTCTTCAGCCTCTGCATCACTCTCTTGAGCCTCTGCATCCCCTCTATTAAAACTCTGCACCACTCTCTTAAGCCTCTGCATCACTCTATTGAGCTTCTGCATCACTCTCTTGAGCCTCTACTTCCCTCTCTTGAGCCTCTAAATCACTCTCGTAAGCCTCTGCATCACTCTCTTGACCCTCTGCAGCACTCTCTTCAGCCTCTGCATCACTCTTTTAAGCCTCTGCATCCTTCTCCTGAGCCTCTGAATGCCTCTCCTGAGCCTCTGCATCACTCTCTTGAGCCTCTGCATCACTCCCTTCATCCTCTGCATAACTCTCTTGAGCATCTGCATCACTCTCTTCAGCCTCTGCATCACTCCCTTCATCCTCTGCATAACTCTCTTGAGCATCTGCATCACTCTCTTGAGCCTCTGCATCTCTCTCTTGAGCCTCTGCAACACTCTCTTCAGCCTCTGCATCACTCTCTTAAGCCTTTGAATCCCTCTCTTGAGCCTCTGAAACCCTCTCTTGAGCCTCTGCGACACTCTCTCGAGCCTCTGCATCACTCTTTTGATCCTCTGCATCTCTCTCTTGAGCCTCTGAATCATTCTCTTCATCCTCTGCATCACTCGTGAGCCTCTGCATCATTCTCTTGAGCCTCTGCATCCCTCTCTTCATCCTCTGCATCACTCTCTTGAGCCTCTGCATTACTCTCTTAAGCCTCTGCATCCCTCTCTTCATCCTCTGCATCACTCTCTTGAGCCTCTGCATCATTCTCTTGAGCCTCTGCATCCCTCTCTTCATCCTCTGCATCACTCTCTTGATCCTCTGCATCACTCTCATGAGCCTCTGCATCACTCTCTTAAGTCTCTACATCACTCTCTAGAGCCTTTGCATCACTCTCTTCAGCTTCTGCATCACTCTCTTAAGCCTCTGCTTTCCCTCTCTTGATCCTCAGCATCACTCTCTTCAGCGTCTGCATCACTCTCTTGAGCCTCTGAATCATTCTCTTCATCCTCTGCATCACTCGTGAGCCTCTGCATCATTCTCTTGAGCCTCTGCATCCCTCTCTTCATCCTCTGCATCACTCTCTTGAGCCTCTGCATTACTCTCTTAAGCCTCTGCATCCCTCTCTTCATCCTCTGCACCACTCTCTTGAGCCTCTGCATCATTCTCTTGAGCCTCTGCATCCCTCTCTTCATCCTCTGCATCACTCTCTTTAGCCTCAGCATCCCTCTCGTGAGCCTCTGCATCACTCCCTTGAGCCTCTGCATCACCCTCTTAAGCGTCTGCATCCCTATTTTGAGGCTCTGAATCAGTTTTTTAAGCCTCTGCATCTCTCACTTCAGTCTCTGCATCACTCTCTTGTGCCTCTGCATCCCTTTCTTGAGCCCCTGCATCATTCTCTTGAGCCTATGCATCACTCTCTTGAACTTCTGCATCACTCTCTTGAGCCTCTACATCCCACTCTTGAGCCTCTGCATCACTCTCGTCAGCCTCTGCATCACTCTGTTGAGCCTCTGCATAACTCTCTTGAGTCTCTGCATCACTCTCTTGAGCCTCTGCATCCCTCTCTTGAGCCTCTGCAACACTCTCATCAGCCTCCGCATTCCTCTCTTGAGCCTCTGAATCCCTCTTTTGAGCCTCTGCATCACTTTCTCGAGCCTCTGCATCACTCTCTTAAGCCTCTTCATCCATCTCTTGAGCCTCTGAATCCCTCTCTTGAGCCTCTGCATCACTCTCTTGAGCCTCTGCATCACTCTCTTAAGCTTCTGCATCACTGTCCTGAGCCTCTACATCTCTCTCATGAGCCTCTGCATCACTCTCGTAAGCCTCTGCACCACTCTCTTGAGCCTCTGCATAGCTCTCTTGAGTCTCTGCATCCCTCTCGTGAGATTCTGCATCACTCTCTTCAGCCTCTGCATCCCTATTTTGAGCCTCTGCATCACATTTTTAAGCCTCTGCATCCCTTTCTTGAGCTCTGCCTCCCTCTCTTGAGCCTTTGCATCCCCCCTCATGAGCCTCTGCATCCCTCTCTTGAGCCTTTGCATCACTCTCTTAAGCCCCTGCATAACTCTCTTGAGCCTCTGCATCCCTCTCTTGAGCCCCTGCATCCCTCTCTTATGCCTCTGCATCACTCTCTTAAGCCTCTGCATCACTCTCTTGAGCCTCTGCATCCCTCTCTTAAGCCTCTGCATCACTCTCTTGAGCCTCTTCATCACTCTCTTCAATCTCTGCAACCATCTCTTGAGCCTCTGCATAATTCTTCTAAGCCTCTGCATCACTCTCTTGAGCTTCTGCATCATTCGCTTGAGCCTCTGCATCCCTCTCTTATGCCTCTACATCACTCTCTTAAGCCTCTGCATCACTCTCTTTAGTCTCTGCATCACTCTCTTGAGCCTCTCTATCACTCTCCTAATCCTCTGCATCACTCTCTTGAGCACCTGCATCACTCTCTTGAGCCTCTGCATCACTTTCGTGAGCCTCTGCATCCCTCTCTTGAGCCTCTGCAACACATTCTTCAGCCTCTGCATCACTCTCTTAAGCCTCTGAATCCCTCTCATGAGCCTCTAAATCCTTCCCTTGATCCTCTGCATCACTCTCTTGAGCCTCTGCATCACTCTCTTCATCCTCTGCATCACTCTCTTGAGTCTCTGCATCCCTCTCTTGAGCCTCTGCATCACTCTCTTCAGCCTCTGCATCACTCTCTTAAGCCTCTGCATCTCTCTCTTTAGCCTCTGCATCACTCTCTTGAGCCTCTGCATCCCTCTCTTAAGCCTCTGCATCACTCACTTAAGTTTCTGCATCACTCTCTTCAGCGTCTGCATCCCTCTCTTGAGCCTCTGCATCACTCTCTTGAGCCTCTGCATCACTCTCCTGAGCCTCTGCATCACTCTTTTACTCCTCTGCATCATTCTCTTCATCCTCTGCATCACTCTCTTCAGCCTCTGCATCCATCTCTTCATCCTCTGCATCACTCTCTTGAGCCTCTGCATTACTCTCTTAAGCCTCTGCATCCCTCTCTTCATCCTCTGCACCACTCTCTTGAGCCTCTGCATCATTCTCTTGAGCCTCTGCATCCCTCTCTTCATCCTCTGCATCACTCTCTTTAGCCTCAGCATCCCTCTCGTGAGCCTCTGCATCACTCCCTTGAGCCTCTGCATCACCCTCTTAAGCGTCTGCATCCCTATTTTGAGGCTCTGAATCAGTTTTTTAAGCCTCTGCATCTCTCACTTCAGTCTCTGCATCACTCTCTTGTGCCTCTGCATCCCTCTCTTGAGCCCCTGCATCATTCTCTTGAGCCTATGCATCACTCTCTTGAACTTCTGCATCACTCTCTTGAGCCTCTACATCCCACTCTTGAGCCTCTGCATCCCTCTCGTCAGCCTCTGCATCACTCTGTTGAGCCTCTGCATAACTCTCTTGAGTCTCTGCATCACTCTCTTGAGCCTCTGCATCCCTCTCTTGAGCCTCTGCAACACTCTCATCAGCCTCCGCATTCCTCTCTTGAGCCTCTGAATCCCTCTTTTGAGCCTCTGCATCACTTTCTCGAGCCTCTGCATCACTCTCTTAAGCCTCTTCATCCATCCATCTCTTGAGCCTCTGAATCCCTCTCTTGAGCCTCTGCATCACTCTCTTGAGCCTCTGCATCACTCTCTTAAGCTTCTGCATCACTGTCCTGAGCCTCTACATCTCTCTCATGAGCCTCTGCATCACTCTCGTAAGCCTCTGCACCACTCTCTTGAGCCTCTGCATAGCTCTCTTGAGTCTCTGCATCCCTCTCGTGAGATTCTGCATCACTCTCTTCAGCCTCTGCATCCCTATTTTGAGCCTCTGCATCACATTTTTAAGCCTCTGCATCTCTTTCTTGAGCTCTGCCTCCCTCTCTTGAGCCTTTGCATCCCCCCTCATGAGCCTCTGCATCCCTCTCTTGAGCCTTTGCATCACTCTCTTAAGCCCCTGCATAACTCTCTTGAGCCTCTGCATCCCTCTCTTGAGCCCCTGCATCCCTCTCTTATGCCTCTGCATCACTCTCTTAAGCCTCTGCATCACTCTCTTGAGCCTCTGCATCCCTCTCTTAAGCCTCTGCATCACTCTCTTGAGCCTCTTCATCACTCTCTTCAATCTCTGCAACCATCTCTTGAGCCTCTGCATAATTCTTCTAAGCCTCTGCATCACTCTCTTGAGCTTCTGCATCATTCGCTTGAGCCTCTGCATCCCTCTCTTATGCCTCTACATCACTCTCTTAAGCCTCTGCATCACTCTCTTTAGTCTCTGCATCACTCTCTTGAGCCTCTCTATCACTCTCCTAATCCTCTGCATCACTCTCTTGAGCACCTGCATCACTCTCTTGAGCCTCTGCATCACTTTCGTGAGCCTCTGCATCCCTCTCTTGAGCCTCTGCAACACACTCTTCAGCCTCTGCATCACTCTCTTAAGCCTCTGAATCCCTCTCATGAGCCTCTAAATCCTTCCCTTGATCCTCTGCATCACTCTCTTGAGCCTCTGCATCACTCTCTTCATCCTCTGCATCACTCTCTTGAGCCTCTGCATCCCTCTCTTGAGCCTCTGCATCACTCTCTTCAGCCTCTGCATCACTCTCTTAAGCCTCTGCATCTCTCTCTTTAGCCTCTGCATCACTCTCTTGAGCCTCTGCATCCCTCTCTTAAGCCTCTGCATCACTCACTTAAGTTTCTGCATCACTCTCTTCAGCGTCTGCATCCCTCTCTTGAGCCTCTGCATCACTCTCTTGAGCCTCTGCATCACTCTCCTGAGCCTCTGCATCACTCTTTTACTCCTCTGCATCATTCTCTTCATCCTCTGCATCACTCTCTTCAGCCTCTGCATCCATCTCTTAAGCCTCTGCATCATTCTCTTCAGCCTCTTCATCCCTCTCTTAAGCCTCTGCATCATTCTCTTCAGCCTCTGCATTCATTTCTTAAGCCTTTGCATCACTCTCTTGAGCCTCCGCATCCCTCTCTTAAGCCTCTGCATCACTCTCGTGAACTCCTGCATCCCTCTCACGAGCCTCTGCATCCCTCTCTTGAGCCTTTGCAACACTCTCTTAAGCCTCTGCATCCCTCTCTTGAGCCTCTGCATCCCCCTCAAGAGCCTCTGCATCCCTCTTTTGAACCTCTGCATCCCTCTCTTATGCCTCTGCATCACTCTCTTCAGCCTCTGCATCACTCTCTTGAGCCTCTGCATCCCCTCTATTAAGACTCTGCACCACTCTCTTAAGCCTCTGCATCACTCTATTGAGCTTCTGCATCACTCTTTTGAGCCTCTACTTCCCTCTCTTGAGCCTCTAAATCACTCTCGTAAGCCTCTGCATCACTCTCTTGAGCCTCTCCAGCACTCTCTTCAGCCTCTGCATCACTCTCTTAAGCCTCTGCATCCTTCTCCTGAGCCTCTGAATGCCTCTCCTGAGCCTCTGCATCACTCTCTTGAGCCTCTGCATCACTCCCTTCATCCTCTGCATAACTCTCTTGAGCATCTGCATCACTCTCTTCAGCCTCTGCATCACTCCCTTCAACCTCTGCATAACTCTCTTGAGCATCTGCATCACTCTCTTGAGCCTCTGCATCTCTCTCTTGAGCCTCTGCAACACTCTCTTCAGCCTCTGCATCACTCTCTTAAGCCGTTGAATCCCTCTCTTGAGCCTCTGAAACCCTCTCTTGAGCCTCTGCGACACTCTCTCGAGCCTCTGCATCACTCTTTTGATCCTCTGCATCACTCTCTTGAGCCTCTGAATCATTCTCTTCATCCTCTGCATCACTCGTGAGCATCTGCATCATTCTCTTGAGCCTCTGCATCCCTCTCTTCATCCTCTGCATCACTCTCTTGAGCCTCTGCATTACTCTCTTAAGCCTCTGCATCCCTCTCTTCATCCTCTGCATCACTCTCTTGAGCCTCTGCATCATTCTCTTGAGCCTCTGCATCCCTCTCTTCATCCTCTGCATCACTCTCTTGATCCTCTGCATCACTCTCATGAGCCTCTGCATCACCTTCTTAAGTCTCTGCATCACTCTCTAGAGCCTTTGCATCACTCTCTTCAGCTTCTGCATCACTCTCTTAAGCCTCTGCTTTCCCTCTCTTGATCCTCAGCATCACTCTCTTCAGCGTCTGCATCCCTCTCTTGAGCCTCTGCATCACTCTCTTGAGCCTCTGCATCACTCTCCTGAGCCTCTGCATCACTCTTTTACTCTTCTGCATCATTCTCTTCATCCTCTGCATCACTCTCTTCAGCCTCTGCATCCTTCTCTTAAGCCTCTGCATCATTCTCTTCAGCCTCTGCATCCCTCTCTTAAGCCTCTGCATCATTCTCTTCAGCCTCTGCATTCATCTCTTAAGCCTTTGCATCACTCTCTTGAGCCTCCGCATCCCTCTCGTAAGCCTCTGCATCACTCTCGTGAACTCCTGCATCCCTCTCACGAGCCTCTGCATCCCTCTCTTGAGCCTTTGCAACACTCTCTTAAGCCTCTGCATCCCTCTCTTGAGCCTCTGCATCCCCCTCAAGAGCCTCTGCATCCCTCTTTTGAACCTCTGCATCCCTCTCTTAAGCCTCTGCATCACTCTCTTCAGCCTCTGCATCACTCTCTTGAGCCTCTGCATCCCCTCTATTAAGACTCTGCACCACTCTCTTAAGCCTCTGCATCACTCTATTGAGCTTCTGCATCACTCTCTTGAGCCTCTACTTCCCTCTCTTGAGCCTCTAAATCACTCTCGTAAGCCTCTGCATCACTCTCTTGAGCCTCTGCAGCACTCTCGTAAGCCTCTGCATCACTCTCTTAAGCCTCTGCAACCTTCTCCTGAGCCTCTGAATGCCTCTCCTGAGCCTCTGCATCACTCTCTTGAGCCTCTGCATCACTCCCTTCATCCTCTGCATAACTCTCTTGAGCATCTGCATCACTCTCTTCAGCCTCTGCATCACTCCCTTCAACCTCTGCATAACTCTCTTGAGCATCTGCATCACTCTTTTGAGCCTCTGCATCTCTCTCTTGAGCCTCTGCAACACTCTCTTCAGCCTCTGCATCACTCTCTTAAGCCTTTGAATCCCTCTCTTGAGCCTCTGAAACCCTCTCTTGAGCCTCTGCGACACTCTCTCGAGCCTCTGCATCACTCTTTTGATCCTCTGCATCACTCTCGTGAGCCTCTGAATCATTCTCTTCATCCTCTGCATCACTCGTGAGCCTCTGCATCATTCTCTTGAGCCTCTGCATCCCTCTCTTCATCCTCTGCATCACTCTCTTGAGCCTCTGCATTACTCTCTTAAGCCTCTGCATCCCTCTCTTCATCCTCTGCATCACTCTCTTGAGCCTCTGCATCATTCTCTTGAGCCTCTGCATCCCTCTCTTCATCCTCTGCATCACTCTCTTTAGCCTCTGCATCCCTCTCGTGAGCCTCTGCATCACTCCCTTGAGCCTCTGCATCACCCTCTTAAGCGTCTGCATCCCTATTTTGAGGCTCTGAATCAGTTTTTTAAGCCTCTGCATCTCTCACTTCAGTCTCTGCATCACTCTCTTGTGCCTCTGCATCCCTCTCTTGAGCCCCTGCATCATTCTCTTGAGCCTATGCATCACTCTCTTGAACTTCTGCATCACTCTCTTGAGCCTCTACATCCCTCTTTTGAGCCTCTGCATCACTCTCGTCAGCCTCTGCATCACTCTGTTGAGCCTCTGCATAACTCTCTTGAGTCTCTACATCACTCTCTTGAGCCTCTGCATCCCTCTCTTGAGCCTCTGCAACACTCTCATCAGCCTCCGCATTCCTCTCTTGAGCCTCTGAATCCCTCTTTTGAGCCTCTGCATCACTTTCTCGAGCCTCTGCATCACTCTCTTAAGCCTCTTCATCCATCTCTTGAGCCTCTGAATCCCTCTCTTGAGCCTCTGCATCACTCTCTTGAGCCTCTGCATCACTCTCTTAAGCTTCTGCATCACTCTCCTGTGCCTGTACATCTCTCTCTTGAGCCTCTGCATCACTCTCGTAAGCCTCTGCACCACTCTCTTGAGCCTCTGCATAGCTCTCTTGAGTCTCTGCATCCCTCTCGTGAGATTCTGCATCACTCTCTTCAGCCTCTGCATCCCTATTTTGAGCCTCTGCATTACATTTTTAAGCCTCTGCATCCCTTTCTTGAGCTCTGCCTCCCTCTCTTGAGCCTTTGCATCCCCCCTCATGAGCCTCTGCATCCCTCACTTGAGCCTTTGCATCACTCTCTTAAGCCCCTGCATAACTCTCTTGAGCCTCTGCATCCCTCTCTTGAGCCCCTGCATCCCTCTCTTATGCCTCTGCATCACTCTCTTAAGCCTCTGCATCACTCTCTTGAGCCTCTGCATCCCCCTCCTAAGCCTCTGCATCACTCTCTTGAGCCTCTTCATCACTCTCTTCAATCTCTGCAACCATCTCTTGAGCCTCTGCATAATTCTTCTAAGCCTCTGCATCACTCTCTTGAGCTTCTGCATCATTCGCTTGAGCCTCTGCATCCCTCTCTTATGCCTCTACATCACTCTCTTAAGCCTCTGCATCACTCTCTTTAGTCTCTGCATCACTCTCTTGAGCCTCTCTATCACTCTCCTAATCCTCTGCATCACTCTCTTGAGCACCTGCATCACTCTCTTGAGCCTCTGCATCACTTTCGTGAGCCTCTGCATCTCTCTCTTGAGCCTCTGCAACACACTCTTAAGCCTCTGCATCACTCTCTTAAGCCTCTGAATCCCTCTCATGAGCCTCTAAATCCTTCCCTTGATCCTCTGCATCACTCTCTTGAGCCTCTGCATCACTCTCTTCATCCTCTGCATCACTCTCTTGAGCCTCTGCATCCCTCTCTTGAGTCACTGCATCACTCTCTTAAGCCTCTGCAACCCTCTCTTCATCCTCTGCATCACTCTCTTGAGCCTCTGCATAATTCCTTTGAGCCTCTGCATCCCTCTCTTAAGCCTCAACATCATTCTCTTGAGCCTCTGCATCACTCTCTTCAGCCTCTGCATCACTCTCTTAAGCCTCTGCATCTCTCTCTTTAGCCTCTGCATCACTCTCTTGAGCCTCTGCATCCCTCTCTTAAGCCTCTGCATCACTCACTTAAGTTTCTGCATCACTCTCTTCAGCCTCTGCATCCCTCTATTGAGCCTCTGCATCATTCTCCTAAGCCTCTGCATCACTCTCTTGAGCCTCTGCATCACTCTCTTGAGCCTCTGCATCCCTCTCTTAAAACTCTGCATCACGCTCTTAAGCCTCTGCATCACTCTTTTGAGTCTCTGCATCCCTCTCTTAAGCATCTACATCCCCTTTCTTGAGCATCTGCATCACTCTCATGAGCCTTTGCATCACTCTCTTGAGCCTCTGCATCCCTCTCTTAAGCCTCTGCAACACTCTCTTCAGCCTCTGCATCTTTCTCTTAAGCCTATGCATACCTCTCTTGATCCTCTGCAACACTCTCTTGAGCCTCTACATCACTCTCTGGCGCCTCTGCAACACTCTCTTCAGCCTCTGCATCACTCTCTTGAGTCCTCTGCATCACTCTCTCGAGCCTCTGCATCACTCTCTTGATCCTCTGCATCACTCTCATGAGCCTCTGCATCACTATCTTAAGTCTCTGCATTACTCCCTAGAGCCTCTGCATCACTCTCTTCAGCTTCTGCATCACTCTCTTAAGCCTCTGCTTTCCCTCTCTTGATCCTCAGCATCACTCTCTTCAGCGTCTGCATCCCTCTCTTGAGCCTATGCATCCCTCTCTTTAGCCTATGCATCACTCTCTTATGCCACTGCATCACTCTCTTAAGCCTCTGCATCACTCTCGTAATCCTCTGAATCACTCTCTTGAGCCTCTGCATCCCTCTCTTGAGCCTCTGCATCCCTCTCTTAAGCCTCTGCATCACTTTCTTAAGCCTCTGCATCACTCTCTAAAGCCTCTGCATCACTCTCTTCAGCCTCTGCATCACTCTCTTAAGCCTCTGCTTCCCTCTCATGATCCTCTGCATCACTCGCTTGAGCCTCTGCTTCACTCTCTTAAGCTTCTGCATCACTCTCCTGAGCCTCTACATCTCTCTCTTGAGCCTCTGCATCACTCTCATAAGCCTCTGCACCACTCTCTTGAGCCTCTGCATATCTCTCTTGAGTCTCTGCATCCCTCTCGTGAGGTTCTGCATCACTCTCTTCAGCCTCTGCATCCCTATTTTGAGCCTCTGCATCACATTTTTAAGCCTCTGCATCCCTTTCTTGAGCCTCTGCCTCCCTCTCTTGAGCCTTTGCATCCCCCCTCATGAGCCTCTGCATCCCTCGCTTGAGCCTTTGCATTACTCTCTTAAGCCCCTGCATCACTCTCTTAAGCCTCTGCATCCCACTACTGAGCCTCTGAATGCCTCTCTTGAGGCTCTGCATCACTCTCCTGAGCCTCTGCATTACTCTTTTACTCTTCTGCATCATTCTCTTCATCCTTTGCATCACTCTCTTAAGCCTCTGCATCATTCTCTTCAGCCTCTGCATTCATCTCTTAAGCCTCTGCATCCCTCTCTTGAGCCTCTGCATCACTCTCTTAAGCCTCTGCATCACTCTCTAGAGCCTCTGCATCACTCCCTTCAGCCTCTGAATCACTCGCTCAAGCCTCTGCATCCCTCTCTGCAGCCTCAGCATCCCTATCTTGAGCCTTTTGCAGCACTCTCTTGAGCCTCTGCATCACTCTTGATCGTCTGGATCACTCTCTTGAGCCTCTGCATCACTCTCCTGAGCCTCTCTATCACTCTCTTTAGCCTCTGCATCACTCTCTTGAGTCTCTGCATCACTCTCTTAAGCCTTTGCATCCCTCTTTTAAGCCTCTGCATCACTCTCTTGAGCCTATGCATCATTCTCTTGAGCCTCTGCATCACTCTCTTAAGCCTCTGCACCATTCTCTTGAGCCTCTGCATCACTCACTTAAGCCTCTGCATCACTCTCTTGAGCATCTGCATCACTCTCTTGATCCTCTGCATCACTCTCTTGAGCCTCTGCATCACTCTCATGATCCTCTGCATCACTCTCTTGATCCTCTGCATCACTCTCTTGATCCTCTGCATCACTCTCTTAAGCCTCTGCATCACTCTCTTGATCCTCTGCATCACTCTCTTGATCCTCTGCATCACTCTCTTGAGCCTCTGCATCACTCTCCTGAGCCTCTGCATCACTCTTTTACTCTTCTGCATCATTCTCTTCATCCTCTGCATCACTCTCTTCAGCCTCTGCATCCTTCTCTTAAGCTTCTGCATCATTCTCTTCAGCCTGTGCATCCCTCTCTTAAGCCTCTGCATCATTCTCTTCAGCCTCTGCATTCATGTCTTAAGCCTCTTCATCACTCTCTTCAGTCTCTGCATCCCCCTCTTAAGCCTCTGCATTACTCTCGTGAATTCCTGCATCCCTCTCACGAGCCTCTGCATCCCTCTCTTGAGCCTTTGCAACACTCTCTTTAGCCTCTGCATCCCTCTCTTGAGCCTCTGCATCCCTCTCAAGAGCCTCTGCATCCCTCTTTTGAGCCTATGCATCCCTCTCTTAAGCCTCTGCATCACTCTCTTCAGCCTCTGCATCACTCTCTTCAGCCTCTGCATCACTCTATTGAGCTTCTGCATCACTCTCTTGAGCCTCTACTTCCCTCTCTTGAGCCTCTAAATCACTCTCGTAAGCCTCTGCATCACTCTCTTGAGCCTCTGCAGCACTCCCTTCAGCCTCTGCATCACTCTCTTAAGATTCTGCATCCCTCTCCTGAGCCTCTGAATGCCTCTCTTGAGCCGCTGCATAACTCTCTTGAGCATCTGCATCACTCTCTTCAGCCTCTGCATAACTCTCTTAAGCATCTGCATCACTCTCTTGAGCCTCTGCATCACTCTCTTAAGCCTCTGAATCCCTCTCTTGAGCCTCTGAAACCCTCTCTTGAGCGTCTGCGACACTCTCTCGAGCCTCTGCATCACTCTTTTGATCCTCTGCATCACTCTCTTGAGCCTCTGAATCATTCTCTTCATCCTCTGCATCATTCTCTTGAGCCTCTGCATCATTCTCTTGAGCCTCTGCATCCCTCTCTTCATCCTCTGCATCACTCTCTTCAGCCTCTGCATCCCCCTCTTGAGCCTCTGCATCACTCCCTTGAGCCTCTGCATCACCCTCTTACGCGTCTGCATCCCTATTTTGAGGCTCTGCATCAGTTTTTTAAGCCTCTGCATCTCTCACTTCAGCCCCTGCATCACTCTCTTGAGCCTCTGCATCCCTCTCTTGAGCCCCTGCATCATTCTCTTGAGCCTATGCATCACTCGCTTGAACTTCTGCATCACTCTCTTGAGCCTCAACATCCCTCTCTTGAGCCTCTGCATCACTATCGTCAGAATCTGCATCACTCTGTTGAGCCTCTGCATAACTCTTGAGTCTCTGCATCACTCTCTTGAGCCTCTGCAACTCTCTCATCAGCCTCTGCATCCCTCTCTTGAGCCTCTGAATCCCTCTTTTAAGCCTCTGCAGCACTTTCTCAAGCCTCTGCATCACTCTCTTGAGCCTCTGCATCACACTCTTAAGCCTCTGCATCACTCTCTTAAGCTTCTGCATCACTCTCCTGAGCCTCTACATCTCTCTCTTGAGCCTCTGCATCACTCTCGTAAGCCTCTGCACCACTCTCTTTAGCCTCGGCATAGCTCTATTGAGTCTCTGCATCACTCTCTTCAGCCTCTGCATCCCTCTCTTGAGGCTCTGCATCACTCTCTTCAGCCTCAGCATCCCTATTTTGAGCCTCTGCATCACATTTTTAAGTCTGCATCTTTTTCTTGAGCCTCTGCCTCCCTCTCTTGAGCCTCTGCATCCCCCTCATGAGACTCTGCATCCCTCTCTTGAGCCTTTGCATCACTCTCTTAAGCCTCTGCATCACTCGCTTGAGCCTCTGCATCCCTCTCGTGAGCCCCTGCATCCCTCTCTTAAGCCACTGCATCACTCTCTTGAGCCTCTTCATCACTCTCTTCAATCTCTGCAACCCTCTCTTGAGCCTCTGCATAATTCTCCTAAACCTCTGCATCACTCTCTTGAGCTTCTGCATCATTCGCTTGAGCCTCTGCATCCCTCTCTTATGCCTCTACATCACTCTCTTAAGCCTCTGCATCACTCTCTTTAGTCTCTGCATCACTCTCTTGAACTCCTGCATACCTTTTACGAGCCTCTGCATCCCTCTGCTGAGCCTTTGCATCCCCTCTTAAGCCTCTGCATCCCTCTCTTGAGCCTCTGCGTCACTCTCAAGAGCCTCTGCATCCCTCTCTTGTGCTTCTGCATCATTCTCTTGTGCTTCTGCATCCCTCACTTGAGCCTCTGCATCCCTCTCTTGAGCCCCTGCATCCCTCTCTTGACCTCTTTATCCATCTCTTGCGCCTCTGCATCCCTCTCTTAAGCCTCTGCCTCACTCTCTTAAGCCTCTGCATCACTCTCTTAAGCCTCTACATCACTCTCGTAAACCACTGAGTCACTCTCCTGAGCCTCTGCTTCCCTCTCTCGTACTCCTGTATCCCTCTCATGAGCCTCTGCATCCCTCTCTTGAGCCTCTGCATCCCTCTCTTGAGCCTCTGCATCCCTCTCTTGAGCCTCTGCATCCCTCTCTTTAGCCTATGCATCACTCTCTTATGCCACTGCATCACTCTCTTAAGCCTCTGCATCACTCTCGTATTCCTCTGCATCACTCTCTTGAGCCTCTGCATCCCTCTCTTGAGCCTCTGCATCACTCTCTTGAACCTCTGCATCACCCTCTTAAGCCTCTGCATCACTCTCTTGAGCCTCTGCATCCCTCTCCTAATCCTCTGCCTCACTCTCTTAAGCCTCTGCATCACTCTCCTAAGCCTCTGAATCACTCTCTTGAGCCTCTGCATCCCTCTCCTGAGCCTCTGCATCACTCTCTTCAGCCTTTTTTTCCCTCTCTTGGGCCTCTACAACACTCTCTTCAGCCTCTGCATCACTCTCTTGAGCCTCTGCATCCCTCTCTTGAGCCTCTGCATCCCTCTCTTAAGCCTCTTCATCACTCTCTGAAGCCTCTGCATCACTCTCTTAGGCCTCTGCATCACTCTCTTCAGCCTCTGCATCACTCTCTGAAGCCTCTGCTTCCCTCTTATGATCCTCTGCAACACTCTCTTCAGCCTCTGCATCACTCTCTCAAGCCACTGCATCCCTCTCTGGAGCCTCTGAATCCCTCTCTTGAGCCTGTGCATCACTCTCTCGAGCCTCTGCATCACTCTTTTGATCCTCTGCATCACTCTCATGAGCCTCTGCATCACTCTCTTATGCCTTTGCATCACTCTCTAGAGCCTCGGCATCACTCTCTTCAGCATCTGCATCACTCTCTCAAGCCTCTGCTTATATCTCTTGATCCTCTGCATCACTCTCTTGAGCCTCTGCATCACTCTCTTGATCCTCTGCATCACTCTCTTGAGCCTCTGCATCACTCTCGTGAGCCTCTGCATCACTCTTTAACGCCTCTCCATCATTCTCTTCAGCTTCTGCATAACTCTCTTGAGCCTCTGCATCACTCTCTTAAGCCTCTGCATCACTCTCTTGATCCTCTGCGTCACTCTCTTGATCCTCTGCATCACTCTCTTGAGCCTCTGCATCACTCTCCTGAGCCTCTGCATCACTCTTTTACTCTTCTGCATCATTCTCTTCATCCTCTGCATCACTCTCTTCAGCCTCTGCATCCTTCTTTTAAGCCTCTGCATCATTCTCTCGCAGCCTCTGCATCCCTCTCTTAAGCCTCTGCATCATTCTCTTCAGCCTCTGCATTCATCTCTTAAGCCTCTGCATCACTCTCTTGAGCCTCTGCATCCCTCTCTTAAGCCTCTGTATCACTCTCGTGAACTCCTGCATCCCTCTCACGAGCCTCTGCATCCCTCTCTTGAGCCTCTGCATCCCTCTCAAGAGCCTCTGCATCCCTCTTTTGAGCCTCTGCATCCCTCTCATGAGCTTCTGCATCTCTCATTTAAACCTCTGCATCCCTCTCTTAAGCCTCTGCATCACTCTCTTCAGCCTCTGCATCACTCTCTTGAGCCTCTGCATCACTCTCTTGAGCCTCTGCATCCCCTCTATTAAAACTCTGCACCCCTCTCGTAAGCCTCTGCATCACTCTATTGAGCTTCTGCATCACTCTCTTGAGCCTCTACATCCCTCTCTTGAGCCTCTAAATCACTCTCGTAAGCCTCTGCATCACTCTCTTGAGCCTCTGCAGCACTCTCTTCAGCCTCTGCATCACTCTCTTAAGCCTCTGCATCCCACTCCTGAGCCTCTGAATGCCTCTCTTGAGCCTCTGCATCACTCTCTTGAGCCTCTGCATCACTCCCTTCATCCTCTGCATAACTATCTTGAGCATCTGCATCACTCTCTTTAGCCTCTGCATCACTCCCTTCATCCTCTGGATAACTCTCTTGAGCCTCTGCATCACTCTCCTGAGCCTCTGCATCACTCTTTTACTCTTCTGCATCATTCTCTTCATCCTCTGCATCATTCTCTTCAGCCTCTGCATTCATCTCTTAAGCCTCTGCATCCCACTCTTGAGTCTTTTGCAGCACTCTCTTGAGCCTCTGCATATCTCTCTTGATCGTCTGCATCACTCTCTTGAGCCTCTGCATCACTCTCATGAGCCTCTCTTTCACTCTCTTTAGCCTCTGCATCACTCTCTTGAGTCTCTGCATCACTCTCTTAAGCCTCTGCATCCCGCTCTTGATCCTCTGCATCACTCTCATGAACCTCTGCATCATTCTCTTGAGCCTTTGCATCACTCTATTAAGCCTCTGCCTTTCTCTCTTGAGCCTCTTCATCACTTTCTTGAACCTCTGCATCCCTCTCTGGAGCCTCAGCATCCCTCTCTTGAGCCTTTTGCAGCACTCTCATGAGCCTCTGCATCACTCTCCTAAGCGTCTGCATCACTCTCGTAAGCCTCTGCATCACTCTCTTAAGCCTCTGCATCACTCCCGTAAAACTCTGAATCATTCTCTTGAGCCTCTCCATCACTCTATTGAGCCCCTGCATCCCTCTATTGAGCCTCTGCACCACTCTCCTGAGCCTCTGCATCACCCTCTTAAGCCTCTGCATCCCTCTTTTGAGCCTCTGCATCACTTTCTTAAGCCTCTGCATCCTCTTCATGAGCCTTTGCATCTCTCTCTTGAACTCCTGCATCCCTCTTATGAGCCTCTGCATCCTCTTCATGAGCCTTTGCATCTCTCTCTTGAACTCCTGCATCCCTTTCATGAGCCTCTGCATCCCTCTCTTGAGCCTTTGCATCACTCGCTTAAGCCTCTGCATCCCTCTCTTGAGCCTCTGCATCACTCTCTTAAGCCTCTGTATCCCTCTCTTGTGCCTTTGCATCCCTCACTTGAGCCTCTGCATCAATCTCTTGAGCCATTGCATCCCTCTCTTGAGCCTCTGCATCCCTCTCTTGAGCCTCTGCATCCCTCTCTTAAGCCTCTGCATCACTCTCTTAAGCCTCTGCATGACTCTCGTAAGCCTCTGAATCACTCTCTTGAGCCTCTGCATCCCTCACTTGAGCCTCTGCATCACTCTCTTCAGCCTCTGCTTCCCTCTCTTAAGCCTCTGCATCACTCTCTTGAGCCTATACATCCCTCTCTTGAGCCTCTGCAACCCTTTCTTAAGCCTCTGCATCACTCTCATGAGCCTCTGTATCACTCTCTTGAGCCTCTGCATCCCTCTCTGAAGCCTCTACAACACTCTCTTCAGCCTCTGCATGACTCTCTTGAGCCTCTGCTTCCCTCTCATGATCCTCTGCGTCACTCTCTTGAGCCTCTGCATCTCTCTCTTGATCCTCTGCATAACTCTCTTGAGCTTCTGCATCACTCCCCAGATCCTCTATATCAATCTCTTGAGCCTCTATATCACTCGCTTCAGCCTCTGCATCACTCTCTTAATCCTCTGCATCCCTCTCTTGATCCTCTGCATCACTCTCTTGAGCCTCTGCACCACTCTCTTGAGCCTCTGCATCCCTCTCTTGAGCCTCTGCATCCCTCTCTTGAGCCTATTCATCACTCTCTTGAGCCTCAGCATCCCTCTCTTGAGCCTCTGCATCACTCTCTTGAGCCTCATCATCATTCTCTTGAGCCTCTGCATCCCTCTCGTAAGCCTCTGCATCACTCTCTTGAGCCTTTGGATCCCTCTCTTAAGCCTCTGCATCACTCTCTTGTGGCTCTGCATCCCTCTTTTGAACTCCTGCATCCCTCTCATGAACCTCTGCATCACTCTCTTGATCCTCTGCATCACTCTCTTAAGCCTCTGCATCACTCTCTTGATCCTCTGCATCACTCTCTTGATCCTCTGCATCACTCTCTTGAGCCTCTGCATCACTCTCCTGAGCCTCTACATCACTCTTTTACTCTTCTGCATCATTCTCTTCATCCTCTGCATCACTCTCTTCAGCCTCTGCATCCTTCTCTTAAGCTTCTGCATCATTCTCTTCAGCCTGTGCATCCCTCTCTTGAGCCTCTGCATCATTCTCTTCAGCCTCTGCATTCATGTCTTAAGCCTCTTCATCACTCTCTTCAGCCTCTGCATCCCCCTCTTAAGCCTCTGCATCACTCTCGTGAATTCCTGCATCCCTCTCACGAGCCTCTGCATCCCTCTCTTGAGCCTTTGCAACACTCTCTTTAGCCTCTGCATCCCTCTCTTGAGCCTCTGCATCCCTCTCAAGAGCCTCTGCATCCCTCTTTTGAGCCTATGCATCCCTCTCTTAAGCCTCTGCATCACTCTCTTCAGCCTCTGCATCACTCTCTTCAGCCTCTGCATCACTCTATTGAGCTTCTGCATCACTCTCTTGAGCCTCTACTTCCCTCTCTTGAGCCTCTAAATCACTCTCGTAAGCCTCTGCATCACTCTCTTGAGCCTCTGCAGCACTCCCTTCAGCCTCTGCATCACTCTCTTAAGATTCTGCATCCCTCTCCTGAGCCTCTGAATGCCTCTCTTGAGCCGCTGCATAACTCTCTTGAGCATCTGCATCACTCTCTTCAGCCTCTGCATAACTCTCTTAAGCATCTGCATCACTCTCTTGAGCCTCTGCATCACTCTCTTAAGCCTCTGAATCCCTCTCTTGAGCCTCTGAAACCCTCTCTTGAGCGTCTGCGACACTCTCTCGAGCCTCTGCATCACTCTTTTGATCCTCTGCATCACTCTCTTGAGCCTCTGAATCATTCTCTTCATCCTCTGCATCATTCTCTTGAGCCTCTGCATCATTCTCTTGAGCCTCTGCATCCCTCTCTTCATCCTCTGCATCACTCTCTTCAGCCTCTGCATCCCCCTCTTGAGCCTCTGCATCACTCCCTTGAGCCTCTGCATCACCCTCTTACGCGTCTGCATCCCTATTTTGAGGCTCTGCATCAGTTTTTTAAGCCTCTGCATCTCTCACTTCAGCCCCTGCATCACTCTCTTGAGCCTCTGCATCCCTCTCTTGAGCCCCTGCATCATTCTCTTGAGCCTATGCATCACTCGCTTGAACTTCTGCATCACTCTCTTGAGCCTCAACATCCCTCTCCTGAGCCTCTGCATCACTATCGTCAGAATCTGCATCACTCTGTTGAGCCTCTGCATAACTCTTGAGTCTCTGCATCACTCTCTTGAGCCTCTGCAACTCTCTCATCAGCCTCTGCATCCCTCTCTTGAGCCTCTGAATCCCTCTTCTAAGCCTCTGCATCACTTTCTCAAGCCTCTGCATCACTCTCTTGAGCCTCTGCATCACACTCTTAAGCCTCTGCATCACTCTCTTAAGCTTCTGCATCACTCTCCTGAGCCTCTACATCTCTCTCTTGAGCCTCTGCATCACTCTCGTAAGCCTCTGCACCACTCTCTTTAGCCTCGGCATAGCTCTATTGAGTCTCTGCATCACTCTCTTCAGCCTCTGCATCCCTCTCTTGAGGCTCTGCATCACTCTCTTCAGCCTCAGCATCCCTATTTTGAGCCTCTGCATCACATTTTTAAGTCTGCATCTTTTTCTTGAGCCTCTGCCTCCCTCTCTTGAGCCTCTGCATCCCCCTCATGAGCCTCTGCATCCCTCTCTTGAGCCTTTGCATCACTCTCTTAAGCCTCTGCATCACTCGCTTGAGCCTCTGCATCCCTCTCGTGAGCCCCTGCATCCCTCTCTTAAGCCTCTGCATCACTCTCTTGAGCCTCTTCATCACTCTCTTCAATCTCTGCAACCCTCTCTTGAGCCTCTGCATAATTCTCCTAAACCTCTGCATCACTCTCTTGAGCTTCTGCATCATTCGCTTGAGCCTCTGCATCCCTCTCTTATGCCTCTACATCACTCTCTTAAGCCTCTGCATCACTCTCTTTAGTCTCTGCATCACTCTCTTGAACTCCTGCATACCTTTTACGAGCCTCTGCATCCCTCTGCTGAGCCTTTGCATCACTCTCTTAAGCCTCTGCATCCCTCTCTTGAGCCTCTGCGTCACTCTCAAGAGCCTCTGCATCCCTCTCTTGTGCTTCTGCATCATTCTCTTGTGCTTCTGCATCCCTCACTTGAGCCTCTGCATCCCTCTCTTGAGCCCCTGCATCCCTCTCTTGACCTCTTTATCCATCTCTTGCGCCTCTGCATCCCTCTCTTAAGCCTCTGCCTCACTCTCTTAAGCCTCTGCATCACTCTCTTAAGCCTCTACATCACTCTCGTAAACCACTGAATCACT
Source organism: Procambarus clarkii (assembly GCF_040958095.1). Classification (NCBI taxonomy): domain Eukaryota; kingdom Metazoa; phylum Arthropoda; class Malacostraca; order Decapoda; family Cambaridae; genus Procambarus; species Procambarus clarkii. The sequence goes on along the minus strand of NC_091166.1, from coordinate 28,250,049 downwards.
CTCCTGAGCCTCTGCATCCCTCTCTCGTACTCCTGTATCCCTCTCATGAGCCTCTGCATCCCTCTCTTGAGCCTCTGCATCCCTCTCTTGAGCCTCTGCATCCCTCTCTTGAGCCTCTGCATCCCTCTCTTTAGCCTATGCATCACTCTCTTATGCCACTGCAACACTCTCTTAAGCCTCTGCATCACTCTCGTAATCCTCTGCATCACTCTCTTGAGCCTCTGCATCCCTCTCTTGAGCCTCTGCATCACTCTCTTGAACCTCTGCATCACCCACTTAAGCCTCTGCATCACTCTCTTGAGCCTCTGCATCCCTCTCCTAATCCTCTGCCTCACTCTCTTAAGCCTCTGCATCACTCTCCTAAGCCTCTGAATCACTCTCTTGAGCCTCTGCATCCCTCTCCTGACCCTCTGCATCACTCTCTTCAGCCTCTTCATCCCTCTCTTGGGCCTCTACAACACTCTCTTCAGCCTCTGCATCACTCTCTTGAGCCTCTGCATCCCTCTCTTGAGCCTCTGCATCCCTCTCTTAAGCCTCTGCATCACTCTCTTAAGCCTCTGCATCACTCTCTTAGGCCTCTGCATCACTCTCTTCAGCCTCTGCATCACTCTCTCAAGCCTCTGCTTCCCTCTTATGATCCTCTGCAACACTCTCTTCAGCCTCTGCATCACTCTCTCAAGCCACTGCATCCCTCTCTGGAGCCTCTGAATCCCTCTCTTGAGCCTCTGCATCACTCTCTCGAGCCTCTGCATCACTCTTTTGATCCTCTGCAACACTCTCATGAGCCTCTGCATCACTCTCTTATGCCTTTGCATCACTCTCTAGAGCCTCGGCATCACTCTCTTCAGCATCTGCATCACTCTCTCAAGCCTCTGCTTATATCTCTTGATCCTCTGCATCACTCTCTTGAGCCTCTGCATCACTCTCTTGATCCTCTGCATCACTCTCTTGAGCCTCTGCATCACTCTCGTGAGCCTCTGCATTACTCTTTAACGCCTCTCCATCTTTCTCTTCAGCTTCTGCATCACTCTCTTGAGCCTCTGCATCACTCTCTTAAGCCTCTGCATCACTCTCTTGATCCTCTGCGTCACTCTCTTGATCCTCTGCATCACTCTCTTGAGCCTCTGCATCACTCTCCTGAGCCTCTGCATCACTCTTTTACTCTTCTGCATCATTCTCTTCATCCTCTGCATCACTCTCTTCAGCCTCTGCATCCTTCTTTTAAGCCTCTGCATCATTCTCTCGCAGCCTCTGCATCCCTCTCTTAAGCCTCTGCATCATTCTCTTCAGCCTCTGCATTCATCTCTTAAGCCTCTGCATCACTCTCTTGAGCCTCTGCATCCCTCTCTTAAGCCTCTGTATCACTCTCGTGAACTCCTGCATCCCTCTCACGAGCCTCTGCATCCCTCTCTTGAGCCTCTGCATCCCTCTCAAGAGCCTCTGCATCCCTCTTTTGAGCCTCTGCATCCCTCTCATGAGCTTCTGCATCCCTCATTTAAACCTCTGCATCCCTCTCTTAAGCCTCTGCATCACTCTCTTCAGCCTCTGCATCACTCTCTTGAGCCTCTGCATCACTCTCTTGAGCCTCTGCATCCCCTCTATTAAAACTCTGCACCACTCTCTTAAGCCTCTGCATCACTCTATTGAGCTTCTGCATCACTCTCTTGAGCCTCTACATCCCTCTCTTGAGCCTCTAAATCACTCTCGTAAGCCTCTGCATCACTCTCTTGAGCCTCTGCAGCACTCTCTTCAGCCTCTGCATCACTCTCTTAAGCCTCTGCATCCCACTCCTGAGCCTCTGAATGCCTCTCTTGAGCCTCTGCATCACTCTCTTGAGCCTCTGCATCACTCCCTTATCCTCTGCATAACTATCTTGAGCATCTGCATCACTCTCTTTAGCCTCTGCATCACTCCCTTCATCCTCTGGATAACTCTCTTGAGCCTCTGCATCACATTCCTGAGCCTCTGCATCACTCTTTTACTCTTCTGCATCATTCTCTTCATCCTCTGCATCATTCTCTTCAGCCTCTGCATTCATCTCTTAAGCCTCTGCATCCCTCTCTTGAGTCTTTTGCAGCACTCTCTTGAGCCTCTGCATATCTCTCTTGATCGTCTGCATCACTCTCTTGAGCCTCTGCATCACTCTCATGAGCCTCTCTTTCACTCTCTTTAGCCTCTGCATCACTCTCTTGAGTCTCTGCATCACTCTCTTAAGCCTCTGCATCCCGCTCTTGATCCTCTGCATCACTCTCATGAACCTCTGCATCATTCTCTTGAGCCTTTGCATCACTCTATTAAGCCTCTGCCTTTCTCTCTTGAGCCTCTTCATCACTTTCTTGAACCTCTGCATCCCTCTCTGGAGCCTCAGCATCCCTCTCTTGAGCCTTTTGCAGCACTCTCTTGAGCCTCTGCATCACTCTCCTAAGCGTCTGCATCACTCTCGTAAGCCTCTGCATGACTCTCTTAAGCCTCTGCATCACTCCCGAAAAACTCTGAATCATTCTCTTGAGCCTCTCCATCACTCTATTGAGCCCCTGCATCCCTCTATTGAGCCTCTGCACCACTCTCCTGAGCCTCTGCATCACCCTCTTAAGCCTCTGCATCCCTCTTTTGAGCCTCTGCATCACTTTCTTAAGCCTCTGCATCCTCTTCATGAGCCTTTGCATCTCTCTCTTGAACTCCTGCATCCCTCTTATGAGCCTCTGCATCCTCTTCATGAGCCTTTGCATCTCTCTCTTGAACTCCTGCATCCCTTTTATGAGCCTCTGCATCCCTCTCTTGAGCCTTTGCATCACTCGCTTAAGCCTCTGCATCCCTCTCTTGAGCCTCTGCATCACTCTCTTAAGCCTCTGTATCCCTCTCTTGTGCCTTTGCATCCCTCACTTGAGCCTCTGCATCAATCTCTTGAGCCATTGCATCCCTCTCTTGAGCCTCTGCATCCCTCTCTTGAGCCTCTGCATCCCTCTCTTAAGCCTCTGCATCACTCTCTTAAGCCTCTGCATGACTCTCGTAAGCCTCTGAATCACTCTCTTGAGCCTCTGCATCCCTCACTTGAGCGTCTGCATCACTCTCTTCAGCCTCTGCTTCCCTCTCTTAAGCCTCTGCATCACTCTCTTGAGCCTATACATCCCTCTCTTGAGCCTCTGCATCCCTTTCTTAAGCCTCTGCATCACTCTCATGAGCCTCTGTATCACTCTCTTGAGCCTCTGCATCCCTCTCTGAAGCCTCTACAACACTCTCTTCAGCCTCTGCATGACTCTCTTGAGCCTCTGCTTCCCTCTCATGATCCTCTGCGTCACTCTCTTGAGCCTCTGCATCTCTCTCTTGATCCTCTGCATCACTCCCCTGATCCTCTATATCAATCTCTTGAGCCTCTACATCACTCGCTTCAGCCTCTGCATCACTCTCTTAATCCTCTGCATCCCTCTCTTGATCCTCTGCATCACTCTCTTGAGCCTCTGCACCACTCTCTTGAGCCTCTGCATCCCTCTCTTGAGCCTCTGCATCCCTCTCTTGAGCCTATCCATCACTCTCTTGAGCCTCAGCATCCCTCTCTTGAGCCTCTGCATCACTCTCTTGAGCCTCATCATCATTCTCTTAGGCCTCTGCATCCCTCTCTTAAGCCTCTGCATCACTCTCTTGTGGCTCTGCATCCCTCTCTTGAACTCCTGCATCCCTCTCATGAGCCTCTGCATCCCTCTCTTGAGTATTTGCATCACTCTCTTAAGCCTCTGCATCCCTCTCTTGAGCCTCTGCATCACTCTCAAGAGCCTCTGCATCCCTCTCTTGTGCCTCTTCATCCCTCACATGAGCCTCTGCATCCCTCTCTTGAGACTCTGCATCCCTCCCTTGAGCCTCTGCATCTTTCTATGAAGCCTCTGCAACACTCTCTTCAGCCTCTGCATGACTCTCTTGAGCCTTTGCTTCCCTCTCATGATCCTCTGCATCACTCTCTTGAGCCTCTGCATCTCTCTCTTGATCCTCTGCATCCCTCTCTTGAACTCCTGCATCACTCTCTTAAGCCTCTGCATCCCTCTCTTGAGCCTCTGCATCACTCGCAAGAGCCTCTGCATCCCTCTCTTGTGCCTCTTCATCCCTCACTTGAGCCTCTGCATCCCTCTCTTGAGACTCTGCTTCCCTCCCTTGAGCCTCTGGATCCCTCTTTTGAGCCTCTGCATCCGTCTCTTAAGCCACTGCATCACTCTCTTAAGCCTCTGCATCACTCCTGTAAACCTCTGAATCACTCTCTTGAGCCTCTGCAACACTCCCGTAAACCTCTGAATCTCTCTCTTGAGCCTCTCCATCACTCTCTTGATCCCCTGCATCCCTCTCTTGACACTCTGCATCACCCTCTTAAGCCTCTGCATCCCTCTTTTGAGCCTCTGCATCACTTTCTTAAGCCTCTGCATCCTCTTCATGAGCCTTTGCATCTCTCTCTTGAACTCCTGCATCCCTCTTATGAGCCTCTGCATCCTCTTCATGAGCCTTTGCATCTCTCTCTTGAACTCCTGCATCCCTCTTATGAGCCTCTGCATCCCTCTCTTGAGCCTTTGCATCACTCGCTTAAGCCTCTTTATCCCTCTCTTGAGCCTCTGCATCACTCTCTTAAGCCTCTGTATCCCTCACTTGTGTCTTTGCATCCCTCACTTGAGCCTCTGCATCCATCTCTTGAGCCATTGCATCCCTCTCTTGAGCCTCTGCGTCCCTTTCTTAAGCCTCTGCATCACTCTCATGAGCCTCTGTATCACTCTCTTGAGCCTCTGCATCCCTCTCTGAAGCCTCTGCAACACTCTCTTCAGCCTCTGCATGACTCTCTTGAGCCTCTGCTTCCCTCTCATGATCCTCTGCATCACTCTCTTGAGCCTCTGCATCTCTCCCTTGATCCTCTGCATCACTCTCTTGAGCTTCTGCATCACTCCCCAGATCCTCTATATCAATCTCTTGAGCCTCTACATCACTCGCTTCAGCCTCTGCATCACTCTCTTAATCCTCTGCATCCCTCTCTTGATCCTCTGCATCACTCTCTTGAGCCTCTGCACCACTCTCTTGAGCCTCTGCATCCCTCTCTTGAGCCTCTGCATCCCTCTCTTGAGCCTATTCATCATTCTCTTGAGCCTCAGCATCACTCTCTTGAGCCTCATCATCATTCTCTTGAGCCTCTGCATCCCTCTCTTAAGCCTCTGCATCACTCTCTTGAGCCTTTGGATCCCTCTCTTAAGCCTCTGCATCACTCTCTTGTGGCTCTGCATCCCTCTCTTGAACTCCTGCATCCCTCTCATGAGCCTCTGCATCCCTCTCTTGAGTATTTGCATCACTCTCTTAAGCCTCTGCATCCCTCTCTTGAGCCTCTGCATCACTTTCATAAGCCTCTGCATCCCTCTCTTGTGCCTCTTCATCCCTCACTTGAGCCTCTGCATCCCTCTCTTGAGACTCTGCATCCCTCCCTTGAGCCTCTGCATCCCTCTCTGAAGCCTCTGCAACACTCTCTTCAGCCTCTGCATGTCTCTCTTGAGCCTCTGCTTCCCTCTCATGATCCTCTTCATCACTCTCTTGAGCCTCTGCATCTCTCTCTTGATCCTCTGCATCCCCCTCTTGAACTCCTTCATCACTCTCTTAAGCCTCTGCATCCCTCTCTTGAGCCTCTGCATCACTCTCAAGAGCCTCTGCATCCCTCTCTTGTGCCTCTTCATCCCTCACTTGAGCCTCTGCATCCCTCTCTTGAGACTCTGCATCCCTCCCTTGAGCCTCTGGATCCCTCTTTTGAGCCTCTGCATCTTAAGCCTCTGCATCACTCTCTTAAGCCTCTGCATCACTCCCGTAAACCTCTGAATCTTTCTCAAGAGCCTCTGCAACACTCCCGTAAACCTCTGAATCTCTCTCTTGAGCCTCTCCATCACTCTCTTGATCCCCTGCATCCCTCTCTTGACACTCTGCATCACCCTCTTAAGCCTCTGAATCCCTCTTTTGAGCCTCTGCATCACTTTCTTAAGCCTCTGCATCCTCTTCATGAGCCTTTGCATCTCTCTCTTGAACTCCTGCATCCCTCTTATGAGCCTCTGCATCCCTCTCTTGAGCCTTTGCATCACTCGCTTAAGCCTCTTTACCCCTCTCTTGAGCCTCTGCATCACTCTCTTAAGCCTCTGTATCCCTCTCTTGTGCCTTTGCATCCCTCACTTGAGCCTCTGCATCCATCTCTTGAGCCATTGCATCCCTCTCTACAACCTCTGCATCCCTCTCATTAGCCTCTGCATCTCTCTCTTAAGCCTCTGCATCACTCTCTTAAGCCTCTGTATCACTCTCGTAGGCCTCTGAATCACTCTCTTGAGCCTCTGCATCCCTCACTTGAGCCTCTGCATCACTCTCTTCAGCCTCTGCTTCCCTCTCTTGAGCCTCTGCATCACTCTCTTGAGCCTATACATCCCTCTCTTGAGCCTCTGCATCCCTTTCTTAAGCCTCTGCATCACTCTCATGAGCCTCTGCATCACTCTCTTGAGCCTCTGCATCCCTCTCTGAAGCCTCTGCAACACACTCTTCAGCCTCTGCATGACTCTCTTGAGCCTCTGCTTCCCTCTCATGATCCTCTGCATCACTCTCTTGAGCCTCTGCATCTCTCTCTTGATCCTCTGCATCACTCTCTTGAGCTTCTGCATCACTCCCCAGATCCTCTATATCACTCTCTCTTGAGCCTCTACATCACTCGCTTCAGCCTCTCTATCACTCTCTTAATCCTCTGCATCCCTCTCTTGATCCTCTGCATCCCTCTCTTGAGCCTCTGCATTCCTCTCTTGAACCTATTCATCACTCTCTTGAACCTCTGCATCCCTCGCTTGAGCCTCTGCATCCCTCTCTTAAGCCTCTACATCATTCTCGTGAGCCTCTGCTTCACTCTCTTGAGCCCCTGCATCACTCTCTTAAGCCTCTGCATCTCTCTCTTCAGCCTCTGCATTACTCGCTGGAGCCTCTGCATCCCTCTCTGGAGCATCAGCATCCCTCTCTTGAGCCTCTGCATCACTCTCTTGAGCCTCATCATCATTCTCTTGAGCCTCTGCATCCCTCTCTTAAGCCTCTGCATCACTCTCTTGAGCCTTTGGATCCCTCTCTTAAGCCTCTGCATCACTCTCTTGTGGCTCTGCATCCCTCTCTTGAACTCCTGCATCCCTCTCATGAGCCTCTGCATCCCTCTCTTGAGCCTTTGCATCACTCTCTTAAGCCTCTGCATCCCTCTCTTGAGCCTCTGCATCACTCTCAAGAGCCTCTGCATCCATCTCTTGTGCCTCTTCATCCCTCACTTGAGCCTCTGCATCCCTCTCTTGAGACTCTGCACCCCTCCCTTGAGCCTCTGCATCCCTCTTTTGAGCCTCTGCATTACTCTCTTAAGACTCTGCATCACTCTCTTAAGCCTTTGCATCACTCGTGTAAGCCTCTGCAACACTCCCATAAACCTCTCAATCTCTCTCTTGAGCCTCTCCATCACTCTCTTGAGCCCCTGCATCCCTCTCTTGGCACTCTGCATCACCCTCTTAAGCCTCTGCATCCCTCTTATGAGCCTCTGCATCACTCTTTTCAGCTTCTGCATCTCTCCCTTGAGGCTCTGCATCACTCTCTTAAGCCTCTGCATCCCTCTCTTGTGCCTCTGCATCCCTCACTTGAGCCTGTGCATCCCTCTCTTGAGCCATTGCATCCCTCTCTTGAGCCTCTGCATCCCTCGCTTGAGCCTCTGCATCCCTCTCTTAAGCCTCTGCATCCCTCTCTGAAGCCTCTGCATCACTCTCTTCAGCCTCTGCGTCACTCTGTTAAGCCTCTGCTTCCCTCTCATGATCCTCTGCATCACTTTCTTGAGCCTCTGCATCTCTCTCTTGATCCTCTGCATCACTCTCTTGAGGCTCTGCATCACTTTCCGGAGCCTCTATATCACTCTCTTGAGCCTCTACATTACTCGCTTCAGCCTCTGCATCACTCTCTTAATCCTCTGCATCCCTCTCTTGATCGTCTGCATCACTCTCTTGAGCCTCTGCATCATTCTCTTGAGCCTCTGCATACCTCTCTTAAGCCTCTACATTATTCTCTTGAGCCTCTGCATCACTCTCCTGAGCCCCTGCATCACTCTCTTAAGCCTCTGCATCTCTCTCTTGAGCCTCTGCATCACTCTCTGGAACCTCTGCATTCCTCTCTGGAGCCTCAGCCACCCTCTCTTGAGCCTCTGCAGCACTCTCTTGAGCCTCTTCATCATTCTCTTGAGCCTCTGCATCACTCTCTTGAGCCCCTGCATCACTCTCTTAAGCCTCTGCATCTCTCTCTTAAGCCTCTGCATCCCTCCCTTGAGCCTCTGCATCCCTCTTTTGAGCCTCTGCATCCGTCTCTTAAGCCTCTGCATCACTCTCTTAAGCCTCTGCATCACTCCTGTAAACCTCTGAATCACTCTCTTGAGCCTCTCCATCCCCCTCATGAGCCTCTGCATCACTCTCTTAAGACTCTGCATCACTCTCTTAAGCCTTTGCATCACTCTCGTAAGCCTCTGCATCACTCTCTTAAGCCTCTGCATCACTCGCGTAAACCTCTGAATCACTCTCTTGAGCCTCTCCATCACTCTTTTGAGCCCCTGCATCCCTCTCTTGAGCCTCTTCATGACCCTCTTAAGCCTCTGCATCCCTTTCATGAGCATTTGCATCTCTCTCGTGAACTCCTGCATCCCTGTTATGAGCCTCTGCATCCATCTCTTGACCCTCTGCATCACTCTCTTCAGCCTCTGCATCCCTCTCTTGAGCCTCTGCATTACTCTCTTAAGCCTCTGCATTCCTCTCTTGTGCCTCTGCATCCCTCACTTGAGCCTCTGCATCCCTCTCTTGAGCCATTGCATCCCTCTCCTGAGCCTCTGCATCCCTCTCTTGAGCCTCTGCATCCCTCTCTTAAGCCTCTGCATCCCTCTCTGAAGCCTCTGCAACACTCTCTTCGGCCTCTGCATCACTCTGTTAAGCCTCTGCTTCCCTCTCATGATCCTCTGCATCACTTTCTTGAGCCTCTGCATCTCTCTCTTGATCCTCTGCATCACTCTCTTAAGGCTCTGCATCACTCCCCGGAGCCTCTATATCACTCTCTTGAGCCTCTACATTACTCGCTTCAGCCTCTGCATCACTCTCTTAATCCTCTGCATCCCTCTCTTCATCGTCTGCATCACTCTCTTGAGCCTCTGCATCATTCTCTTGAGCCTCTGCATACCTCTCTTAAGCCTCTACATTATTCTCTTGAGCCTCTGCATCACTCTCTTGAGCCCCTGCATCACTCTCTTAAGCGTCTGCATCTCTCTCTTCAGCCTCTGCATCACTCTCTGGAGCCTTTGCATCCCTCTCTGGAGCCTCACCATCCCTCTCTTGAGCCTCTGCAGCACTCTCTTGAGCCTCTTCATCATTCTCTTGAGCCTCTGCATCCCTCTTCTTAGCCTCTGCATCACTCTCTTGAGCCTTTGGATCCCTCTCGTAAGCCTCTGCATCACTCTCTTGAGCCTCTGCATCCCTCTCTTGAACTCCTGCATCCCTCTCATGAGCCTCTACATCCCTCTCTTGAGCCTTTGTATCACTCTCTTAAGCCTCTGCATCCCTCTCTTGAGCCTCTGCATCACTCTCAAGAGCCTCTGAATCCCTCTCTTGTGCCTCTTCATCCCTCACTTGAGCCTCTGCATCCCTCTCTTGAGACTCTGCATCCCTCCCTTGAGCCTCTGCATCACTCTCTTGAGCCTCTGCATCCCTCTCTTCAGCCTCTGCATCACTCTCTTGAGCCTCTGCATCACCCTCTTAAGCCTCTGCATCACTCTCTTGAGCCTCTGCATCCCTCTCCTAAGCCTCTGACTCACTCTCTTAAGCCTCTGCATCACTCTCGTGAGCCTCTGCATCACTGTCTTGAGCCTCTGCATCCATCTCTTGAGCCTCTGCATCACTCTCTTCAGCCTCTTCATCCCTCTCTTGGGCCTCTGCAACACTCTCTTCACCCTCTGCATCACTCTCTTGATCCTCTGCATCACTCTCGTAAGCCTCTGAATCACTCTCTTGAGCCTCTGCATCTTTCTCTTAAGCCTCTGCATCCCTCTCTTAAGCCTCTCCATCACTCTCATTTGCCTCTGCATCACCCTCTAGAGCTTCTGCATCACTCTCTTCAGCCTCTGCATCACTCTCTCAACCCTCTGCATCCCTCTCTGGAGCCTCAGCATCCATCTCTTGAGCCTTTTGCAGCACTCTCTTAAGCCTCTGCAACCCTCTCTAAAGCCTTTGCATCACTCTCGTAAGCCTATGAATCACTCTCTTGAGCCTCTGCATCACTCTCTTGAGCCCCTGCATCCCTCTCTTGAGCCTCTGCATCCCTCTCCTGTAATCCTGCATCCCTCTCTTGAGCCTCTGCATCCCTATCTTGAGCCTCTGCATAACTCTCTTGAGCCTCTGCATCACTCTCTTATGCCTCGGCAGGCCTCTCTTGAGCCTCTTCATCACTCTCTTGAGCATCTGCATCAGTCACTTTAGCCACTGCATCACTCTCTTGGGCCTCTGCATCACTCTCTTGAGCCTCTGCATCACTACCTTGAGCCTCTGCATCGCTCTCTTGAGCCTCTGCGTCACTCTCTTGAGCCTCTGCATCACTCTCATGAGCCTCTGCATCCCTCTCTTAAGCCTCCTGCAACACTCTCTTCAGCCTCTGCATCACTCTCTTCAGCCTCTGCACCCCTCTCTTAAGCCTCTGCATTACTCTCTTAAGCCTCTGTATCACTCTCGTAAGCCTTTGCATCACTCTCTTAAGCCTCGGCAGGCCTCTCTCGAGCCTCTGCATCCCTCTCTTGAGCCTCTGAATCCCTATCTTGAGCCTTTGCATCACTCTCTTCAGCCTCTGCATCACTCACTTCAGCCTCTGCATCACTCTCTTAAGCCTCTGCAACACTCTCTTCAGCGTCTGGATTACTCTCTTAAGCCTCGGCAGGCCTCTCTCAAGCCTCTGCATCCCTCTCTTGAGACTCTGCATCCCTCCCTTGAGCCTCTGCATCCCTCTCTTGAGCCTCTGCATCCGTCTCTTAAGCCTCTGCATCACTCTCTTTAGCCTCTGCATCACTCTCGTAAGCCTCAGAATCACTCTCTTGACCCTCTGCATCCCTCTCATGAGCCTCTGCATCCCTCCCTTGAGCCTCTGTATCCCTCTCTTGAGCCTCTGCATCCCACTCTTGAGCCTCTGCATCCCTCTCTTAAGCCTATGCATCACTTTCCTATTCCTCTGCATCACTCTCTTAAGCCTCTGCATCACTCACGTAAGCCTCTGAATCCCTCTCTTGAGCCTCTGCATCCCTCTCTTGAGCCTCTGCATCACTCTCTTGATCGTCTGCCTCACTCTCTTGAGCCTCTGTATCCCTCTCTTGAGCCTCTGCATCACTCTCTTGAGCCTCTGCATCACCCTCGTAAGCCTCTTCATCACTCTCTTAAGCCTCTGCATCCCTCTCCTAAGCCTCTGCCTTACTCTCGTAAGCCTCTGAATCACTCTCTTGAGCCTCTGCATCCCTCGCTTGAGCGTCTGCATCACTCTCTTAAGCCTCTGCTTCACTCTCCTGACCCTCTGCATCACTCTCTTAAGCCTCTGAATCACTCTCTTGAGCCTCTGCATCCCTCTCTTAAGCCTCTGCATCCCTCTCTTAAGCCTCTGCATCACTCTCTTATTCCTCTGCATCACCCTCTAGAGCCTCTGCATCACTCTCTTCAGCCTCTGCATCACTCTCTCAAGCCTCTGCATCCCTCTCTGGAGCCTCTGCAACCCTCTCTTAAGCCTCTGCATCACTCTCGTAAACCTCTGAATCACTCTCTTGAGCCTCTGCATCACTCTCTTGAGCCCCTGCATCCCTCTCTTGAGCCTCTGCATCACTTTCGTAAGCCTCTGCATCCCTCTCTTGAGCCTCTGCATCCCTCTCTTGAGCCTCTGCATCACTTTCATAAGCCTCTGCATCCCTCTCTTGAGCCTCTGCATCCCTCTCTTGAAATCCTGCAGCCCTCTCTTGAGCCTCTGCATCCCTATCTTGAGCCTTTGCATCACTCTCTTCAGCCTCTGCATCACTCTCTTCAGCCTCTGCATAACTCTCTTAATCCTCTGCATCACTCTCTTGAGCCTCTGCATCACTCTCTTAAGCCTCTGCACCACACTCTTCAGCGTCTGCATCACTCTCTTAAGCCTCAGCAGGCCTCTTTTGAGCCTCTTCATCATTCTCCTAAGCCTCTGCATCACTCTCTTGGGCCTCTGCATCACTCTCTTGGGCCTCTGCATCACTCTCTTGACCCTCTGCATTACACTCTTGAGCTTCTGCATCACTCTCTTCAGCCTCTGCATCACTCTCTTGAGCCTCTGCCTCGCTCTCTTGAGCCTCTGCGTCACTCTCTTGAGCATCTGCATCACTCTCTTAAGCCTCTGCATCACTCTCGTGAGCCTCTGCATCCCTCTCTTGAGCCTCCTGCAACACTCTCTTCAGCCTCTGCATCACTCTCTTCAGCCTCTGCACCCCTCTCATAAGCCTCTGCATCACTCTCTTAAGCCTCTGCATCACTCTCGTAAGCCTCTGCATCCCTCTCTTGAGCCTCTGCATAATTCTCTTGAGTCTCTGAATCCCTCTCTTGAGCCTCTGAATCCCTATCTTGAGCATTTGCATCACTCTCTTCAGGCTCTGCATCACTCTCTTGAGCCTCTGCATAACTCTGTTAATCCTCTGCATCACTCTCTTGAGCCTCTGAATCACTCTCTTAAGTCTCTGCAACACTTTCTTCAGCGTCTGCATCACTCTCTTTAGCCTCGGCAGGCCTCTCTTGAGCCTCTCCATCATTCTCCTAAGCCTCTGCATCACTCTCTTGGGCCTCTGTATCACTCTTTTCATCCTCTGCATCACTCTCTTAAGCCTCTGCATCACTCTTTTAAGCCTCTGCTTCTCTCTCTTCAGCCTCTGCATCACTCTCTTGAGCCTCTGCATCCCTCTCTGGAGCCTCTGCATCCCTCTCTTGCGCCTCTGCATCCCTCTCTCAAGCCTTTGCATCACTCACTTAAGCCTCTGCATCCCTCTCTTCAGCCTCTGAATCCCTCTCTTGAGCCCCTGCATCCCTCTCTTGAGCCTCTGCATTGTTCTCTTGAGCCTCTGCATCTCTCTCTTAAGCCTCTGCATCACTCTCCTAAGCCTCTGCATCACTCTCGTAAGCCTCTGCATCATTCTCTTGAGCCTCTGCATCCCTCTCATGAGCCGCTGTATCACTCTCTTGAGCCTCTGAATCCCTATCTTGACCCTTTGCATCATTCTCGTAGGCCTCTGCATCACTCTCTTGAGCCTCTGCATCAATCTCTTGAGCCTCTACATCCCTCTCTTGAGCCTCTGCATCACTCTCTTGAGCCTCGGCATCCCTCTCTTAAGTCTCTGCATCACTCTCTTGAGCCTCTGCATCACTCTCTTGAGCCTCTGCATCCCTCTCTTGAGCCTCTACATCACTGTCTTGAGCCTCTGCATCACTCTCTTGAGGCTCTGCCTCACTCTTTTGAGCCTCTGCATCACTATCTTGAGCCTCTGCATCCCTCTCTTAAGCCTCTGCATCACTCTCGTGAGCCTCTGCATCACTGTCTTGAGCCTCTGCATCACTCTCTTGAGCCTCTGCATCACTCTATTGAGCCTCTACATCACTCTCTTGATCGTCTGAATCACTCTCTTGAGCCTCTGCATCATTCTCTTGAGCCTCTGCATCCCTCTCTTAAGCCTCTACATCATTCTCTTGAGCCTCTGCATCACTCTTTTAAGTCACTGCATCCCTCCCTGGAGCCTCAGCATCCCTCTCTTGAGCCTCTTCAGCACTCTCTTGAGCCTCTGCATCACTCTTCTAAGCCTCTGCATCCCTCTCTGGAGCCTCAGCATCCCTCTCTTGAGCCTCTGCAGCACTCTCTTGAGCCTCTGCATCATTCTCTTGAGCCTCTGCATCCCTCTCTTAAGCCTCTGCATCCGTCTT
>NC_091166.1:28210310-28235558 GCF_040958095.1 Procambarus clarkii | reverse complement strand
GACCTTCCCCCCCCCCCCCATCGAATGACAGAAGACCCAGACAGGAATATGATTGAAACAACTTGGCCACCATCAATATAATAGAGAGAGCAGCTTCTGTGCCTAGCAGGAACGGATCCAGACTTCTAATCATGGGAGACTTCAACCATGGGAAGATAGATTGGGGGAACAGAGACCCACATGGAGGCCCAGACACATGGAGAGCTAAGCTGCTGGATGTGGCAACAAGAAACTTTCTAAGTCATCACGTCAAGGGACCGACAAGAATGAGAGGAGGGAATGAACAAGCCTTGATTGATCTGATATTTACCCTAAATGAGTCGGATATAAGGAAAGTTAAGTTGGAAGCCCCATTGGGAATGAGTGATCATAGTGTATTGAGCTTTGAGTACCTGGTTGAGCTGGGAATTATCACTCCCAAAAAAGAACTGGGAGCCAAAGGGCGTACCGAAAGGGAAACTATGAGGAGATGAATAAATTCCTATGGGATATACATTGGGACACAGAACTCGGAACCAAGTCCGTACAAGACATGATGGACTACGTCACCCAAAAGTGTCAGGAGGCTGTAAGCAGGTTTGTCCCATCCCGACATGGAAAAAAAAGCAAAGGAAGAATCCGTGGTTTAATAGGGAATGCATGAAAGTAAAGGAGCTGAACAAAAGGGCATGGAGGAACTTCCGTAATAACAGAACACCAGAAAGTAGAGAGAGATACCAGAGAACCAGGAACGAGTATGTCAGTGTGAGAAGAGCAGCTGAGAAAAGGTATGAAAATGATATAGCTAATAAAGCCAAGACCGAACCAAAGCTACTACACAGTCACATCAGGAGGAAGACAACAGTGAAGGAACAGGTGGTGAAACTTAGGGTGGGCAAGGACAGGTACACAGAGAATGACAAAGAGGTGTGTGAAGAACTCAACAAAAGGTTCCAGGAGGTCTTTACAATAGAATAGGGAGATGTCATGGCGCTAGAAGACGTGGCAGCAAACCAGGTGACCTTGGATAGGTTCGAAATTACAAGAGATGAGGTCAAGAAGCACCTATTGGAGCTGGATGTGAGAAAAGCTGTTGGGCCGGACGGAATCTCGCCATGGGTATTGAAAGAGTGTGCAGGAGATCTTTGCTTACCACTCTCCATAGTGTATAGTAGGTCACTGAAAATGGGGGACCTACCAGAAATATGGAAGACTGCTAATGTAGTACCAATATACAAAAAGGGTGACAGACAAGAGGCACTGAACTACAGGCCAGTGTCCTTAACTTGTATACCATGCAAGGTGATGGAGAAGATTGTGAGAAAAACCTAGTAACACATCTGGAGAGAGGAGACTTCGTGACAACCCATCAACATGGGTTCAGGGAGGGTAAATCTTGCCTTACAGGCTTCATAGAATTCTACGATCAGGTGACAAAGATTAAGCAAGAAAGAGAAGGGTGGGCGGACTGCATTTTTTTGGACTGTCGGAAAGACTTAGACACAGTACCCCATAAAAGGTTGATGCATAAGCTGGAGAAACAGGCAGGAGTAACTGGTAGGGCGCTCCAGTGGATAAGGGAGTACCTACGCAATAGGAAGCAGAGAGTTACAGTGAGGGGTGAGACCTCAGACTGGCGTGAAGTCACCAGTGGAGTCCCACAGGGCACTGTACTTGGACCTATCCTGTTTCTGATATACGTAAATGATCCCCCAGAGGTTATAGACTCATTCCTCTCAATGTTTGCTGACGACGCCAAAATTATGAGAATGATTAAGACAGAGGAGGACAGCTTGAGGCTTCATGAAGACCTGGACAAGCTACAGGAATGGTCGAACAAATGGCTGTTAGAGTTTAACCCAAGCAAATGTAATGTAATGAAGATAGGGGTAGGAAGAAGGAGACCAAATACAAGGTACCATTTGGGAGATGAAATACTTCAAGAGTCAGAGAGAGAGAAAGACCTGGGGGTTGATATCACGCCAGACCTGTCCCCTGAAGCTCATATCAAGAGGATAGCATCAGCAGCATATGCCAGGTTGGCTAACATAAGAACGGCCTTTAGAATCTTGTGTAAGGAATCTTTCAGAACATTATATACTACATATGTCAGACCAATCCTGGAGTATGCGGCTCCAGCATGGAGTCCATATCTAGTCAAGCATAAGCTAAACTGGAAAAGGTTCAAAGGTTTGCCACCAGACTAGTACCCGAGCTGAGAGGTATGAGCTACGAGGAGAGACTACGGGAATTAAACCTCACTTCGTTGGAAGACAGAAGAGTTCGGGGGGACATGATCACCACATTCAAGATTCTCAAGGGAATCGACAGGGTTGATAAAGACAGGCTGTTTAACACAAGGGGCACACGCAGAAGGGGACACAGGTGGAAACTGAGTGCCCAAATGAGCCATAGAGATATTAGAAAGAACTTTTTTAGTGTCAGAGTGGTTGACAAATGGAATCTATTAGGAAGTGATGTGGTGGAGGCTGACTCCATACACAGTTTCAAGTGTAGATATGATAGAGCCCAATAGGCTCAGGAAACTGTACACCTGTTGATTGACGGTTGAGAGGCGGGACCAAAGAGCCAGAGCTCAATCCCCGCAAGCACAACTAGGTGAGTACTAGGTGAGTACACACACACACATACACACACACACAGGTTTTCAGGTTGGGCTGGTACAACATGGACAGAAACCGACTTGTAAAGGTGGTGTTTACAATCGAAACCACAAAGGAGGACATTCTCAAAAGGAAGAGTCGTCTACAGCATATGGAGGGATACAAAAACGTATTCCTGCAGAGGGACAGGACGAAGGAGGAGAGAGCCAGGGCAGCAGAGGCAAGGAGGAAGCGCAGGGAGAGAGGAGCAAACCAGGAAATCACAGCCCTCAACACAACAGTCCCAGAGACAAGAGGAGAACCCAAAACCAGCATCCCAGCAACACCAGAGGGGGGGGGGGCCACATCACCACCCCCCTCTGCATAGAAACCCTCCCTTCCCCTCACCCTACCTGCCCCCACCCAACCCTCCCTCCCACCTCACCCCATTCTGACCCTGACACCCCTTCTCCATTCCCATCATGTCCCCCCTCCCACCTTTTTCCCCCTGTCCCCCCTCCCCCTTCATCCCAGACCCTCCCTATCCCTCCTCCCCCCTCACTGCGTATCCTCCATGTCCCCTCTACCTCCTTAACCACCACACCCTACCTGTCCCCCCTTCCCTTCAACCCCCACCCCCCACCCCAAAATCCTCTGAGACCCTGCAAACCACCTCACAGATCCTCTCACCCACGGAACAGCTTCTCACGCCAGCAGAATTCTTGCCAAGAAAGGGACATGAAAATGAACAGAAGAAAGTGAGCTTCAAGGCGATGTACACTAACATAGACGGGATTTCAAATAAAACAAGTGAACTTGGAGAATGGGCACTAGAAGAAAACCCAGAGATAATAGCACTGACAGAAACAAAGTTAACGAAAATCATAACAAACGCAGTGTTTCCACAGGGCTACTATGTAGTGAGGAAAGAGAGAGAAGGGAGAGGAGGAGGTAGGGTAGCTCTGCTACTAAGAGAAGGTTGGAGTTTCGAAGAGATGGTAATTCAGAACTGTGAAGGTTTCAGTGACTACATTTCAGGCACCATAGCAACTGGAGGACAGAAAATTATAATAGTAGTCATATATAACCCCCCACCAAATGACAGAAGACCCAGACAAGAATATGATAGAAACAACTTGGCCACCATCAATATAATAGAGAGAGCAGCTTCTGTGGCTAGCAGGAACGGATCCAGACTTCTAATCATGGGAGACTTCAACCATGGGAAGATAGATTGGGGAAACAGAGACCCACATTGAGGCCCAGACACATGGAGAGCTAAGCTGCTGGATGTGGCAACAAGAAACTTTCTAAGTCAACACGTCAAGGGACCGACAAGAATGAGAGGAGGGGATGAACCAGCCTTGCTTGATCTGATATTTACCCTAAATGAGTCGGATATAAGGGAAGTTAAGTTGGAAGCCCCCTTGGGAATGAGTGATCACAGTGTATTGAGCTTTAAGTACCTGGTTGAGCTGGGAATTATCACCCCCAAAAAAGAACTGGGAACCAAAGGGCTGGCGTACCGAAAGGGCAACTATGAGGAAATGAATAAATTCCTATGGGATATACATTGGGACACAGAACTCGGAACCAAGTCCGTACAAGACGTGATGGACTATGTTACCCAAAAATGTCAGGAGGCTATAAGCAGGTTTGTCCCAGCCCGACAGGAAAAACAGAGAAGCAAAGGAAGAATCCGTGGTTTAATAAGGAATGTATGAAAGCAAAGGAGCAAAACAAAAGGGCATGGAGGAACTTCCGTAATAACAGAACACCAGAAAGTAGAGAGAGATACCAGAGAACCAGGAACGAGTATGTCAGTGTGAGAAGAGCAGCTGAGAAAAGGTATGAAAATGATATAGCTAATAAAGCCAAGACCGAACCCAAGCTACTACACAGTCACATAAGGAGGAAGACAACAGTGAAGGAACAGGTGATGAAACTTAGGGTGGGCGAGGACAGGTACACAGAGAATGACAAAGAGGTGTGTGAAGAACTCAACAAAAGGTTCCAGGAGGTCTTTACAATAGAACAGGGAGATGTCGCGGCGCTAGAAGAGGTGGCAGCAAACCAGGTGACCTTGGATAGGTTCGAAATTACAAGAGATGAGGTCAAGAAGCACCTATTGGAGCTGGATGTGAGAAAAGCTGTTGGGCCAGATGGAATCTCGCCATGGGTATTGAAAGAGTGTTGAGGAGCAATTTGCCTACCACTCTCCATAGTGTATAGTAGGTCACTGGAAACGGGGGACCTACCAGAAATATGGAAGACTGCTAATGTAGTACCAATATACAAAAAGGGTGACAGACAAGAGGCACTGAACTACAGGCCAGTGTCCTTAACTTGTATACCAGGGGTCTCCAAACTATGGCCCGCGGGCCACATCCGGCCCGCCACATAATTTCATCCGGCCCTCCAAACAAATCCCTGTGTGGTGGCCTTGAAAAAATAATTATCGTACGAATGGCATCGCAGAATTATTCAAAGCTGGGGCTGCTGACTGGTGGCGCTCAACCTGAGTCAGTTTTCCTCTCTCTCGATAGTGTGACGCACAGATACTAATACTGGTAGGTATGTGTTGTGCATTACAACCAATCAGTTGTGTATAACTGTATATTGTGGGGATGGAGGGCGAGTGGGGCTTCGCTGCTTCCGTTTCAGGGAGCACAAACACTGTACAATATTCTTTTCTCTGTACTTTGACAATGCCTTTATCTTAGTTATACAAAATAGCAATAATACTATTGTAGCCAAAAATATTGCATGTTTAAAATAGTTAAAATGGTAACCATTAAGTTTATCAACGAAAGCTGTTGCCATAATATTTACCACTTTATAATAATATGCTATGCTTTTTAACACCACATACAAGCTGTTTTTTTCCTGTAGAATTTATTTCATTTATTTTACCCTTATGTTTTCAGATATGGAAAAGATAAAGAAAAGAAAAGTGGACAGTGAGTGCCGTCGGTTCAATGACGAATGGAAGATAAAGTACTTTTTTGTGATAGCAAATGATAAAGCTTTATGCATAATATGTAGAGACAGTGTTGCTGTTCTGAAGGAATACAATATTCGTCGGCACTATGAATCTAAACATGGCTCAAGTTATTCTCACATCACAGGAGCAGAACGCACTAAAAAGTTTGAATCATTTCAGCACAGTCTGCATTCTCAACAAGCTGTTTTCAGTAAGAAAAAATCTGAAAATGAAAATTCAACTAGAGCCAGTTACAAAGTTGCCTATGTGTTGGCCAAAAAAGGAAAACCTTTCACTGATGGTAGTATCATAAAAGAGTGTATAGTGGAAGCAGCAGGAGAGGTATGTCCAGAAAAAGTAAACCTCTTCAAAATGATAAGTCTTGGGTCAAATACTGTTGCTCGTAGAATTGAAGATTTAGGAGGCGACATAATTCGGCAAATAAAGGAAAAAACAAAAAGATTTTGTTGGTATTCTCTTGCGTTGGATGAATCAACTGATGTGCGTGATACTTCTCAGCTCTTAGTATTCATTCGTGGTGTTGATAGTGAATTTAATGTGAGCCAAGAATTAGCATCAGTTCACAGCATGCACACCACAACAACTGGAGAGGACATTTTCAATGAAGTAAGTAAAACTATGACAGAATATAACCTGCAATGGAAACAAGTGCAGTGTGTGACAATTGATGGAGGAAAGAATATGTCTGGGACAAAGAAGGGTTTGGTTGGGCAAATTACAACAGCTTGTGAGGTTGGAGGATTCTCAAAACCCATTTTTCTGCATTGCCTTATCCATCAACAAGCATTGTGCCTAAAATATGTTGATATGTCTTGTGTCATGAAACCTGTTGTTTCTGTGGTTAATTTCATTAGATCTCATGCACTCAACCATCGCCAGTTCCGTGATTTCTTGAAAGAAATTGATGCGGAGTTTGTTAACTTGCCTTATTATACAGCAGTTAGATGGCTTAGTTGTGGAAAGGTTTTGCTGCATTTCTTTGAGCTCAGATTAGAAATTGATTTATTTCTCACAGAGAAAAATAAACCTCAGCCATTATTATAAGAATGTGAATGGATTTGGAAATTGGCATTTTTTGCAGATATGACAGGTCATATGAATAACTTGAATCTGAAATTGCAAGGCAAAACAAATTTGATCAGTGACTACTTTGTTCATGTGAAGGCATTCAGAGCAAAACTTGCGCTACTTGAAGGCCAGGTGAAGGTTAAGAATTTTGCTCATTTTCCATGTTGTGAAAAATTTCATGCAGAAAGTAAAGTTGAGTTTCCTTTTTCATTTGCAAATGAAATAATTTCAGATTTGAAAAAACAGTTTCAGAAGCGAGTTGCTGACCTTGATGCCAAAGCAAATGAAATCAGGCTCTTTCATAATCCATTTGACTGCAATGCTGAAAATCTTCCAACTCAATTTCAAATGGAAATTATTGATCTCCAGGCAGATGACAGACTGAAAGATAAGTATAGAGAAGGAAATCTGATTGAGTTTTATAAATGCCTGCAGCCAGATCAGTTTCCAAATTTGATAAAGTTTGCTTGTAGTTTTGTGTCCATTTTTGGTTCAACATACTTGTGTGAACAAACTTTTTCCAAAATGAAGTATGTGAAATCTAACTATCGAGCAAATTTGTCTGATGATCACTTGAAATCAATTCTTACAATTGGCTCATCTAATCTGGAACCTGATTTTAATGAAATTTTGAAGTCAAAACGACAGTATCATTCGTCACACTAATTTGGTTGCATAAAACTAAAGGCAGGAATCTATTTAGTTTACCCTGATTTTTTCCAAAAAGATTTTCTCCAAAAAGAGGTGGTGGCACTGCTCTTTACTACCACCAAGAACTAACATGCTTAAAAGAAATTAGAACTAGAGACTGCTATGAGGAGTATATCTTCGCCAGCTTCAGAGTCAAGGGTGCCGAGTCTGTCCTGTCTGTGGGTGCAGTTTATAGAATTCCTAACACTGATGTGTCCGAATTCAACTCAAACCTTAGAAATCTAATACTTGATAACAGACTGAACAAAAACCACCTAATTATCGCAAGGGACTTTAATATTGACCTCTGCGAGCCAGAACACCCAACTGCTGTTAGCTTCCTCAACTGTATGAATTCCTGCTTCCTCGACTCTAGATCACATCTGGACAAACATAACCTCTCCGCTTACTTCAGGTATAATCACCGATAGCACTACAGACCATTACCCCACATTTCTCTTAACTAACATTAGCAAACCACCTCTTGAGTCAAGAGAGATACGTTTTAGACTACACAATGAAACTGCTATAGACAATTTTATAACTGCTACTGAAAATGTCAACTGGGAATCCGAGTTAGGTAACATAGAGGACATCAACCTAGCAGTGCAATCTTTTCTTCAAAAAACTCTTAGCCTTTATAATACCCACTGTCCTATGCTTACAAAACAAGTCACAACCAAAAGGCTTAACAATCCCTGGCTTACAAAGGGAATACTTAAATCTATTAATAAAAAACATGACCATGAGAAGAAGTATAGGTTAGGAATTGTCTCCAAAGAATTCTCAAAGAATTACTCATTATTGCTATCTAAGATAATTAGACGAGCCAAAACTAAATACTACGAAGATAAATTTAATAAATTTAAATGAGATAATCCTTTCCCTTAAAACCAAGTCTGGTGCCCTTGAGGAGATACCAACTTTAATCTACAAAAAAGCCTCCAGATCTTTAGCCCCTGCTATTGCTTTGCTCTTCAACAAGTCACTTGAACTCCAAACCTTTCCAGATATTCTAAAAAAAGCGAGAGTAACGCCTGTCCACAAATGTGGTGATCTCACAGATGTTAACAACTACAGACCTATATCAATCCTGCCAAACTTGTCAAAAATTTTTGAAAAACTAATCTATAAGCAGCTTTACTCATATCTAGCCAAACTCAATATACTTAGCCCTTGCCAATATGGCTTCAGGCCCAAAAAAAGCACTAACGATGCACTTATTAGTATGCTTAACTCGATTCATACAGCTCTTGATAGAAATGAGTTCCCTGTTGGGTTATTTGTGGACCTGCGTAAGGCTTTCGATACTGTCAACCACCAAAACCTTCTTTTTAAATTAAATCATTATGGTGTCAGAGGACACTCCCTACAATACCTCAAATCCTACCTTACTGACAGGCTCCAATGTGTTTCTGTGAATAATACAATTTCTCCCACCCTACCCATCAACATTGGTGTTCCCCAGGGCAGCATACTTGGCCCTCTCCTCTTTCTCATCTACATTAATGACCTTCCAAATGCCTCCCAACACCTCAAACCAATTCTATTTGCTGACAACACAACCTTCATTTACTCCAGTCCTGATCCCCTTGCTCTAAATGCCACAGTAAATACTGAGCTAAATAAAGTCCATCTGTGGCTAACTGCCAACAAACTCACTCTTAACATTGACAAAACTTTCTATATTCTGTTTGGCAATAAATCCTCTAATCAAATAAATCTCAAAATATACAATACCCAAATTTGTAACAAATTAGATGGCAAATTCCTTGGCATTCTCATTGACCACAAGCTGAATTTCCAGGGACACATTCTAAACATATCAAAAAAAGTTTCAAAAACTGTGGGCATTCTTTCTAAGATCAGATATTATGTACCACGCCCTGCCCTGGTGACTCTCTATTACTCCCTTATCTATCCATATCTCAACTATGGTATTTGTGCTTGGGGCTCTACTACCCAAAATCACTTACGTCCTCTAATTACTCAACACAAAGCTGCTATTAGGACAATATCCAATTCTGGCCCCAGACATCACTCGGTACCCCTACTCAAATCTCTGAATATGTTAGACATTAAGTCACTGCACATTCTCTCATGTGTATTATACATATATAAAACGCTAAACTATAATGCCAATCCTGATCTCAAAAGCTTCATAGAAGGTTGTAACAGAACCCATGAGCACCACACCAGAAATAAATACAGTTTTGATATTCCTAGAGTACGACTTAATCAAACCAGAAATGCTCTACAAATCAAGGGGCCCAGAATGTGGAATGACCTTCCCAACCATGTTAAAGACTGTACCTCTCTCAACCAGTTTAAGTTAAAAACGAAGCTATACCTAATTAATTCTCTGTAACCTACCTTACCCCTCTGTAGTCAACCCATGTATGTTTTTTTTTTTTTTTTTTTTTTTTTTTCAAATCAACGCTGTTTGAATGTAATTTTCTGTAATAATTTATAATTGTATTTGTGCTGCTTTTTCAACAATGTTCCCCCCTCTTTTACCTCTATTTTTATTTGTTCTCAACACATTTTATTCTTTTTCCCATTAGTTTTAAGCTTTAGTCATTAATGTTTTTCCTGCCCGAAATGCTTTGCGTAATAGTGGCTTTAGGCATTGTATGTACTAGCTCTATCTATAAAGCCAACAAACTTTGTAAAATCTCTTTATGTATGTACCTTACCTAAATAAAAATTATTATTATTATTATATGTTTTAATTTTTCTATGTTTATACTTTAATATTTGAGGAAATTAAATTACTGGCACTGATTTGTTTTTTGTTTTTTTCAGTTTTTATTCCTCCGGCCCGCATAAATATGGGAAATATATAATGTGGCCCTTACATTGAAAAGTTTGGAGACCCCTGTTGAATACCATGCAAGGTGATGGAGAAGATTGTGAGAAAAAACCTAGTAACACATCTGGAGAGAAGAGACTTCGTGACAACCCATCAACATGGGTTCAGGGAGGGTAAATCTTGCCTTACAGGATTGATAGAATTCTACGATCAGGTGACAAAGATTAAACAAGAAAGAGAAGGGTGGGCGGACTGCATTTTTTTTGCCTGTCGGAAAGCCTTTGACACAGTACCCCATAAAAGGTTGATGCATAAGCTAGAGAAACAGGCAGGAGTAACTGGTAGGGCGCTCCAGTGGATAAGGGAGTACCTAAACAATATGAAGCAGAGAGTTACAGTGAGGGGTGAGACCTCAGGCTGGCGTGAAGTCACCAGTGGAGTCCCACAGGGCTTTGTACTTGGACCTATCCTGTTTCTGATATACGTAAATGATCTCCCAGAGGGTATAGACTCATTCCTCTCAATGTTTGCTGACGACGCCAAAATTATGAGAAGGATTAAGACGGAGGAGGACAGCTTGAGGCTTCAAGAAGACCTGGACAAGCTGCAGGAATGGTCGAACAAATGGCTGTTAGAGTTTAATCCAAGCAAGTGTAATGTAATGAAGATAGGGGTAGGAAGCAGGAGACCAGATACAAGGAATCACTTGGGAGATGAAATACTTCAAGAGTCCGAGAGAGAGAAAGACCTGGGGGTTGATATCACGCCAGACCTGTCCCCTGATGCTCACATCAAGAGGATAACAGCAGCAGCATATGCCAGGTTGGCTAACATAAGAACGGCCTTTAGAAACTTGTGTAAGGAATCTTTCAGAACATTATATACCACATATGTCGGACCAATCCTAGAGTATACGGCTCCAGCATGGAGTCCATATCTAGTTAAGCATATGACTAAACTGAAAAGGTTCAAAGGTTTGCCACCAGACTAGTACCCGAGCTAAGAGGTATGAGCTACGAGGAGAGACTACGGGAATTAAACCTCACTTCGTTGGAAGACAGAAGAGTTAGGGGGGACATGATCACCATATTCAAGATCCTCAAGGGAATTGACAGGGTTGATAAAGACAGGCTGTTTAACACAAGGGGCACACGCACTAGGGGACACAGGTGGAAACTGAGTGCCCAAATGAGCCACAGAGATATTAGAAAGAACTTTTTTAGTGTCAGAGTGGTTGACAAATGGAATGCATTAGGAAGTGATGTGGTGGAGGCTGACTCCATACACAGTTTCAAGTGTAGATATGATAGAGCCCAATAGGCTCAGGAACCTGTACACCTGTTGATTGACAGTTGAGAGGCGGGACCAAAGAGCCAGAGCTCAACCCCCGCACGCACAACTTGGTGAGTACAACTAGGTGAGTACACACACACACACACACACACACACACACACACACACACACACACACACACGCGCGCGCGCGCGCGCACGCGCGCACACACACACAATGCCCATGCATTATGCACAATGCATAATGCCCATCATGAAACCCAAATCCTCCCTCTCCCCTTACCCTAAGTAGCCCCTGCTTTCCCAGCCCCTGGTCTTCTCCCTGCCCCAAGCAGGCCTGAGCAAGACCAAAGCCCTCTCTCCCCCACTCCATCTCCCTCCAAACCCCTGTCAACTACACCGCAAAAGGGCGTGCCCTCTTCCCAAGCAATCCCTGCTCCCTCACCCCCAGGATTTCTCCCTGCCCTAAGCAGGCCTGAACAAGACCTAAGCCCTCCATCCCCCACTCCACCTCCCCCTGAACCCCTGGAAACTACCTCACAGGAGGATGAGCCTACCCAAGTAGCAATGACCATGGAACAACATAACAGATGCTGTGTTTCCAAAGGACTACTATATAGTAAGGAAAGAGAGGGAACAGAGAGGAGGTGGAGGAGTGGCCTTGCTGATAAGGAAGGACTGGAGTTTTGATGAGATGGAAATTCCGGGCTGTGACGGATTCAGAGATTACATAACAGGAACTATAAGAATGGGTGGACCTAAGATAATAGTGGCAGTCATTTACAACCCTCCCCTAAATGACAGAAGACCTAGACAGGAGTTTGATAGGAACAACATGGCAACCATTAATATAATAGAGAGAGCAGCTTCAGTTGCCTGCAGGAATGGCTCAAGACTCTTAATTATGGATGATTTCAACCATGGAAAGATAGACTGGGAGAATGGGGACCCACATGGTGGTGCAGATATGTGGAGAGCTAAACTCTTGGAAGTGGCTACAAGGAATTTTCTGAGCCAGCATGTCAAGGAACCCACAAGAGTGAGAGGCACTGATGAACCAGCTAGACTCGACTTGATATTCACCCTGAATGAGTC
Source organism: Procambarus clarkii (assembly GCF_040958095.1). NCBI lineage: Eukaryota > Metazoa > Arthropoda > Malacostraca > Decapoda > Cambaridae > Procambarus > Procambarus clarkii. Next base: position 28,223,014 of record NC_091166.1, on the reverse strand, counting down.
AGAAATGAGGGAAGTCAAAGTTGAAGCCCCCATAGGAATGAGTGACCACAGTGTACTGACCTTTGAGTACTTGTTGGAGGTAGGGATAACCTATCCAAGGATGGGAGCAGAGGGAAAAAGACTGAATTACCGAAGAGGAAAATATGACGAGATGAGGAACTTCCTCAGGGGAATATCATGGGAAACAGAACTTAGAGACAAGAATGTGCAGGTCATGATGGATTTTGTCACCCAGAAGTGCCAGGAAGCTGCACACAGGTTTATCCCCGTCCAAAAGGAGAAAAACGAAAAACAACAGAAAAACCCATGGTTCAACCAGGAATCTAAGTTAGCGAATCAACTGAGTAAAAGAACATGGAGAAACTACAGAAATAACAGAACACCAGAGAGCAGGGAGAGATACCAGAGAGCCAGAAATGAGTACCTCAGAGTGAGGAGGGAAGCAGAGAGACAGTTTGAAAATGACATCGCGAGTAAAGCCAAGACCCAACCAAAGCTGCTCCACAGCCACATCAGGAGGAAAACAGCAGTGAAGGAACAAGTGATGAAGCTGCGGAAAGGGGAGAACAGATACACAGAGAATGACAAGGAGGTGTGTGAAGAACTCAACAAGAGATTCCAGGAGGTCTTCACAATAGAACAAGGAGAAGCCCCTGCACTAAATGAGGAGGCGGCAAACCAAGCAACGTTGGAGGAATTTGACCTCACCAGTGATGAGGTCAAAAGGTGTCTGCTGGAGCTGGATGTGACAAAGGGTGTTGGGCCTGATAGAATCTCACCATGGATACTAAAGGAAGGTGCAGAAGCACTAAGTGTGCCACTCTCTATTGTGTATAACAGGTCACTGGAAACAGGAGACTTACCAGAGAGTTGGAAGACAGCTAACGTGGTCCCAATATACAAAAAAGGGTGACAGGCAAGAAGCACTGAATTACAGGCCAGTTTCCTTAACTTGTATACCATGCAAGGTGATGGAGAAGATCGTGAGGAAAAGGCTCGTAGAGCATCTGGAGGGAAATAACTTTGTAACGCACCACCAACATGGGTTCAGAAATGGTAAATTGTGCCTCACAGGTTTAATAGAATTTTATGACCAGGCAATGAAAATTAGGCAGGAAAGAGAAGGGTGGGCCGACTGCATTTTCCTGGATTGCCAAAAAGCCTTTGACACAGTACCCCATAAAAGGCTGTTAATAAAGTTGGAGCAACAGGCAGGAGTAAAAGGGAAGGTGCTCCAGTGGATAAGGGAGTACTTAAGCAACAGGAAACAGCGAGTAACGGTGAGAGGGGAGACATCAGAGTGGCGAGATGTTACCAGCGGAGTCCCACAGGGCTCAGTACTTGGATCCATCCTGTTTCTATTATATGTGAACGAACTTCCAGAGGGTATAGACTCATTCCTCTAAATGTTTGCTGATGATGCAAAAATTATGAGAAGAATCAAGACGGATGAAGATAGACAGAGACCACAGAATGACCTAGATAAACTGGAGGAATGGTCTAGAAAATGGCAGTAAAAGTTCAACTCAGGAAAGTGTAAGGTGATGAAATTAGGCGAAGGGAGCAGGAGGCTGAACACAAGGTATCATCTGGGAGGTGAAATCCTGCAAGAGTCAAATAGAGAGAAGGATCTGGGGGTTGATATCAAACCGAACCTGTCCCCAGAGGCCCACATCAAAAGAATATCATCAGTGGCATATGCTAGACTGTCCAACATAAGAACTGCCTTCAGAAACTTGTGTAAGGAATCTTTCAGAACCCTGTATACCACTTATGTAAGACCAATCCTGGAGTATGCAGCTCCAGCCTGGAGTCCATACCTAGTTAAACACAAGACAAAGTTAGAGAAGATTCAGCGGTGTGCCACCAGGCTCGTCCCGGAACTGAGAGGATTGAGCTACGAGGAAAGGCTAAAGGAGCTGAACCTCACATCCCTGGAAAACAGAAGAGTAAGGGGAGACATGATAACCATCTACAAAATTCTCAGGGGAATTGACAGGGTGGACAAAGACAAACTCTTCAGCACGGGTGGGACACGAACAAGGGAACACAGGTGGAAACTTAGTACCCAGATGAGCCAAAGAGACGTTAGAAAGAATTTTTTCAGTGTCAGAGTAGTTAATAAATGGAATGCACTAGGAAGTGATGTGGTGGAGGCTGACTCCATACACAGTTTCAAATGTAGATATGATAGAGCCCAGTAGGCTCAGGAATCTGTACACCAGTTGATTGACAGTTGAGAGGCGGGACCAAAGAGCCAAAGCTCAACCCCCGCAAGCACAATTAGGTGAGTACAATTAGGTGAGTACACACACACACACACACACACACACACGCGCGCGCACACACGCACACACACACACACACACACACACACACACACACACACACACACACACACACACACACACACACACACACACACACACACACACACACACAGGTTTGTCCTAGCCCAACAGGAAAAAACAGAGATGCAAAGGAAGAATCCGTGGTTTAATAGGGAATGTATGAAAGCAAAGGAGCTGAACAAAAGAGCATGTAGGAACTTCCGTAATAACAGAACACCAGAAAGAAGAGAGAGATACCAGAGAACCAGGAACGAGTATGTCAGTGTGAGAAGAGCAGCTGAGAAAAGGTATGAAAATGATACAGCTAATAAAGCCAAGACCGAACCCAAGCTACTACACAGTCACATCATGAGGAAGACAACAGTGAAGAAACAGGTGATGAAACTTAGGGTGGGCGAGGACAGGTACACGAAAATGACAGAGAGGTTTGTGAAGAACTCAACAAAAGGTTCCAGGAGGTCTTTACAATAGAACAGGGAGAAGTCACGGCACTAGAAGAGGTGGCAGCAAACCAGGTGACCTTGGGAAGGTTCGAAATTACAAGCGATGAGATCAAGAAGCACCTATTGGAGCTGGATGTGAGAAAAGGTGTTGGGCCGGACGGAATCTCACCATGGGTATTGAAAGAGTGCGCAGGAGCACTTTGCTTGCCACTCTCCATAGTGTATAGTAGGTCACTGGAAACGGGAGACATACCAGAAATATGGAAGACTGCTAATGTAGTACCAATATAAAAAAAGGGTGACAGACAAGAGGCACTGAACTACAGGCCAGTGTCCTTAACTTGTATTCCATGCAAGGTGATGGAGAAGATTGAGAAAAAACTTAGTAACACATCTGGAGAGAAGAGACTTCGTGACAACCCATCAACATGGGTTCAGGGAGGATAAATCTTGTCCTACAGGCTAGATAGAATTCTACGATCAGGTGACAAAGATTAAGCAAGAAAGAGAAGGATGGGAGGACTGCATTTTTTGGACTGTCGGAAAGCCTTTGATACAGTACCCCATAAAAGGTTGATGCACAAGCTGGATAAACAGGCAGGAGTAACTGGTAGGGCGCTCCAGTTGATACGGGAGTACCTAAGCAATAGGAGGCATGGAGTTACAGTGAGAGGTGAGACCTCAGAATAGCGTAAAGTCACCAGTGGAGTCCCACAGGGCTTTGTACTTGGACCTATCCTGTTTCTGATATACGTAAATGATCTCCCAGAGGGTATAGACTCATTCCTCTCAATGTTTGCTGACGACGCCAAAATTATGAGAAGTATTAAGACAGAGGAGAACAGCTTGAGGCTTCAACAAGACCTGGACAAGCTGCAGGAATGGACGAACAAATGGCTGTTAGAGTTTAACCCAAGCAAATGTAATGTTATGAAAATAGGGGTAGGAAGTGTTACGTACCTCTCTAAGATACGTAATTAAATAAATTAGTTTGTACATTTATATATGCTTACATTTATATATGCTTTGTGTAATATATAATTTCATGTATGTATATTTATGCAGTTATATGTTTATATATTTCATTGTTGTATGGTTGGTGTTAGGCCCAACGTATCGTGGGAATGATTGTTTTTTTTCTTTGTGTACTCAGTTGTTCCCGTGGGAACTAATGATTTGTATGATCATAAGTGGGTAACAATAGGTGAATTATAATTGTTGAACCTGAGTTGGCAAATTGTTCGTGGGAGAGTCAGTTGCTGGGTGGGCATGCCATCATTCCCCTTTGTTTGTGTTATTTTAATTACTGTATAAGCAATAATTACCTTACTTTTGTTATACATATTATTCTAACCAATTACTAAGTTAGTTTAAAATTACTCTTGTCACAATATATTTGTCATTTAGTAGATCTTTATTCTGGGAGAGACAGTATTTTGATGTTTGCTTTAATAATGAAATATTGGCCTATATGTGCTTATATAATATTGATTATATTGTTAATATATATATTTAAATTTATATGTATATTTCTTCAGTCCTAAAGGAAAATTTTACTTTATGCCTGTTATCAATCAAGGGGTTACACTGGTGACCCGCTGTAGACAACAGCAGTTGTAGTATCCCTAGACATTTTAAAGTCTGGCTGTTGTAGGGTCTCGAGCTGTAACGAACGATTGGTAACAGGAAGCAGGAGACCAGATAAAAGGTATCATTTGGGAGATGAAATACTTCAAGAGTCAGAGAGAGAGAAAGACCTGGGGGTTGATATCACGCCAGACCTGCCCCCTGAAGCTCATATCAAGAGGATAACATCAGCAGCATATGCCAGGTTGGCTAACATAAGAACGGCCTTTAGAAACTTGTGTAAGGAAGCTTTCAGAACATTATATACCACATATGTCGGACCAATCCTAGAGTATACGGCTCCAGCATGGAGTCCATATCTAGTTAAGCATATGACTAAACTGAAAAGGTTCAAAGGTTTGCCACCAGACTAGTACCCGAGCTGAGAGGTATGAGCTACGAGGAGAGACTACGGGAATTAAACCTCACTTCATTGGAAGCCAGAAGAGTTAGGGGGGACATGATCACCACATTCAAGATTCTCAAGGGAATCGACAGGGTTGATAAAGACAGGCTATTTAACACAAGGGGCACACGCGCTAGGGGGCACAGGTGGAAACTGAGTGCCCAAATGAGCCACAGAGATATTAGAAATAACTTTTTTTTAATGTCAGAGTGGTTGAAAAATGGAATGCACTAGGAAGTAATGTGGTGGAAGCTGACTCCATACACAGTTTTAAGTGTAGATATGATAGAGCCCAGTAGGCTCAGGAACCTGTACACCTGTTGAGTGACAGTTGAGAGGTGGGACCAAAGAGTCAGAGCTCAACCCCCGGAAGCACAACTAGGTGAGTACACACAAACACACACACACACACACACACACACACACACTCGGGGCCTCGTAGCCTGGTGGATAGCGCGCAGGATTCGTAATTCTGTGGCACGGGTTCGATTCCCGCACGAGGCAGAAACAAATAGGCAAAGTTTCTTTCACCCTGAATGCCCCTGTTACCTATCAGTAAATAGGTACCTGGGAGTTAGTCAGCTGTCACGGGCTGCTTCCTGGGGTGTGTGTGTGTGTGTGGTGTGGAAAAAAAAAAAAGTAGTTAGTAAACAGTTGATTGACAGTTGAGAGGCGGGCCGAAAGAGCTAAGCTCAACCCCCGTAAAAACACAACTAGTAAACACACACACACATACGTACTGAAAGAGTGTGCAGGAGCACTTTGCTTGCCACTCTCCATAGTGTATAGTAGGTCATTGGAAATGGGAGACCCCTTTGTTCAAAAAAGTTCGAACCTCGAAGTTCAAAAAAGTATTCCTGCAGAGGGATATGACAAGAGAAGAGAGAATACAGGCAGCAGACGCGAGGAAGGAGCGCAGGGAGAGAGAAAGGAATCAGAGTTCCACAACCCGGAACCCTACAATCCCAGAGGGAAGTGGAAAACCCTCCTCAAACTGTGCAACAGCCACAGGGATTGGGGCACCACCCCCACATTCTACCCAACAGACACCCAACCTGCCCCATCCCCTGTCAGCCCCCCACTAAGTACCCACCTAGGGCACCCTCCCCCCCACCCACCCCCCCCTCCTCCCAATCACCCCCTCCTCCCACTCACCCCTTTCTCCAGGACCTCCCTTCTCCCCCATCCCCCAAGCCCTCCCTTCTCCCACATGCCTTCCCGTCTCTCCCACCCCCAAGCCCTCCCTTCTCCCCCGCCGCCCGAAGCCCCCCACCCCACCTAAGTCTTCCCCTCTCCACCACTCCCCTAAACCCTCCCCTCTTCCTCACCCACCTCAGCCCTCCTCTTTCCCCCCACGCTCCCCATCTCCCCTATTCCCCAATGCCTCTCCTCCCCCCATGCTCTCCCAACCCTCCTTCTCCAACCCCCCCAACCCTCCCCCTCTCACTCTCCCCCCAACCCTCCCCGTCTCACCCTCCCCCCCTACCCTTCCCCTCTTACCCACCCCCCCATACCCTCCCCCTCTCCCCCACCCCCCCATGCCCTTCCTCCTCCACCAGTCTCCCCGTACCAGATCCTCCCAGCTCCCGCTCACCTCAGAGCCCACAGGTCCCCCCCCAGAGGAGAAGCAGAAGAGAGTCAGTTTCAGGGTAATGTACTCAAACATAGATGGGATCACAAGCAAGGCAAGTGAACTACGGGAAAGAGCACAAGAAGTGAACCCAGCTGTAATCGGACTCACTGAAGCAAAACTCTCTGGAATCATAACGAATGTCGTGTTTCCCCAGGAGTACACAGTAATAAGGAAAGAGAGGGAAGGTAGGGGAGGAGGCGGAATGACCCTACTCATGAGAAAGGAATGGAGTTTTAAGGAGATGGCTATCCCGGGCTGTGAGGGTTTCAGAGACTACATAGCAGGCACCATGACAATGGGAGGACCAAGGATAATAGTAGCAGTAATATATAACCCTCCACCAAATGACAGAAGACCCAGTCAAGAGTATGAAAACAACAACATGGCAGTTAACACTATAATTGAGAGGGCAGCCTCTGCTGCCTGTAGAAATAGATCCCACCTGCTCATCATGGGAGACTTCAATCACGGAAGGATTGATTGGGAGAACAAGGAACCGCATGGAGGCGAGGATACGTGGAGAGCCAAACTACTGGAGGTGGTGACTAGAAACTTCTTAACCCAGCATGTCAGAGAACCCACAAGGATGAGAGGAAATGACGAACCAGCGAAACTCGACCTGGTCTTTACCCTGAACGACTCTGACATAAGAGAAATCGGTTTTGAGGCCCCAGTAGGAATGAGCGACCACAGTGTATTGGTGTTTGAGTACCTGATTGAAGAAGGGTTATTGAACTCGAGGAGGGATACCGAAACCAAAAGGTTAGCATACCGAAAGGGAAACTATGAAGAGATAAGAAAATTCCTAAAAGATATGGCATGGGAAACAGAGCTCAGGGAAAAGACAGCCCAAGGTATGATGGACTACATCACGCAAAAGTGCAAGGACGCAGCAAACAAGTTTGTCCCAGCCCAAAAGGAAAACAGTGAAATGAAGATGAGAAACCCATGGTTTAATCAGAGATGTAGGTTAGCTAAGCAGCAAAGTATAAGGGCATGGAGAAACTATAGGAATAACAGGACACTGGAGAGCAGAGAACGATACCAGAATGTCAGGATGAGAAGATAGGCAGAAAGACAATACGAAAACGACATCGCAAGCAAGGCAGAGACACATCAGGATAAAAACAACAGTAAAGGAACAGGTTATGAAATTAAGGATAGGGGCAGAAGGATTCACTACAAATGACAAGGAAGTGTGTGAGGAATTGAATAAGAAATTCCAAGAGGTCTTCACCTTAGAGCAAGGAGAAATCCCAGAGATAAGAGAGGGAATAGCTAACAAGGAACTACTCGAAGAGTTTGAGATTACCAGCGGGGAAGTAAGGAAGTGTTTACTAGAGTTGGATGTGACAAAGGCTATAGGCCCAGATGGAATCTCCCCTTGGATACTAAAGGAAGGAGCAGAAGAACTGTGCCTACCACTCTGCATAGTGTATAACAAATCTCTGGGAACATGGGAACTGCCAGAAATTTGGAAAGCGGCTAACGTAGTCCTGATATACAAGAAAGGGGATAGACAGGAGGCACTGAATTACAGGCCAGTGTCCTTAACCTGCATACCATGCAAGCTGATGGAGAAGATTGTGCGAAGAAAGCTAGTGGAGCACCTGGAGCGAAAGAGCTTTGTAACACAGCACCAACATGGATTCAGGGATGGCAGGTCCTGCCCCACATGGTTACTTGAATTTTACGACCAGGCAACAAAAATAAAGCAAGAAAGAGAAGGGTGGGCAGACTGCATATTTTTGGATTGTCAGAAAGCCTTTGATACAGTGCAACACAAGAGGCTAGTGAAAAAGCTGGAGATACAGGCTGGAGTGAAAGGGAAGGTAATCTGTTGGATACAGGAGTACCTAAGCAACAGGAGACAACGAGTCAGTGTGAGGGGTGAGGTCTCAGATTGGCGAGACGTTACGAGTGGAGTCCCGCAGGGGTCAGTCCTTGGACCTATACTGTTTCTAATATATGTAAATGATCTCCCAGAGGGTATAGAATCGTTTCTCTCAATGTTTGCCTATGATGCAAAAATTATGAGGAGGATTGAAACTGAGGACGATAGTAGGAGGCTACAAGATGACCTAGACAGACTGAGTGAATGGTCCAACAAATGGCTGTTGAAGTTCAACCAGAGTAAATGCAAAGTAATGAAACTAGGCAGTGGAAACAGGAGGCCAGACACAGGATACAGAATAGGAGATGAAGTACTTAATGAAACGGACAGAGAGAAAGATCAAGGAGTTGATATCACACCAAACCTGTCTCCTGAAGCCCACATAAAAAGAATAACGTCTGCGGCATATGCGAGGCTGGCTAACATCAGAACAGCCTTCAGGAACCTTTGTAAGGAATCATTCAGAATCTTGTACACCACATATGTAAGACCAATCCTGGAGTATGCGGCCCCATCATGGAGCCCAAATCTTGTCAAGCACAAGACGAAACTGGAAAAAGTCCAAAGGTATGCGACTAGACTAGTCCCAGAACTAAGAGGCATGAGTTACGAGGAAAGGCTGCGGGAAATGCACCTTACGACACTGGAAGACAGAAGAGAGTCTTCTGTCTTTTGTGGGAGTCTTCATGTCTTTTGTGGGAGACATGTTCACAACCTACAAAATCCACAGAGGAATCGACCGGGTAAACATTGATAAACTATTCAACACTGGTGGGACGCGAACAAGGGGACACAGGTGGATACTGAGTACCCACATGATCCACAGAGACGTTAGAAGGAACTTTTTCAGTGTCAGAGTAGTTAACGGATGGAATGCATTAGGCAGTGATGTGGTGGAGTCTGACTCCATACACAGTTTTAAATGTAGATATGATAGAGCCCAGTAGGCTCAGGAATCTGTACACCAGTTGATTGACAGTTGAGAGGCGGGACCAAAGAGCCAAAGCTCAACCCCCGCAAGCACAAATAGGTGAGTACAAATAGGTGAGTACACACACACACACTCACACACACACACACACACAGGTGTGTGAAGAACTCAACAAGAGATTCCAGGAGGTCTTCACAATAGAACAAGGATAAGCCCCTGCACTAAATGAGGAGGAGGCAAACCAACCAGCCTTGGAGGAATTTTACCTCACCAGTGATGAGGTCAAAAGGTGTCTGCTGGAGCTGGATGTGACAAAGGCTGTTGGGCCTGACAGAATCTCACCATGGATACTAAAGGAAGGTGCAGAAGCACTAAGTGTGCCACTCTCTATGGTGTATAACAGGTCACTGGAAACAGGAGACTTACCAGAAAGTTGGAAGACCGCTAACGTAGTCCCAATATAAAAGAAGAGTGACAGGCAAGAGGCACTGAACTACAGGCCAGTTTCCCTAACTTGTATACCATGCAAGGTGATGGAGAAGATCGTGAGAAAAAGGCTCATAGAGCACCTGGAGGGAAATGACTTAGTAACACACCACCAGCATGGGTTCAGGGATGGTAAATCGTGTCTCACATGTTTAACAGAATTCTATGACCATTCAACAAAAATTAGGCAGGAAAGAGAAGGGTGGGCCGACTGCATTTTCCTGGACTGCTAGAAAGCCTTTGATACAGTTCCCCATAAAAGGCTGTTAAAAAAGTTGGAGCAACAGGCAGGAGTAAAAGGGAAGGTGCTCCAATGGTTAAGGGAATACTTAAGCAACAGGAAACAGCGAGTAACGGTGAGGGGGGAAACATCAGGGTGGCGAGATGTCACCAGCGGAATCCCACAGGGCTCAGTACTTTGACGCATCCTGTTTCTAATATATGTAAACGATCTTCCGGAGGGTGTAGACTCGTTCCTCTCGATGTTTGCTGATGATGCAAAAATTATGAGAAGAATCAAGACGGATGAAGATAGACAGAGACTGCAGGATGACCTGGACAAACTGGAAGAATGGTCTTGAAAATGGCTGCTAAAGTTCAACTCAGGAAGGTGTAAGGTAATGAAATTAGGCGAAGGGAGCAGGAGGCTGAACACAAGGTATCATCTGGGAGGTGAAATCCTGCAAGAGTCAAATAGAGAGAAACATCTGGGGGTTGATATCACACCGAACCTGTCCCCAGAGGCCCACATCAAAAGAATATGATCAGCGGCATATGCTAGAATGGCCAACTTAAGAACTGCTTTTAGAAACTTGTGTAAGGAATCGTTCAGGATCCTGTATTCCACTTATGTAAGACCAATCCTGGAGTATGCAGCTCCAGCTTGGAGTCCATACCTAGTTAAACACAAGATAAAGTTAGAGAAGATTCAGCGGTATGCCACCAGGCTCGTCCCGGAACTGAGAGAAATGAGCTACGAGGAAAGGCTGAAGGAGCTGAATCTCACATCCCTGGAAAACAGAAGAGTAAGGGGAGACATGATAACCAGCTACAAAATTCTCAGGGGAATTGACAGGGTGGATAAAGACAAACTCTTCAGCACGGGTGGGACACGAACAAGGGGACACAGGTGGAAACTTAGTACCCAGATGAGTCACAGAGACGTTAGAAAGAATTTTCACAGTGTCAGAGTAGTTAATAAATGGAATGCACTAGGAAGTGATGTGGTGGAGGCTGACTCCATACACAGTTTCAAATGTAGATATGATAGAGCCCAATAAGCTCAGGAATCTGTACACCTGTTGATTGACAGTTGAGAGGCGGGACCAAAGAGCCAAAGCTCATCCCTCGCAAGCACAATTAGGTGAGTACACACACACACACAAATAATGCAAATTTAATGTAATGAAGATAGGGGTAGGAAGCAGGTTACCAGATACAAGGTATCACTTGGGAGACGAAATACTTCAGGAGTCCGAGAGAGAGAAAGACCTGGGGGTTGATATCACGCCAGACCTGTCCCCTGAAGCTCATATCAAGAGGATAACATCAGCGGCATATGCCAGGTTTGCTAACATAAGAACGGCCTTTATAAACTTGAGTAAGGAATCTTTCAAAACATTATATACCACATATGTCAGACCAATCCTGGAGTATGAGGCTCCAGCATGGAGTCCATATGTAGTCAAGCATAAGACTAGTACCCGAGCTGAGAGGTCTGAGCTACGAGGAGAGACTACGGGAATTAAACCTCACTTCGCTGGAAGACAGAAGAGTTAGGGGGGACATGATCACCACATTCAAGATTCTCAAGGGGAATTGATAGGGTAGATAAAAGACAGGCCATTTAACACAAGGGGCACACGCACAAGGGGGCACAGGTCGAAACTGAGAGCCAAATGAGCCACAGAGATATTAGAAAGAACTTTTTTAGTGTCAGAGTGGTTGACAAATGGAATGCATTAGGAAGTGATGTGGTGGAGGCTGACTCCATACACAGTTTCAAGTGTAGATATGATAGAGCCCAATAGGCTCAGGAATCTGTACACCTGTTGATTGACGGTTGAGAGACGCGACCAAAGAGCCAGAGCTCAATCCCTGCAAACACAACTAGGTGAGTACACACACACTCCCTGAAACCATCAACCTGAGTTCAGGGAGAGTAAATCTTGCCTTACAGGCTTAATAGAATTCTACGATCAGGTGACAAAGATTAAGCAAGAAAGCGAAGGATGGGCGGACAGCATTTTTTGGACTGTCGGAAAGCCTTTGACACAGTACCCCATCAAAGGGTTGATGCATAAGCTGGAGAAAAAGGCAGGAGTAACTGGGAGGGCGCTCCAGTGGATAAGGGAGTACCTAAGCAATAGGAAGCAGGGAGTTACAGTGAGGAGTGAGACCTCAGATTGGCGTGAAGTCACCAGTGGAGTCCCACACGGCTCAGTACTCGGATCTCTCCTGTTTCTGATATACGTAAATGATCTCCCAGAGGGTATAGACGCATTCCTCTCAATGTTTGCTGACGACGCCAAAATTATGAGAAGGATTAAGACAGAGGAGGACAGCTTGAGGCTTCAAGAAGATCTGGACAAACTGCAGGAATTGTCGAACAAATGGTTGTTAGAGTTTAACCCAAGCAAATGTAATGTAATGAAGATAGGGTTAGGAAGCAGGAGACCAGATACAAGGTATCATTTGGGAGATGAAATACTTCAAGAGTCAGAGAGAGAGAAAGATTTGAGGGTTGATATCACGCCAGACTTGTCTCCTGAAGCTCATATCAAGAGGATAACATCAGCGGCATATGCCAGGTTGGCTAACATAAGAACGGCCTTTGAAAACTTGTGTATGGAATCTTTCAGAACATTATATATACCACATATGACCAATCCTGGAGTATGCGGCTCCAGGATGGAGTCCATATCTAATCAAGCA
>NC_091166.1:28197603-28209810 GCF_040958095.1 Procambarus clarkii | reverse complement strand
TTTTAAAAGATTATTAGCAAATTTACAGAAATGGTGCATTCGGAAGACAAAACCGTGGTAGACATGGTTGGAACAAGTTAGGTGAGAGGGTGGTGGAGGCCAAAACCATAATCATAATCATCTGTATCAAACCTTATTACAGGTAAAACCAGTAGGCAGTCTACTGTATTTTATCAAACCGTTATTAGTATAATAGATCTCGTAATAATTTTGCAAAAATAATGGCATTTACTATTTTTAAAAGATTATTAGCAAATTTACAGAAATGGTGCATTCGGAAGACAAAACCGTGGTAGACATGGTTGGAACAAGTTAGGTGAGAGGGTGGTGGAGGCCAAAACCATAATCATAATCATCTGTATCAAACCTTATTACAGGTAAAACCAGTAGGCAGTCTACTGTATTTTATCAAACCGTTATTAGTATAATAGATCTCGTAATAATTTTGCAAAAATAATGGCATTTACTATTTTTAAAAGATTATTAGCAAATTTACAGAAATGGTGCATTCGGAAGACAAAACCGTGGTAGACATGGTTGGAACAAGTTAGGTGAGAGGGTGGTGGAGGCCAAAACCATAATCATAATCATCTGTATCAAACCTTATTACAGGTAAAACCAGTAGGCAGTCTACTGTATTTTATCAAACCTTTATTAGTATAATAGATCTCGTAATAATTTTGCAAAAATAATGGCATTTACTATTTTTAAAAGATTATTAGCAAATTTACAGAAATGGTGCATTCGGAAGACAAAACCGTGGTAGACATGGTTGGAACAAGTTAGGTGAGAGGGTGGTGGAGGCCAAAACCATAATCATAATCATCTGTATCAAACCTTATTACAGGTAAAACCAGTAGGCAGTCTACTGTATTTTATCAAACCGTTATTAGTATAATAGATCTTGTAATAATTTTGCAAAAATAATGGCATTTACTATTTTTAAAAGATTATTAGCAAATTTACAGAAATGGTGCATTCGGAAGACAAAACCAATTTTTCACTTTTGACAATTGAGCACCTGCTACATCCAGATTCTAGAGAGGAAAGGAAGGACGATCTTACTGGATCCCATAGCCTCTCCGAGGCACACACCAGGCTTTTACATAATCCCCCCCCCCTGCACCCGAGCTTTTTAAAATAGTAAATGCCATTATTTTTGCAAAATTATTACGAGATCTATTATACTAATAACGGTAAATAAATAATAAATAGTAAATAAATCAAAATCAGTTACATTATTTTATCTTATTCATAGCATAAATGTTCTCGAAGATTACTAAAAAGAAATTGAATTAGACTACAGCAAATTGGCAAACTTTACCTTGTATCTGTTTCCACCGAGTTTGTTTGGGGCGTTCTTCAACATAAGAGCAATACTTGTCTCAACATCTCTTTCAGTTGCATTAGTGTGGGTGTTGATACAGGCTTCTGGAAATTTATAAGAATTAATTAATATATATAATTATAATTCACTTTGCTATTCCCCATTCCACAGTCCTCTCGTCCTTCCCACTTCCCTGTCCCCACATCATCCCCACTATTCCCACTTCCCTGTCCCATCGTCCTCCTTACCATTTTCCCCTCCCCTGTCCTTCTTCCTCCCCCACCATCTCCCATTCACCTGTCCCTTTGTCCTCCCCAGCATTCCCCTGTCCCCACCATCCCCAACTCCCCAGTCCCCTCGTCCTCCCCACCATTACCCTCTCCTCTGTCCCCTCGTCTTCCCCACCATACCCCCCTCTCGTCCTCCCCACCATTCCAAACTACCTCATCCGATGCATTCTATAATGGTCTGATGCTTCCATCAGAAAATTGGGAACATCAAATGATCTGATATTCCCATCACTGAAAAATAAGAACAGCTAAAAAAATGAAATGAAAAAAATAAAAAAATAAACTATACTCATGAAATGAACAGTATGGTAAACAACACAGCTCAATTTCAATGCAATGTCACACAAAATTATTAAATCGAAATGAAAATAAATTGAAATCTATGAAAATTCAAATTATCAATACAATCGGAAATATTGAAATAATATCGCAACATAATATAGTGTGGGTTGCTCTTACGTGCAACAGACGGTGCTGTTTTTCAAAAAAGGCATGGTTTTACCTGTCACAAGTGTGGCATCTATACTTATACTCACGAAATGAACGGTATGGTAAACAACATAGCTCAATTGCAATGCAATGTCACAATAACATTTAATAACAATAATAACAATAACATTTAAATATACTTTAAGATATAATCTAGAAGAAAATAAGAACATTGAAACGGTTCATGAACTCGATTTCAATAAAGGACACTATGGGGAACTTTGAAAAACAGTTAATGAGTATAATTAGACAGACTTGTTGCTAGGCAGAGGAGTAAATAATGAGATATATGGCAAATTTTGCAAAATATACGGCACACAAACATTCATACCCAAACAAAGCAAAATGCTAGGTAAGAACAAAGCAGTTGGCCCGTAGGGGAAAGGAGATACCCACAAGACTGGAATACAAGTCATTAACAAGCACACAAGTACTACACTACACAACAACCGCACTACTACCAGAACTGGACGAATCACTACCAAAACAACACATTGCACATCACTACCAAAACAACACAACACAACACAAGCATTGGCAAAGAATTATAGACCAGTTGCACTAACATCCCACATAATAAAATTATTTGAGAGTGATCAGGAGTCAGATTACTAGTTTTATAGAGACCAATGACCTCCACAATCCAGGCCAACAAGGATTTAGAGCAGTTTCTATGATCGAGCCACTGAGATCTATAAAGAATTCTGATCAAGAAAGAGATCTAGGGGTGGTTTTAGATAGAAAACTATAACCTGAGGATCATATTAAGAACATTCTGCGAGGGGCCTATGCTACACTTTTTAACTTTAGAATTGCTTTTAAATACATAGGTCAAAAATTTTTAAAAGTTTTAAAAGTTTTTTAAACCTCTCGTGTATCATGAGTGTGTTAAAGCATCAGATGGTGCATTCAGATGATGAATATTACCTAGTTCCTTCATCTGGGAAGAATGAACACATATTGGTGCATTCGGATGATAAAAACTAACTACTGTAGTTTAATTGATCAACAGACTGTATATCATATGCAGACTGTATGTGGATCTGCGGGCCACTCCAAACAACAGCCTGGTGGACCAAGCTCCACCAGGGCTAAAGCACAAAGTGATATAGATGTGATAGAGAAACTAGGTCAAATGGAGGAGTAGGTCTGTATATTAAACAGCACCTGACGTGCACAGAGCTACTAAACTCAATGTGGTGGTAGAGTGGTGGGGGGGGGGGAAACATTGCAGAAAAAAAACAAAAATACAATTTGGTCAACAAAACAGCATTGTTTAAAATAGAAGACATGGGTTGTCATTTTGGGGGTAAGGTAGGTTACATTGAGTTAATTAGTTAGTACTTAGTTTTTATCTTAAACTGGTTGGGAGAGGTACAGTGTTGCTGTGCTGGTGAAAGAACACCTAAAGGTAAATTAAATAATGATTGCGAATCCACAAGAAGTTGACATAATATCGCTAGAGATCTGCAATCAGGATGATAAACTTTCCTTAAAGAATTTGACAAACACTTGCTGATAGGACATGAAGTAAATGAAATGTATGTCAAGTTTTGTGAAATATATGATAAAAGCACAACAAAATTTGTACCAAAGGAGAGATGCAGAACTAGGAAAAGGGGTTTGTTCAACAGAAATTGCGAGAGGGCCTGAGACCCAAACACACACAAATGGAATCAATATATAGCAAGAGGCCAAACCCCCAAACATACAAGCGATGCAAAGATGCGAGAAACAGCAGCAGCATTAAGGAGAGGGACTTAAGGACCATAAATAAAGTGTGAAAATAAACTCGAGTAAATTTTTTTAACTACTCTCGACAGTGAAGAAAAACAAATATTCAGACGATTTGTGTTAGAATCATTAATCTTACACTTTCGGTCATATTCAACAACACAAATACATACACACACATTCCTGTTGCTGTAGCAAGTGAAGAATTACACACACAGATCACAATAACGTGATGCATCAAATGAACAAATCCACAAGGGCCGTGACGAGGATTCGAACCTGCGTCCGGGAGCATCCCAGACACTGCCTTAATCGACTGAGCTACAACAGGGTAAAAGGGTTGAAACCGAAGTTCTACTGAACTTACTGGATCCCATAGCCTCTCCGAGGCACAAACCAGGCTTTTACACAACCCCCCCCCCCCTGCACCCGAGCTATGTCAACAGGCCGTTCTCCCTCTTCGCCCTTCCGAATGCACCATATCAGTAAATTTTTTAATAATCTTTTAAAAATAGTAAATGCCACTATTTTTGCAAAATTATTACGAGATCTATTATTCTATAGAATAATGCATATAAATGCATATATGCATATAAATACAAAACATAAATACAAAACAAGTAAATGTAAATAATTTTACCTTGCACCTAGATCCACCAAGCCTGTATGGCGCGCGTTTCAGTACTTCGGAAATCTAGAACTATCTTGAATCTCTAATCTGCAATGAAACAATACATATTATTGCACTTACCAAAACATGGATGAATGTAGAAAATACAGAACTATTAGCTGAATATCAAATAAATGGATTTAATCTATTTCACACAGATAGATATATTACACCGTGTATATTAGGTAATACCTAACATACACGCCTCCACACACACTACATTTGAAATGTAGTCTCAAAAAGACTACATTTCAACAGCAAAGATTACTCCATAAAAAAATAATTAAATTATTGACCAACATGAGAGAGGGTTAGCCAACATGAGAGGGTTGTGTTGATTGCCTGAAAATATTTAAATTGTGTAATGTATTGAATGGCATTTTTCAAGTTACAACATTTTTTAAATTACTGAACTAGGTTCTAGGCTTTGCTAGGCTTAATTCAATTATTACAGATAAGCCTAACCTAGCCTAGAACCCAGTGGGTTTTCTTCCTATTGGGGAGTGTTGTACATGCCTCGCCTCCACATATACACTAGCACAGCCAGGCCTCGCCTCCACATACACACTAGCACAGCCAGGCCTCGCCTCCACATACACACTAGCACAGCCAGGCCTCGCCTCCACATACACACTAGCACAGCCAGGCCTCGCCTCCACATACACACTAGCACAGCCAGGCCTCGCCTCCACATACACCAGCACAGCCAGGCCTCGCCTCCACATACACACTAGCACAGCCAGGCCTCGCCTCCACATACACACTAGCACAGCCAGGCCTCGCCTCCACATACACCAGCACAGCCAGGCCTCGCCTCCACATACACACTAGCACAGCCAGGCCTCGCCTCCACATACACACTAGCACAGCCAGGCCTCGCCTCCACATACACACTAGCACAGCCAGGCCTCGCCTCCACATACACCAGCACTGCCAGGCCTCGCCTCCACATACACCAGCACTGCCAGGCCTCGCCTCCACATACTCACCAGCACAGCCAGGCCTCGCCTCCACATACACCAGCACTGCCAGGCCTCGCCTCGCCTCCACATACACCAGCACTGCCAGGCCTCGCCTCCACATTTAAACCAACCAAGCCCACAAATACGTTAACATGGACCAGCATTACACCGTCTAACATACTCTGTCAGATGTAACAACTAAATTTGTGAATTCAAGACCAAATCTATTGTATAACACAGTGTTAGTACGAGAAAAACATTACTTACATTCGAAGCCGTGTTTTAAAATGGCGGCGGTCTTGTACTGACGCTCCAAACTGTGTGTTCGTTTGCGTATGATGAACGTGTGACAATTTACTACAACAATTATTTAATTATTCTTATTCTTTATTTTAATATTTTTAGGGTACATGAAATTTCAAACTTATTTGCACACAATAATATAATTGCATTGTCATAACCTTTATATATTACGGAAAATACGATGACATGAACGAAGTCAAAGTGAAGTTGAAGTCAAAGTCATTCGCCGAACGTATTAGTAATTTTTTTTCTCCCAAACGATAGGGGTAACAAATCCACAGAGAATATAAGTGTACAGTAAAGTCAATTTTATTCAGGAAAGTACATACATAGTTGATTTACAAACATAATGTTGGATTTATAGATAGAGCTAGTGCATACAATACCTAAAGCCACTATAGTAGGCATATAGCATTTCAGGCAACCGGGCAGTATATATGGACCCCTTACTCAAATCTCTGAATATGTTAGATATTAAGTCCCTGCACATACTCTCATGTGTATTTTATATATATAAAACGCTGCACTGTAATGTCAATCCTGACCTTAAAAGCTTCCTAGAAGGTTGTAACAGATCCCATGAGCACCACACCAGAAACAAATACCTATTTGATATTCCAAGAGTACGACTTAGTCAAACTAGAAATGCTTTACAAATCAAGAGACCTCGAATGTGGAATGACCTTCCCAATTATGTTAAAAACTGTACCTCTCCCAACCAGTTTAAGATAAATAAAGATAAATTTATAAGTTAAGAAAAATTCCACAAATCAACAACCCTGTTACTGACCCTGTATTTACCCAAGTCTTTCCTAAATCTAAACTTATCCAATTTATACCCATTGTTTCGTGTTCTATCTTGTGTTGACAATTTTAATACCCTATTAATATCCCCTTTGTTATATCTATTCAGGAAATTGTGGTTGATCTCGAACCCATTGATAATGTGACGACTTATACAGAATTTTGTAACTATATCATCAAGATTGTAACCAGCTTAGCTAAATGTAGTGTGGGGTTCAGTCCCTAAGCCCATATATGTGCCTCTCTAACCATTTAGGTTACAGGGCAAAAACATAAAAACAAAGGTAACTGCAGAAGGCCTATTGGCCCATACCAGACAGCTCCTAAAGTTTATAATCTTTTCACGCTCCTAACCTCAATTCTCAAGCTACGTTTTTCATTTTGGTATCAATGCGTTGGCAATAAAATTCTCTACAAGATCATATGCATAAAATGTCACCGAAGCATTTGGTATCCCACCACGAAGTAAATAAACACGAAGATGACTCGCCGTGACACCCAAACAGGAAGTAAATGTTCATACTCTTTCGTTTGTTGCCAGCCTCACAGTCATCCTACAGCGCTCATTTTGATATCACTGAACTCGCAATAAAATTCCCCACCCAGACATATGCCTATCAATGTCTAATTATGGTATCGGGTGACCCGCACGAGTGTGGGAACTGGGCGAAGCGTTAGCCATAATTTCAGCAGGGACGACACTGTTGGGATGCAGTGCTTTGAATGTTTATACTTATTTAACTCTCCTGACATTATTTCTGAAGCTACGTATTTCATTTTTATAGCAATGTGTTCGCAATAGAAAGTTCTATAAGACCATGGGTAGAGTTGGCCAACACAGCGTCAAATAAATTTGCGGCGAATAAAATCTTACGCGTGTTTGTACCCGTGAGCGTCAAAAGTTTTTACTTTGCTCATGTTTTTCAAGTTTATACTTGTTTCACACCGTTTTTTTTTGTATAGTGTTCGGAATAAAATTCCCTACACAGACATATGCATATCAAATACAATTCCTTGGAATTCACAGCTGTAGAGATGACGGAAAACACACAACCGGAACCCGCTCTTGACACTCCAACTCACACCCGCAACACCCACAAAAAAAGTTTCTCTTGTTTCATGTATACTTACTTTAGTTTTCGTGCTACAGTTCTCATTTAGGTATCAAAATATTCCTAAGAAAATAGACTACAATACTGAAACAATCTAAGACAATTATGTGTACTTACCAAAGCAAAGACGATTGTAGTAAAATAAGTTGAGCATTTTATCTCCACTCCACCTCCTTCAGGTACTGATTCCTGAAGTTGCTCAACAGATGTTCCTAGGTGGAGTGAAGCTGATGTAGGTGGTTATTTCTTGTCCACCCAATACACCCTTTTCCTGTGATAAGTGGTGTAATTACAAGGTATGACGCAAAGTGGAACATCGCATGTCTTGCACGCTATACCAGTTTCCTTCCTGATACCCGACTTTGAACACACTTCACACCTGCGACGTTTGGGGATTTTTACCAGCTCATGTTTCAATTTATAGTTCAGGCGAGTCTCTGCTATAACAACACGTCGCTGTTGTCTCTGGGTTGGCAATAAACTACTGTCTGAATCGTCGCTCTCACTATTGTTTTCAAACACTAATGTGGAATATGAATTATCTTCATCAGATTCAGCTTCAGCACTAGGTGTAGACGTGAAGAGAGGGCGCCTCACACCCGACGGGCCAGGTGTTGACGGGTCAGCAGGAGGATACACAGGACCAGTGTCATGATTTATGTCTGGAGCATGAACTAGATGTGGAGATGGTGTAGTTGTTGCAGGCCACTCTGCCTTGTCAAATTTCAATAAAGACCAAATAGCAACTTCATGGAACTAGAGCAGAGTTAGTTTCCTTCGATCATCTGTGTTGGCCTTGTACAATGCATGTACAATGCATTGAGTAAAGACCAAATAGCAACTTCATGGAACTAGAGCAGAGTTAGTTTCCTTCGATCATCTGTGTTGGCCTTGTACAATGCAACCACAAGTTGACATTGAATGTGAATTAACAATGAGACAAGTAAGATTTATACTAATACATTTATACTAACTCTGTTGAGCGTTGACCATTTATACATCAAATCTGTTGATGTGAGCACTTTAGTTTAGTCTGCCGTTTAAAGAAAAAAAGAGCATATCAATGGTATATCACAGAAAACGAATTTATCATAAACTCATGTATTTGTCTTATCATATTGAACTGCATTCATATTTTTAATATATAACAATATGAATATACAAATTTCTGTAAATCCCCTACCTTGTTGGAATCTGTGGAAATGAATGAGCAAATGTGCTGGCTGAAGGCGCTGAAGGAAACCACATTGGTTTCATTTTGGACACAAATGTCCATGGAGATTCAAAATGGAAACTAATTATATAGTTGAACCTGCAGAGACGAGTTTAAGAATCTGTGTTGAGAGTGATGGACACAGCCTTCACAATTATACTTCAGAGAATGTAAACATCTAAGAGTCATTAGAAATATGTGTAGAATAATAAACCCTACATTGTTTGAGTTAGGGAAAACACCATTTGTGATATATAGATACTATAGCTGTTCCTAAAGATTCACCCTTTTTTGCACCAGCAAGATAACATATAAGATTTTAAGAGTTGACGAATGTTAATATTCTTGTTTGATAAACTGTGAACTTGAGACATAGTTAATAAGAACATATTAACACAACAAAATGTTTTCAGAATCTTTAACACCACTTTCCAGCAACTTATATAATTTATATAAATTATTTTAGAGAATAATACATAAATTATATATTTAAACATGATATAGTGTTTAGTGGAATGTATAAGGAGTCAAATTGTGTTAAAAAGAGCAATTTTTAGAAAATTTGGAAAAATACTTTTTTCTGTTCAAATTATAACTAAATGGATTTTAAAGGTTTCACTCAGCCAATATATATCATTCACAATTTATTAATGAATTTTACAAAAAAACACCATAAATTTTATATTTAAACATGTAAAAACTATTTGTTTTACATTTGGAAGAAAATAATTGTAGAAAAACAATTTATAATTAAACCTTTGTGTTTGGATTTTTTGAGTAAAAGTTTCTCAAAGGCTCTCCTGCACCATTCTCAATGCAAATCATTCCCACACCTATGGGAAGAGATAGGCGAACGTTGTGTAGATGATTTGTGTTTGCTGGGTAGGGCGATGACCGAATCTTAGTCACTCCCCAACTTGTCACGGCCTGTCTGAACCACTTAGATTGGAATATACTTCATACAGTCCGTCTGAATTTCTCTGGACATCCCCACCCAAGAGAAGAATCGTTGTAGCTGCCCGGCTACTCCTCTCGACGTCAAATGTCGCATCGGGACGGCTTCTGGAAATCTGGTAGACGCACACATGATCGTCATCAGGTAGGTATTTCCTCGTTTCGTCCGTGGCAACGGTCCCACCCCGTCGACCAACAGACGCTCGAATGCAGGCCCAAACGCAGGAACAGGGACCAACGGGGCCCTTGGTATCGCGTGTTGGCTCTTCCCTGCCCTCTGGCACGGTAAGCACGTCTTACAATAACGCCTCACATTGGCGTCCATACCTGGCCAGTAGAAATGATCCTGGATCTTACGCAGCATTTTGGTCACCCCCAGGTGACCTGCAGAGTCCACCGAGTGCGACAGATTCAACACTGCCGCTCTGCACTGGGCCGGCAACACTACCTGGTGTCTTGTACCTAGAGATTCTTCTCCGGCTTCCATCCTCACAGGCCTCTACAGTCTCATCAGCATGCCGTCCTGTATGTAAAATTGAGTGGCCCTCTCAGGACCAACACGTCCTCCTTTGGCTTCATGAATCAATTCGGGGAACTCTAGCTGCTGCAGCTCTCCAAGACGAGTGCGGTCCACTCCAAGAGAACTGGCGAGGGTCACCTGTAACTCACCATCCGGGCTGCCTTCGCCCTCCATTTGTTCTCCGGGTCCCACGAAGAGGTGATCGATTCCCAGGCTGTCGGACGTCTCCTCGTTAGCCCTATCAGATCCATTCCCTCTGTGTCCGTCGCACCGCCTCGGAACCACAGCACAAACAGGGAACGCCACCGTGGCGATTCCCTTCTCGTCCCCACAGGCGTCTAACACTCCTTATAGTGCTCCAAGCACTCCTCGCCCTTCACGAGGTTCGGGAGGACACATCCTCCACATGCGTCATTTCCCAAGATGACTTGTGCCTCCATCTTGGGCATTGATGCACAAATCCCCACCACTAGGGTCTGGCAGCCATAATCAGAATTCAGAGTCACCTGGTGTAGGGGCATCCGCACTGGGATTCCCACAGTGGTCACACTTGCCACCCACACACTGGTACTCTCGTAACCCTCGGGGAACAGGGTTTCGCTCACCAGGGTAAAATCTGCCCCAGTGTCTCTCAATATCTTCACCGGCACGGGGTCTGCGTCCCCCATCCTTACGGTTCCCTCACACACTAATGGGTGAACTCTTTTCTCCCCATTCAGTACAGGTTCATCCCGCACCCTCTCGGCCATCTGGTCCTCGACCCTCATGAAAGCAGCTGTGCCTCTCGCTCTTCTTTGCGCTGCTGTGCCTCTCGCTCTTCTTTGCGCAGCTGTGCCTCTGCTTCTCGCTCTTCCCTGCGCAGCTGTGCCTCGCGTTCTTCTCGCTTCCAGCTGTGCTTCCAGCTGCAGCTTCAATATCTCCAGCTTGACGTTGCGCCTGCTGCCGCTGGATCCCCTGCTGCTTCCACCATTGCTCAAGTGTTCTCCCATACTGGCAGGCGTCTGTGGCCGTTCCTCCCCAAAGCTTCGTCTCGTGCCCTGAGCTGTGCCATGATCTCAAGTCTTCTCTCTCCCACTTTGGAAGATCTCAGATTTATCCCAAAGTGGTCTGCTATCGATTGCAGCTGTGCCTTGGTGCACTCCTCCAGCACCTGCTCATCTCTAGTGTCAATGAACCTTGTTACCTTATCATCCTCCATCTTGTGCTATGAGTGATAACCTGTACCTGATACCAAATATCACTGCAAAGTACCACAATTGCAACCTTTATCTTGATCGTAATCCTGGCGAGGTCGCCAATGTTGGGGTTCACCATAAGAGGGTGAGCAACAGTATACAAGATGTCCTCTCAATGGTCGCAATATTAGCGATAACCGTTACTCACCGTAGTCCTGCGGGTCTTCACTCTATCCTCGCGGCACCACTGTACGCCAGGAGAGTACCCCAGTCGATCTCCAATCGGCCTCTTTAATCAGAGAATGAGTGGGGACACAGTTTGTTCTCTCCCACCCTGTGTGCCCGCCCCGACAAGGACTCTACTACTAATTGCAAGGTCGCCAACTGGTGTTTCCTGTGTCCAGTAACACGTCAGTGGTTTCGTGGAATTGTGGTGACAGCGGCAAGAACACACTCAATAGATCTGATATCAGGCAGGTATGTATCTATCACTCTCACCTTTGGAATAGTTAGGTAGCAGCAAGAATTATGGAGGGGTAATACAAAAGAGAAGGAATTTTGTATTTTACTTAAAACTCAAGAGATCATATTCATATATCCACAGGCGAACAAGTACAAGCAGGAGTCGCTCTCTCTCTCTACATATAAGTTGGG
>NC_091166.1:28000103-28192603 GCF_040958095.1 Procambarus clarkii | reverse complement strand
ACAGTAAATTTATCACTGGTTCCTGGTGCCTGTACACACCAATAATCAACATGAATAATACAAGTACTCTTGATAGTACTGTCTAGCACACTGGTGCTTTACCGTGACATAGGTGAGACTTGCTCACGACATATAAAATCTTCAGGCTAGATAATATAGCCAAATAATATAGCTAACTAAAGGGGAATGGGGAGGGAACTAGAACCACCTACTTCACCCTATCCTCCGATGAGAGTCGAGATGTAGCTCCTGGTCCTCGTGTCGGGAACGCCCCCACACTACACGTCGTCGTGTCCTACCAGAGCCTCTCCTCGTCACACCGTTTAGCGCGTCGTCTCCGTGCCTCCTCACTGCAGGTCCGTCCTCCTTCTTAACTTCTTGAAGGTTGGAGTCGGTCTCCTGGCCGTCGTCTTCTCCCAGCAACGGCTGTCGCCTACGTCTCAGCTACAGTCGTTCGGTTTCCCCAAATAGTCCTCTCTTCCTCAGCTACCCAGTGGCTCTGTCAGCCACTACGCTGTCACGAACTGGTGAATTGCCACAGACGTCACGTACGTCACTGCACGGCTTCACTGCTACTGGCACAGTACCTGACTGGAGCACTTGTTGCTCAAATAACCGTCAATTCCCTCTTCTGGTTCAACACATGAACTAGGGAAGACTTCTCAGAGCACTGGCGGACTTCAGATGACGCGTAAATCCACGGGAGCGAGGTACAACTGTCCTATTGACAAGACCATCCATCGCACGTCCGACCTCTATGACGTGTCGTATCTCACTGCTGGCGCCAGCCCGGCGCGCTGGCCGGACCCCCTTCCTTCGTGACGTCACTTTCGCCACGGGAGGTTTTCATTGGCTCCCGGTGCCACATTGCTGTCGGTGACCAATCCGGTGCCACTGACGTCACACGGTTTTGGCGGGAGATCAGGGAAGCCAGCGCCATCTTGGCTCCCTAAAGGGCCTAAACCACAGGCCAAAATATCACTATTTCACAAATTTCTCGGCTCTCCGAGAACACTTCACTCTCTCCCATATATCAAATTGTAGCCTGCAACGTAGAGAACGCTTGGGAAAAGTAGACATGACTCTTACTGCAGGCGTGGGAGAATTATAAAGGGGGGAACACCGTCACATACCCCTCCCCTTAAAATAAGAGTCATGTCTGTTTAGTGTATGCGGGATAGGGCATCCGCTACTACGTTGTCCTTCCCCTTGATGTGTTTGATTTCCAGCCGGTATTCTTGCAGTAACAACGCCCACCTCGTTAGACGTTGGTTGGAATTCTTCATCTTGTATAAAAATGTGAGAGGGTTGTGATCGGTGAATACTAAGACAGGTCTCGCCCCTCCTCCCACGTATACATCAAAGTGCTTCAGGGCCATAACTAGCGCCAATGCCTCCTTCTCAACGGTGCTGTAGGCCCGCTGGTATTTTACGAACTTCTTCGAGTAGAAGGCTACTGGCCTATGTACTTCACCTCGTTCTTGAGCCAACATGGCCCCTATTCCAACGTCGCTGGCGTCCACGTACAGAATTAAACCGGCTGAAAAATCTGGAGATATCAATACTGGGGCCTCCGTCAACAATTTCTTGGTCTTTTCAAAAGACTCTTGGCAGGCCTCTCCCCATCTCCATCTTACATTCTTGGAGAGTAGCTCGGTTAGGGGATGCGCTACCGTGGAGAAATTCCGACAGAACCCACGATAGTACCCTATCATTCCGAGGTACCTGAGCAACCCCTTGCACGTCTTGGGCACGGGGTATTCCTTTATGACTGCAACTTTGTTATCAACTGGAGTGACTTCACCTTGGCCGATGACAAAACCGAGGTACTCTAAGTGAGCTTTCCCGAACTCACTCTTGGCCAAATTTACAGTCAGGTTAGCCTCCTCTAACCTTCTAAATAATTTCCCAAGTCTCTCCAGATGCGTCCCCCAATCGTCGGCGTACACGACGATGTCATCGATGTAAACCGTGCATCCTGCTGCACCCCTTAACAGCTCGTTCATCATTCGCTGGAAGCAGCTGCCGCTGTTTTTCATGCCGAAGGGCAACACCTTGTACTGGTACAGCCCATCAGGAGTCGCGAAAGCTGATATCTTCCTGGCCTCAGGAGTCAGGGAGATCTGGTAGTACCCCTTGAGAAGATCGACCTTGCTTACATACCGTGCACTGCCCACCTGGTCAATGCAGTCACTCACTCTTGGCATGGGGTGAGAATCCGCCACAGTGATGGAGTTCACCCTCCTGTAATCTGTACAAAAGCGGTATGTTCCGTCGCCTTTCCTCACCAATAGGCACGGGGAACTCCACTCACTTTTGCTGGGCTCCGCAAGGTCGTTCTCAAGGAGGTACTCCACCTCCTTTCTCATCAGCTCTCGCTTCTCTGGGCTCACCCTGTACGCGCTCTGTTTGACGGGCCTGGCGTCCCTCACCTCCACCTCGTGCGTCACACTCCGGTGTCGTCGGGGCACGTCGGTAAAGAGGGAGGCATTCTTTCTCAGTAGGTCCGTCAGGTCCGCTCTCTGTTGCCCTTCCAGATGTGACAGCTTGTCCTTGATGTTTGCCAGACTCTCAGTGTTGGTGAGACGGGTGCCATCCGCCCTGGACCACTTTCCTTCCTCCTCCGGGAGTTCTTGGTCCACCTGTACGCACAGAACTGTCTTTTGCTGGGGTTCCCGGGTCATCGTTCCTTCCTGCCTGGCGGTTCCTCCTTCCACCGTGAAGAAGGGTTTCAGGCGGTCCACGTGACACACCTGTTTCTTTCGGGATCTGTTCGACTTCCCAATTTCGTACGACACCGGACCCAACCGTCGCAGCACTTGGTATGGTCCCTCGAACCGTGACTCGGTCACCCTACCTTTACCTGGAAGCAAGACCATTACTTGGGACCCGACCTGGAAATCCCTCTGTGTAGCTCTCTTGTCGTACCACTCCGACATCTTACGCTGTGCCTCCTTCAGGTGCTTCCCAGCCAGTTCCTTCGCTAGAGTGAGACGTTCTTTAAACTTCTGGACATATTCGTTCACCGTTCCCACGGTCGCTGCCGGTGTCCATTGTTCCCTCAGCATGGACAGGGGACTCCTCACCTCGTGTCCATACACTAGCTGGAATGGTGAGAATCCTAGTGATTCTACCACCGCGTTACGTATGGCAAATAACGCGGGGTGTATAGCCTCATCCCACTCAGCCCCCTGTTCTGCGCAGAACACTCTCAGCACAGTTTTCAATGTGGAGTGGAATCTTTCGATCGCCCCCTGCGACTGCGGTCGGTAGGGCGACGATCGAATCTGAGTCACTCCCCATCCTGCCATCGTCTGTCGGAACCACTTCGACTGAAAAATGCTTGCGCAGTCTGTCTGGATCTCTTTGGGCATCCCCACCCACGAGAAAAACCGCTGCAGTTGGCTGGCTACTCCTTGCGATGTTAAACGTCGCATCGGGACGGCTTCCGGAAACCTGGTGGAGGTACACATTATTGTCATTAGGTAGGTGTTCCCTTTCTTCGTCCTTGGCAAAGGACCCACTCCATCAACTAGCAGACGCTCGAAAGCGGGCCCAAACGCTGGAACAGGGATCAGTGGGGCCTTCGGTATCGCGGACTGGCTCTTCCCTGCCCTCTGGCATGGTAAGCACGTCTTACAATAGCGCCTCACCTCGGCGTCCATACCTGGCCAGTAAAAGTAATCCCTGATCCTTCGCAGCGTCTTAGTCACTCCCAGGTGGCCTGCAGAGTCCACGGAGTGCGCTAGGTCCAACACGGCCGCCCTGCACTGGGCCGGCAACACTACCTGGCGCTTCGTGCTTAGGGACTCTTCCCCGGCCTCCACCCTCACAGGTCTCCACTGCCTCATCAGCATTCCGTCTTGAAGGTAAAAATGAGTAGCCTTCTCAGGGCCAACACCTCCTCCTTGGGCCTCACTAATCAAATCGGGGAACTCCTCCTGCTGCAACTGTTCAAGACGAGCGCGGTCTACCCCTAGAGAACTGGTGAGGGTCACCTGCAACTCACCACTTGGGCTGTCTCCGCCCTCCGCTCGTTCTCCGGGTCCCACGAAGAGGTGATCTATTCCCAGGCTGTCAGTCGTCTCCTCAGCCCCATCAGATCCACAACCTCCTTGTCCTTCGCGTCGTCTTGGTATCACAGCACAAACTGGGAACGCCGCCGGTGCGATTCCCTTCTCGCCCCCACAGGCGTTCCACTCTCCGCCTGCCTCCTTGTATTGTTCTAGGCATTCTTCGCCTTTCACAAGATTCGGAAGGACATATCCTCCACACGCGTCATTCCCCAAGATGACCTGCGCCTCCATCTTGGGCATTGATGTACAGACTCCCACCACTAGGGTCTGGCAGCCATAGTCGGAATTTAGAGTTACCTGGTGTAGGGGCATCCTCACTGGGCCTCCCACAGTGGTCACACTTGCCACCCCCACACTGGTACTTTCGTAACCTTCGGGGAACAGGGTTTCACTTACCAGGGTAAAGTCAGCCCCGGTGTCTCTTAAGATCGTCACGGGGATGGGGTCTGCGTCCCCCATCCTTACGGTTCCTTGACACACGAATGGGTGAACTTTCTTCTCCCCACTCAGCACGGGTTCATCCCGCACTCTCTCGGCCCTCTGGTCCTCGAACATCACTAAAGCAATGTGTCCCCGCTGCTTAGGGCGTCTGCATTCCCGCGCGACGTGTCCGGGTATTCCGCAGTTGTAGCAGCGGCCCCTCGGCGGAGACCATCCGCCACCGCTCGCCTTAGCACTGCCTCCAGAGGCCGTCGCACCCTGCGTCTTTCCCGCACCGCTCGTTGACTCCTTGGTCGCAACAACAGCTCCCGAGCTCTCCGCTTGGTTCTTCTTGATTGGTTCTACAGTACCTTTTGATCCTCGGGTGTTCCAACTTGAGAGATGGGACTTGGGAGAACTCGTTCCTGTCCTCCATCCATCCGTCCTTCTATAACTCCTATCGTTTCCGACGTATGCGGGCGGTCGGTGCTGTCCCTCTCGGCGTGGGCGTAGGGCTTCTTCTAACATGTCGGCCCGGTCGGCTGCGGCCCTCAGGTCCTTTATGTCCGCCTCCTTTACCCTCATCCTGATCTCAGGAGGGAGCACGGACATAAACTTTTCCATGACCATTAGTTCCTTGATTTCTTCGGCCGACCCCGCTTCTTCAGAGTCCATCCACTTAAGGAACTTTCTTTCCATGTCCCTCGCCGTCTCCGCATACGATTTTCCTGGTGACCGGGTACATTCTCTAAACCTCTTCCGGTAACACTCTGGCGTGAGCTTAAAGGAACGGAGCACAGCTCGTTTTACCGCATCGTAGTTAGTGCATTCTTGGAAGTCGAGCATAGTGAAGGCTTCACGAGCTTCACCTGTGAGCCTCCCTTGGACCAACTCCGCCCACTCCGCCCTCGGCCACCTCTTCATAGCAGCAACTCTCTCAAAGTGATCAAAGAAACTTTCGGCTTCACTAGGCACAAAGACCGGCAGGTCTCGTTCCCTCACTCGTCGGTCTTCCTGTGGCGGGGCAGGGGCACCTAGTCCCAGTTCAGCTCGCTTCAGCTCCACCTCCTTGTTGGCTTCTATTTCCTGTTGTCTCAGCCCTCGCTCGTGTTCTTCCCTGCGTAACTGTGCTTCTCGCTCTTGTTCTTCCCGGCGCCGCTGTGCTTCTCGTTCCTCACGCTGCATCTGTGCTTCTCGCTCCTCACGCTTCATCTGTGCTTCTCGCTCTTGTTCTTCTTTGCGCTGCTGTGCTTCTTCTCTCCTCAGCTGCGCTTGCGCTTCTCGCTCTTCTTTGCGCTGCTGTGCCTCTGCTTCTCGCTCTTCTTTGCGCTGCTGTGCCTCTCGCTCTTCTTTGCGCTGCTGTGCCTCTAGCTGCAGCTTCATTATTTCCAGCTTAATGCTGTGCCTGCTGCCGCTGGATCCCCTGCTGCTTCCACCAATACTCAAGTGTTCACCCTCACTGGCAGGTGTTTGGGGCCGTTCCTCCCCCAAAGCTTCGTCTCGAGCCTTTAGCTGAGCCATTATCTCTAGTCTTCTTTCACCAACTCGGGCAGATTTCAGCTTTATTCCAAAATGATCCGCTATAGCCTGTAACTGTGCCTTGGTGCACTCTTCCAGCACCTGTTCGTCTCTAGAGTCAATAAACCTTGCTACTTTATCATCCTCCATCTTGTGCTACGAGTGTTAACCTGCACCTGATCTCTAACACCACTGCCAAGTACCACCACTGCAACCTTTACTTTGATTGAAATCCTGGCGAGGTCGCCAATGTTGGGGTTTCCACCTCTCTATTATTCTCTACCCTTACTCTGGGGTGAGCAATAGTTATGCTCAAGGTAACTCACCGTAGCCCTGCGGGTCTTCCCTCGATCCTCACGGCGCCACTGCACGCCAGGAGAGTCTCCCAGTCAATCTTAACGGCCTCCTATTAAGAAAGAGTGAGAACACGACTCGTTCACATCGACTGTCGTGTGCCCTCCCCAACAATAGGGCTCTACGGTTATTCACAAGATCGCCAACTGGGGTTTTTGGTGGCCAGTAACACCATCAGTGGACTGGTGTATTCAGTGGTAGCCTTGGCAAGGTCACACTCAAAGATCAGGAATCAGGCAGGTACTTATTGTTATCACTCTATGCTTACAGGTATAGTATAGCCACAAGATCAATGGAGGGGATGATAAAACACTAAGATAGTTTTGTATTTTACTTAAAATGTATGAAAGATGTCACAAAGCCAAACAACAACAAATAAATCAGCAAATCCTGACGCGGCCGGAAGTTCCCACGAATAGTCCGCGATCATTAGGTGGCAACACCTCCCCCTCCTCATCAAGTGTCAAGAACAGCTGATCGCAATGGACTCTCCGCGCGAAATTTGCTTGTTTGCTAGATTCACGCGCGCGGTTTCTTTAAATTCTCCAATATTACTAGAAACTCGCACACTCTATATTGGCATAAATAAACCGAATTACTTAGTTACACTGTACTCAGGCTCAAACAGTCTTTTCTACAATCAATTCTACAATGATTCACTGTAATGGTCTTACACTGTTATTTATCCAACAATATATTATGAAATATTAACACGGGAGTTTTCAGTACTTTCTCTCGTGGGCGATAACGCAATGATTCACTGTACTCACAAATGATTATTCACTGAATGGACATAGACATATATATGGTATATAAATCAATCATCAATACATGGAAAATAAATAGTTTCTGGGCACATAGCCTAACCTCCAAATACCGGCATAATATTATATATAATTTACCACTATATGTTCATATCAAAATCTATAGAAAGATATACACAACACAGTAAATTTATCACTGGTTCCTGGTGCCTGTACACACCAATAATCAACATGAATAATACAAGTACTCTTGATAGTACTGTCTAGCACACTGGTGCTTTACCGTGACATAGGTGAGACTTGCTCACGACATATAAAATCTTCAGGCTAGATAATATAGCCAAATAATATAGCTAACTAAAGGGGAATGGGGAGGGAACTAGAACCACCTACTTCACCCTATCCTCCGATGAGAGTCGAGATGTAGCTCCTGGTCCTCGTGTCGGGAACGCCCCCACACTACACGTCGTCGTGTCCTACCAGAGCCTCTCCTCGTCACACCGTTTAGCGCGTCGTCTCCGTGCCTCCTCACTGCAGGTCCGTCCTCCTTCTTAACTTCTTGAAGGTTGGAGTCGGTCTCCTGGCCGTCGTCTTCTCCCAGCAACGGCTGTCGCCTACGTCTCAGCTACAGTCGTTCGGTTTCCCCAAATAGTCCTCTCTTCCTCAGCTACCCAGTGGCTCTGTCAGCCACTACGCTGTCACGAACTGGTGAATTGCCACAGACGT
Organism: Procambarus clarkii; assembly: GCF_040958095.1. Taxonomy (NCBI): domain Eukaryota; kingdom Metazoa; phylum Arthropoda; class Malacostraca; order Decapoda; family Cambaridae; genus Procambarus; species Procambarus clarkii. The sequence continues at coordinate 28,184,745 of NC_091166.1, read as the reverse complement.
CACGTACGTCACTGCACGGCTTCACTGCTACTGGCACAGTACCTGACTGGAGCACTTGTTGCTCAAATAACCGTCAATTCCCTCTTCTGGTTCAACACATGAACTAGGGAAGACTTCTCAGAGCACTGGCGGACTTCAGATGACGCGTAAATCCACGGGAGCGAGGTACAACTGTCCTATTGACAAGACCATCCATCGCACGTCCGACCTCTATGACGTGTCGTATCTCACTGCTGGCGCCAGCCCGGCGCGCTGGCCGGACCCCCTTCCTTCGTGACGTCACTTTCGCCACGGGAGGTTTTCATTGGCTCCCGGTGCCACATTGCTGTCGGTGACCAATCCGGTGCCACTGACGTCACACGGTTTTGGCGGGAGATCAGGGAAGCCAGCGCCATCTTGGCTCCCTAAAGGGCCTAAACCACAGGCCAAAATATCACTATTTCACAAATTTCTCGGCTCTCCGAGAACACTTCACTCTCTCCCATATATCAAATTGTAGCCTGCAACGTAGAGAACGCTTGGGAAAAGTAGACATGACTCTTACTGCAGGCGTGGGAGAATTATAAAGGGGGGAACACCGTCACATACCCCTCCCCTTAAAATAAGAGTCATGTCTGTTTAGTGTATGCGGGATAGGGCATCCGCTACTACGTTGTCCTTCCCCTTGATGTGTTTGATTTCCAGCCGGTATTCTTGCAGTAACAACGCCCACCTCGTTAGACGTTGGTTGGAATTCTTCATCTTGTATAAAAATGTGAGAGGGTTGTGATCGGTGAATACTAAGACAGGTCTCGCCCCTCCTCCCACGTATACATCAAAGTGCTTCAGGGCCATAACTAGCGCCAATGCCTCCTTCTCAACGGTGCTGTAGGCCCGCTGGTATTTTACGAACTTCTTCGAGTAGAAGGCTACTGGCCTATGTACTTCACCTCGTTCTTGAGCCAACATGGCCCCTATTCCAACGTCGCTGGCGTCCACGTACAGAATTAAACCGGCTGAAAAATCTGGAGATATCAATACTGGGGCCTCCGTCAACAATTTCTTGGTCTTTTCAAAAGACTCTTGGCAGGCCTCTCCCCATCTCCATCTTACATTCTTGGAGAGTAGCTCGGTTAGGGGATGCGCTACCGTGGAGAAATTCCGACAGAACCCACGATAGTACCCTATCATTCCGAGGTACCTGAGCAACCCCTTGCACGTCTTGGGCACGGGGTATTCCTTTATGACTGCAACTTTGTTATCAACTGGAGTGACTTCACCTTGGCCGATGACAAAACCGAGGTACTCTAAGTGAGCTTTCCCGAACTCACTCTTGGCCAAATTTACAGTCAGGTTAGCCTCCTCTAACCTTCTAAATAATTTCCCAAGTCTCTCCAGATGCGTCCCCCAATCGTCGGCGTACACGACGATGTCATCGATGTAAACCGTGCATCCTGCTGCACCCCTTAACAGCTCGTTCATCATTCGCTGGAAGCAGCTGCCGCTGTTTTTCATGCCGAAGGGCAACACCTTGTACTGGTACAGCCCATCAGGAGTCGCGAAAGCTGATATCTTCCTGGCCTCAGGAGTCAGGGAGATCTGGTAGTACCCCTTGAGAAGATCGACCTTGCTTACATACCGTGCACTGCCCACCTGGTCAATGCAGTCACTCACTCTTGGCATGGGGTGAGAATCCGCCACAGTGATGGAGTTCACCCTCCTGTAATCTGTACAAAAGCGGTATGTTCCGTCGCCTTTCCTCACCAATAGGCACGGGGAACTCCACTCACTTTTGCTGGGCTCCGCAAGGTCGTTCTCAAGGAGGTACTCCACCTCCTTTCTCATCAGCTCTCGCTTCTCTGGGCTCACCCTGTACGCGCTCTGTTTGACGGGCCTGGCGTCCCTCACCTCCACCTCGTGCGTCACACTCCGGTGTCGTCGGGGCACGTCGGTAAAGAGGGAGGCATTCTTTCTCAGTAGGTCCGTCAGGTCCGCTCTCTGTTGCCCTTCCAGATGTGACAGCTTGTCCTTGATGTTTGCCAGACTCTCAGTGTTGGTGAGACGGGTGCCATCCGCCCTGGACCACTTTCCTTCCTCCTCCGGGAGTTCTTGGTCCACCTGTACGCACAGAACTGTCTTTTGCTGGGGTTCCCGGGTCATCGTTCCTTCCTGCCTGGCGGTTCCTCCTTCCACCGTGAAGAAGGGTTTCAGGCGGTCCACGTGACACACCTGTTTCTTTCGGGATCTGTTCGACTTCCCAATTTCGTACGACACCGGACCCAACCGTCGCAGCACTTGGTATGGTCCCTCGAACCGTGACTCGGTCACCCTACCTTTACCTGGAAGCAAGACCATTACTTGGGACCCGACCTGGAAATCCCTCTGTGTAGCTCTCTTGTCGTACCACTCCGACATCTTACGCTGTGCCTCCTTCAGGTGCTTCCCAGCCAGTTCCTTCGCTAGAGTGAGACGTTCTTTAAACTTCTGGACATATTCGTTCACCGTTCCCACGGTCGCTGCCGGTGTCCATTGTTCCCTCAGCATGGACAGGGGACTCCTCACCTCGTGTCCATACACTAGCTGGAATGGTGAGAATCCTAGTGATTCTACCACCGCGTTACGTATGGCAAATAATGCGGGGTGTATAGCCTCATCCCACTCAGCCCCCTGTTCTGCGCAGAACACTCTCAGCACAGTTTTCAATGTGGAGTGGAATCTTTCGATCGCCCCCTGCGACTGCGGTCGGTAGGGCGACGATCGAATCTGAGTCACTCCCCATCCTGCCATCGTCTGTCGGAACCACTTCGACTGAAAAATGCTTGCGCAGTCTGTCTGGATCTCTTTGGGCATCCCCACCCACGAGAAAAACCGCTGCAGTTGGCTGGCTACTCCTTGCGATGTTAAACGTCGCATCGGGACGGCTTCCGGAAACCTGGTGGAGGTACACATTATTGTCATTAGGTAGGTGTTCCCTTTCTTCGTCCTTGGCAAAGGACCCACTCCATCAACTAGCAGACGCTCGAAAGCGGGCCCAAACGCTGGAACAGGGATCAGTGGGGCCTTCGGTATCGTGGACTGGCTCTTCCCTGCCCTCTGGCATGGTAAGCACGTCTTACAATAGCGCCTCACCTCGGCGTCCATACCTGGCCAGTAAAAGTAATCCCTGATCCTTCGCAGCGTCTTAGTCACTCCCAGGTGGCCTGCAGAGTCCACGGAGTGCGCTAGGTCCAACACGGCCGCCCTGCACTGGGCCGGCAACACTACCTGGCGCTTCGTGCTTAGGGACTCTTCCCCGGCCTCCACCCTCACAGGTCTCCACTGCCTCATCAGCATTCCGTCTTGAAGGTAAAAATGAGTAGCCTTCTCAGGGCCAACACCTCCTCCTTGGGCCTCACTAATCAAATCGGGGAACTCCTCCTGCTGCAACTGTTCAAGACGAGCACGGTCTACCCCTAGAGAACTGGTGAGGGTCACCTGCAACTCACCACTTGGGCTGTCTCCGCCCTCCGCTCGTTCTCCGGGTCCCACGAAGAGGTGATCTATTCCCAGGCTGTCAGTCGTCTCCTCAGCCCCATCAGATCCACAACCTCCTTGTCCTTCGCGTCGTCTTGGTATCACAGCACAAACTGGGAACGCCGCCGGTGCGATTCCCTTCTCGCCCCCACAGGCGTTCCACTCTCCGCCTGCCTCCTTGTATTGTTCTAGGCATTCTTCGCCTTTCACAAGATTCGGAAGGACATATCCTCCACACGCGTCATTCCCCAAGATGACCTGCGCCTCCATCTTGGGCATTGATGTACAGACTCCCACCACTAGGGTCTGGCAGCCATAGTCGGAATTTAGAGTTACCTGGTGTAGGGGCATCCTCACTGGGCCTCCCACAGTGGTCACACTTGCCACCCCCACACTGGTACTTTCGTAACCTTCGGGGAACAGGGTTTCACTTACCAGGGTAAAGTCAGCCCCGGTGTCTCTTAAGATCGTCACGGGGATGGGGTCTGCGTCCCCCATCCTTACGGTTCCTTGACACACGAATGGGTGAACTTTCTTCTCCCCACTCAGCACGGGTTCATCCCGCACTCTCTCGGCCCTCTGGTCCTCGAACATCACTAAAGCAATGTGTCCCCGCTGCTTAGGGCGTCTGCATTCCCGCGCGACGTGTCCGGGTATTCCGCAGTTGTAGCAGCGGCCCCTCGGCGGAGACCATCCGCCACCGCTCGCCTTAGCACTGCCTCCAGAGGCCGTCGCACCCTGCGTCTTTCCCGCACCGCTCGTTGACTCCTTGGTCGCAACAACAGCTCCCGAGCTCTCCGCTTGGTTCTTCTTGATTGGTTCTACAGTACCTTTTGATCCTCGGGTGTTCCAACTTGAGAGATGGGACTTGGGAGAACTCGTTCCTGTCCTCCATCCATCCGTCCTTCTATAACTCCTATCGTTTCCGACGTATGCGGGCGGTCGGTGCTGTCCCTCTCGGCGTGGGCGTAGGGCTTCTTCTAACATGTCGGCCCGGTCGGCTGCGGCCCTCAGGTCCTTTATGTCCGCCTCCTTTACCCTCATCCTGATCTCAGGAGGGAGCACGGACATAAACTTTTCCATGACCATTAGTTCCTTGATTTCTTCGGCCGACCCCGCTTCTTCAGAGTCCATCCACTTAAGGAACTTTCTTTCCATGTCCCTCGCCGTCTCCGCATACGATTTTCCTGGTGACCGGGTACATTCTCTAAACCTCTTCCGGTAACACTCTGGCGTGAGCTTAAAGGAACGGAGCACAGCTCGTTTTACCGCATCGTAGTTAGTGCATTCTTGGAAGTCGAGCATAGTGAAGGCTTCACGAGCTTCACCTGTGAGCCTCCCTTGGACCAACTCCGCCCACTCCGCCCTCGGCCACCTCTTCATAGCAGCAACTCTCTCAAAGTGATCAAAGAAACTTTCGGCTTCACTAGGCACAAAGACCGGCAGGTCTCGTTCCCTCACTCGTCGGTCTTCCTGTGGCGGGGCAGGGGCACCTAGTCCCAGTTCAGCTCGCTTCAGCTCCACCTCCTTGTTGGCTTCTATTTCCTGTTGTCTCAGCCCTCGCTCGTGTTCTTCCCTGCGTAACTGTGCTTCTCGCTCTTGTTCTTCCCGGCGCCGCTGTGCTTCTCGTTCCTCACGCTGCATCTGTGCTTCTCGCTCCTCACGCTTCATCTGTGCTTCTCGCTCTTGTTCTTCTTTGCGCTGCTGTGCTTCTTCTCTCCTCAGCTGCGCTTGCGCTTCTCGCTCTTCTTTGCGCTGCTGTGCCTCTGCTTCTCGCTCTTCTTTGCGCTGCTGTGCCTCTCGCTCTTCTTTGCGCTGCTGTGCCTCTAGCTGCAGCTTCATTATTTCCAGCTTAATGCTGTGCCTGCTGCCGCTGGATCCCCTGCTGCTTCCACCAATACTCAAGTGTTCACCCTCACTGGCAGGTGTTTGGGGCCGTTCCTCCCCCAAAGCTTCGTCTCGAGCCTTTAGCTGAGCCATTATCTCTAGTCTTCTTTCACCAACTCGGGCAGATTTCAGCTTTATTCCAAAATGATCCGCTATAGCCTGTAACTGTGCCTTGGTGCACTCTTCCAGCACCTGTTCGTCTCTAGAGTCAATAAACCTTGCTACTTTATCATCCTCCATCTTGTGCTACGAGTGTTAACCTGCACCTGATCTCTAACACCACTGCCAAGTACCACCACTGCAACCTTTACTTTGATTGAAATCCTGGCGAGGTCGCCAATGTTGGGGTTTCCACCTCTCTATTATTCTCTACCCTTACTCTGGGGTGAGCAATAGTTATGCTCAAGGTAACTCACCGTAGCCCTGCGGGTCTTCCCTCGATCCTCACGGCGCCACTGCACGCCAGGAGAGTCTCCCAGTCAATCTTAACGGCCTCCTATTAAGAAAGAGTGAGAACACGACTCGTTCACATCGACTGTCGTGTGCCCTCCCCAACAATAGGGCTCTACGGTTATTCACAAGATCGCCAACTGGGGTTTTTGGTGGCCAGTAACACCATCAGTGGACTGGTGTATTCAGTGGTAGCCTTGGCAAGGTCACACTCAAAGATCAGGAATCAGGCAGGTACTTATTGTTATCACTCTATGCTTACAGGTATAGTATAGCCACAAGATCAATGGAGGGGATGATAAAACACTAAGATAGTTTTGTATTTTACTTAAAATGTATGAAAGATGTCACAAAGCCAAACAACAACAAATAAATCAGCAAATCCTGACGCGGCCGGAAGTTCCCACGAATAGTCCGCGATCATTAGGTGGCAACACCTCCCCCTCCTCATCAAGTGTCAAGAACAGCTGATCGCAATGGACTCTCCGCGCGAAATTTGCTTGTTTGCTAGATTCACGCGCGCGGTTTCTTTAAATTCTCCAATATTACTAGAAACTCGCACACTCTATATTGGCATAAATAAACCGAATTACTTAGTTACACTGTACTCAGGCTCAAACAGTCTTTTCTACAATCAATTCTACAATGATTCACTGTAATGGTCTTACACTGTTATTTATCCAACAATATATTATGAAATATTAACACGGGAGTTTTCAGTACTTTCTCTCGTGGGCGATAACGCAATGATTCACTGTACTCACAAATGATTATTCACTGAATGGACATAGACATATATATGGTATATAAATCAATCATCAATACATGGAAAATAAATAGTTTCTGGGCACATAGCCTAACCTCCAAATACCGGCATAATATTATATATAATTTACCACTATATGTTCATATCAAAATCTATAGAAAGATATACACAACACAGTAAATTTATCACTGGTTCCTGGTGCCTGTACACACCAATAATCAACATGAATAATACAAGTACTCTTGATAGTACTGTCTAGCACACTGGTGCTTTACCGTGACATAGGTGAGACTTGCTCACGACATATAAAATCTTCAGGCTAGATAATATAGCCAAATAATATAGCTAACTAAAGGGGAATGGGGAGGGAACTAGAACCACCTACTTCACCCTATCCTCCGATGAGAGTCGAGATGTAGCTCCTGGTCCTCGTGTCGGGAACGCCCCCACACTACACGTCGTCGTGTCCTACCAGAGCCTCTCCTCGTCACACCGTTTAGCGCGTCGTCTCCGTGCCTCCTCACTGCAGGTCCGTCCTCCTTCTTAACTTCTTGAAGGTTGGAGTCGGTCTCCTGGCCGTCGTCTTCTCCCAGCAACGGCTGTCGCCTACGTCTCAGCTACAGTCGTTCGGTTTCCCCAAATAGTCCTCTCTTCCTCAGCTACCCAGTGGCTCTGTCAGCCACTACGCTGTCACGAACTGGTGAATTGCCACAGACGTCACGTACGTCACTGCACGGCTTCACTGCTACTGGCACAGTACCTGACTGGAGCACTTGTTGCTCAAATAACCGTCAATTCCCTCTTCTGGTTCAACACATGAACTAGGGAAGACTTCTCAGAGCACTGGCGGACTTCAGATGACGCGTAAATCCACGGGAGCGAGGTACAACTGTCCTATTGACAAGACCATCCATCGCACGTCCGACCTCTATGACGTGTCGTATCTCACTGCTGGCGCCAGCCCGGCGCGCTGGCCGGACCCCCTTCCTTCGTGACGTCACTTTCGCCACGGGAGGTTTTCATTGGCTCCCGGTGCCACATTGCTGTCGGTGACCAATCCGGTGCCACTGACGTCACACGGTTTTGGCGGGAGATCAGGGAAGCCAGCGCCATCTTGGCTCCCTAAAGGGCCTAAACCACAGGCCAAAATATCACTATTTCACAAATTTCTCGGCTCTCCGAGAACACTTCACTCTCTCCCATATATCAAATTGTAGCCTGCAACGTAGAGAACGCTTGGGAAAAGTAGACATGACTCTTACTGCAGGCGTGGGAGAATTATAAAGGGGGGAACACCGTCACAATATATATATATATATGTCGTACCTAGTAGCCAGAACGCACTTCTCAGCCTACTATGCAAGGCCCGATTTGCCTAATAAGCCAAGTTTTCATGAATTAATATATTTTCTCAAAAATTTTTCTTACGAAATGATAAAGCTACCCACTTAATTATTTATGAGGTCAACTTTTTTTTATTGGAGTTAAAATTAACGTAGATATACGACCGAACCTAACCAACCCTACCTAACCTAACCTAACCTATCTATATAGGTTAGGTTAGGTTAGGTACCCGAAAATGTTAGGTTAGGTTAGGTTAGGTAGGTTAGGTTGTCGAAAAAACATTAATTCATGAAAACTTGGCTTATTAGGCGAATCGGGTCTTGCATAGTAGGCTGAGAAGTGCGTTCTGGCTACTAGGTACGACATATATATATATATATATATATATATATATATATATATATATATATATATATATATATATATATATATATATATATATATATATCTATATATATATATATATATATATATATATATATATATATATATATATATATATATATATATATATATATATATGTACATGTATGTATGAGTGTGTGTACATGTGTATACAACATTAATAATTTCGTAACTAGCGTCAAACATTGTTATTTGCTAAGCTAAACGAACTAGAGGGTTCAGTTTCTGAACCGATTATGTGCCTCTGTAATCCTTTACACCACCGCCCACGGGATGGGTATGGGGTGCATAATAAAGAAAGAAATAGAAAAAATTGAAATTGCATAATACGGTTATTGACATTCAATAATAGTAAGATAAAGCAATGAGGACCAAATGGGAGACCAGTGATCAGTTGAATATTAGACTCAAGGGTAGCCTTCTCTTCTTGTATATAAATGAAAAAATAAATTCGTTTGTTTTATTCTAATGCTTGTAGGCGAGAACAGTTGTGAACGCCAGCTAGCGCACAAGTACATGAGCGCCCAAAATACTTTTACACAAAAGACATGTACAGACAGGTGTGTGGCTTCTGACTTCTTATTTATTGATTAATATTAAATATTAGGCGCTTACCTATAAGAGTTATCATTTTATACAAGTATAACTATCACATAATAAATATAATAGGAGGTTATCCAAAAACTGACAGAAGTGTTGTGTTTTGTGCGTTGTATCGTGTTTGTGGGCATTCGGGTGTGTTGTGTTTACGCTGGCGGGCGGCGTCCTTACAAACTCCGGATTATGTCTATTACATCACTAAACTTCATTTAATAACTATATGCCTGTTAAGTAGAAGATTTTAATTGTAAATAGCATTATATTGTCGTTTTAATATGGAACACGTACACATATGCGAAACGTCCAAAGCTGGTGTCCGAAGTGGTAAAAATATTAGAGTGCGCGGTGTTGTCAATGTACGGAGTATCTTGTATCCGTTTCAACTACCCTTGACCATGTGACTGTGATGGTCGGTGGCATTGTGATGGTCACCTACCATGGACAGTGTTATGTACCCCTATTGGATACGTATATAAATAGTAAATAATTTACTTGTGCCATGCATCATCACTTGTATGTGCTTATATGTTATATTTTGGTATGTGCTTATATATCATTACTTGTATATGCTTATATATTATATCATTACTTGTATGTGCTTATATGTTATATTTTGGTATGTGCTTATATGTTATATTTTGGTATGTGCTTATATATCATTACTTGTATATGCTTATATATTATATCATTACTTGTATGTGCTTATATGTTATATATTGGTATGTGCTTATATATCATTACTTGTATATGCTAATATATTATATCATTACTTATATGTTATATTTTGGTAATGACCATCTGGTTGACCATAACGTGGGAAATCGTTATATTTTTTTTTTAATGATCAGCTAGTCAGCCTTACCATGAGAAAGTTATATTTTGTACTGATCATCTAGTTGGAAACACGTGAGAAACCATTTTAGTTGTTCATCTAGTTGGCAATACCGTGAGAAACAATATCTTCCTGCTATGCTGGGCAGTTGCCAGCAATTTCCTCTTTATTTTTATAAATATATATCTGTATTATATTAAAATACAATACCTCTGTTTATGCATGTAAATCTGATCATTCTTAATTTAGTTAATTAATGATTACCTTATTCCCATTATATGGTTCCATTTAAGTAAAATTAATATTAATAAAAATTGTCATCCAATGTTGGGAGGAAGCGATGAGTGACTCCCGTCTGGGAATTTTAGTTAGTATCTGGTAAGCTCACGAAGGACAAACATCTGGTGAGTTAAGTTGCTGTTATATATATATTTTGTTCTGTTTTAATATATTAGTCTGTGGACACATAATTTTATTTTGATTTACATGTGATAGTGCCCATCTGTTGATTGATGTATAATACTGATAATTACCTGAAATATTATTTTAATACACAGTTATTTTTTATATGTGTAATTAATTAGTCCTGGGATGTTTAATTCTAATTCTTGCATGTACGAACCATGGGTTTATACTGGTGAAACACCTTTAGATTATAGCGGCTTTATGTCCCTAGACCAATATATATTCTTGTTGCTGTTAAGTGTCACGAGCCATAAAGAACGGATTGTAACAGACAGCAACTGTCCACTAAGCTGGATTAGCAGTAACACTTCCACGCCTCTACACCGGCCAGGTAATTTTTACTGACCATGTCGGAAAATCCGACACCATTTAATAATATCATACAGGCAGATAACATAGCTGTGTTGTATAAACAAGTTAACCCATAGAAAATGTAACTTGTAGTGGAATTTCTGTCTATAGAAAACGGGATATCATTACCACATACTATTATAAATTCACCACCTATTATGGTGGGAATTATTCTTAAATACATTAGTCTTTGGACTTTACTATCATAAAAACATCTCATATAAATTAACTTAATTATCAGAATTAAAATAGAGTAAATGTGACCCTTCTATCAGTTTCTGATATCTGGACAATGTAGGCCAGTGGTATCAAAGAGGAGGGAGTGGTCAGCCATTGTTATTGTTAGACCACAGAGGCTCACGGGAGCAAATACGGCTCCTGTTAATTTCTCTTGGACGAAGTGTTATGGAAACTAAAGGTGTACCATTATCAACACGCTGTCAACAAATCCAAGTTAAGTGTTCTGCCGAAACCCATTTATCTAATCATTTTTGGCCATTAATGTCAGTAGATAGGGTTGGCCGGTTAGAATATGAACTGCCTCTTAATAAAAGGTAATTAAGCCTAGGTCTTTATAGTTCCTTGTACAGTGTTTTCTCTGATATAGCTGTCATATATTAGGATTCTGGCTTCATAGCTAGCGCCCTTTTGACAGGTCAAGACGACGAAGCATGCTTTGTGTACCAGTTACTGGGTGATGGAAGCTACCTCAAAGAGGATAATTTCGTGTCTACATCCTGGTTATACCTGGTGGACTAAGGCCTGCTGTACAATAAGATAAGGAACCTCTTCAATGTACACTAATGTGTAGTTAATACTGTAGTTTGATTGGCTGCATATATATAAATTTAATATAAACCCCCCCGAATGTGTAGAGGATCGATTTGTGAGATTATTGCAGAAATACATTCCACTTAACATCATACAAATTGCTATCGAAGTGTACAAATTAACGTAAATATAAATTCATATAAATTAAATAAATATAAATCTCACAGGTCGGTTCCCACAGACCACACACGTGTGATGGTCAGTGACCATGTGCAGTAATCGCGTGAAGGTTAGTGACTGTCTGAAGACCAGTAACCATGTGAAAAACAGTTACCGTGTAAAGACCAGTGACCGAGTGAACAAGTGATTGGGTGAAGATCAGTGACCATGTGAACACCAGTGACCGTGTGATGGTCAGTGACCGTGAGATAGTCAGTGAATGTGTGACAGTCAGTTACCGTGTGATGGTCTTTGACTATGGACAGTATACTGTCCACCAAGCCGGATTAGCAATAAAACTTCCAGGCCGCTACCCCGGCCTGGTAATGGTATTGGTTCTCCTGTCTGGTGGACAGTTTTGATACCTTGTCTGTCAAACAAAGTTTCAACTACCCTTTTCTGACAGATAGTGTTACAACAACCCTTGTCTGACAGACAGTTTTTCAACTACCCTTGACTGCCATCTTCCACACACACTACCGGTATCCACACTCACTACCATCCTCCACACTCACTATTATCTTCCACATTCATTACCGTCTTCCTCACACACTACCATTTTCCACACTCACTTTTATTTTCCGCACTCACTACCATCTTCCACACTCAAAACTATCTTTCACACTCATTACATCTTCCACACTACCAATTTCCCCACTCACTTCTGTCTCCCACACACACTACCATCTTCCACACTCACTACCATCTTCCTCACTCACTACCATCTTCCACACACAGTACCATTTTACACACTATCATCTTCCACACACACTTCCGTCTTCCTCACACATTACAATATTCCACACTCACTACCATCTTTCACACTCACTACCATCTTCTACACTCGCTACCATCTTTCACACTCACTACCATCTTTCACACTCCCTACCATCTTCTACACTCGCTACCATCTTTCACACTCACTACTATCTTCCACAATCACTACCATCTTCCACACTCACTACCATCTTCCACACACATCACCATCTTCCACACACACTACCATCTTTCACACTCACTACCATCTTCCACACTCACTACCATCTTCCACACACATCACCATCTTCCTCACACAATACTATATTCCACACTCACTACCATCTTCCACACTCACTACCATCTTCCACACTCTCTATCATCTTCCATACTCACTACCGTCTTCCTCACACAATACTATTTTCCACACACACTACCATCTTCCACACTCACTACCATGTTCCACTCTCACTACCATTTTCTTCACTCACTACCATCTTCCATACACATTCCCATTTTCCACACTTACTACCATCTTCCACACTCACTACCATCTTCCACTCTCACTACCATCTTCCACTCTCACTACTATCTTCCACACACACTACCATCTTCCACATACACTACCATCTTCCTCACACACTACCATCTTCCAGACTCACTACCATCTTCCACTCACACTACCATTTTCCACACTCATTTCTATCTTCCACTCACACTACCATCTTCGTCACACATTACCATTATCTACACACACTACCAACTTACACACTCACAACTATCTTCAACACACACTACCATCTTCCTCACTAACTACTATCTTCCATACACTCTTACACACACACTACTATCTTCCATACTGTGACGGTGTTCCCCCCTTTATAATTCTCCCACGCCTGCAGTAAGAGTCATGTCTACTTTTCCCAAGCGTTCTCTACGTTGCAGGCTACAATTTGATATATGGGAGAGAGTGAAGTGTTCTCGGAGAGCCGAGAAATTTGTGAAATAGTAATATTTTGGCCTGTGGTTTAGGCCCTTTAGGGAGCCAAGATGGCGCTTACCTCTCTGATCTCCCGCCAAAACCGTGTGACGTCAGTGGCACCGGATTGGTCACCGACAGCAGTGTGGCACCGGGAGCCAATGAAAACCTCCCATAGTAAAAGTGACGTCACGAAGGAAGGGGGTCCGGCCAGCGCGCCGGGCTGGCGCCAGCAGTCAGATACGACACGTCATAGAGGTCGGACGTGCGACGGATGGTCTTGTCAGTAGGACAGTTGTACCTCGCTCCCGTGGATTTACGCGTCATCTGAAGTCCGCCAGTGCTCTGAGAAGTCTTCCCTAGTTCATGTGTTGAACCAGAAGAGGGAATTGACGGTTATTTGAGCAACAAGTGCTCCAGTCAGGTACTGTGCCAGTAGCAGTGAAGCCGTGCAGTGACGTACGTGACGTCTGTGGCAATTCACCAGTTCGTGACAGCGTAGTGGCTGACAGAGCCACTGGGTAGCTGAGGAAGAGAGGACTATTTGGGGAAACCGAACGACTGTAGCTGAGACGTAGGCGACAGCCGTTGCTGGGAGAAGACGACGGCCAGGAGACCGACTCCAACCTTCAAGAAGTTAAGAAGGAGGACGGACCTGCAGTGAGGAGGCACGGAGACGACGCGCTAAACGGTGTGACGACGAGAGGCTCTGGTAGGACACGACGACGTGTAGTGTGGGGGCGTTCCCGACACGAGGACCAGGAGCTACATCTCGACTCTCATCGGAGGATAGGGTGAAGTAGGTGGTTCTAGTTCCCTCCCCATTCCCCTTTAGTTAGCTATATTATTTGGCCATATTATCTAGCCTGAAGATTTTATATGTCGTGAGCAAGTCTCACCTATGTCACGGTAAAGCACCAGTGTGCTAGACAGTACTATCAAGAGTACTTGTAATATTCATGTTGATTATTAGTGTGTACAGGCACCAGGAACCAGTGATAAATTTACTGTGGTGTGTATATCTTTCTATAGTTTTTTTTTATATGAACGTATAGTGGTAAATTGTATATAATATTATGCCAGTATTCGGAGGTTAGGCTATGTGCCCAGAAACTATTTATTTTCCATGTATTGATGATTGATTTACATACCATATATATGTCTATGTTCATTCAGTGAATAATCATTTGTGAGTGCAGTGAATTATTGCGTTATCGTCCACGAGAGAAAGTACTGAAAACTCCCGTGTTAATATTTCATAATATATTGTTGGATAAATAACAGTGTAAGACCATTACAGTGAATCATTGTAGAATTGATTGTAGAAAAGACTGTTTGAGCCTGAGTACAGTGTAACTAAGTAATTCGGTTTATTTGTGCCAATATCGAGTGTGCGAGTTTCTAGTAATATTGGAGAATTTAAAGAAACCGCGCGCGTGAATCTAGCAAACAAGCAAATTTCGCGCGGAGAGTCCATTGCGATCAGCTGTTCTTGACACTTGATGAGGAGGGGGAGGTGTTGCCACCTAATGATCGCGGACTATTCGTGGGAACTTCCGGCCGCGTCAGGATTTGCTGATTTATTTGTTGTTGTTTGGCTTTGTGACATCTTTCATACATTTTAAGTAAAATACAAAACTATCTTAGTGTTTTTATCATCCCCTCCATTGATCTTGTGGCTATATTATACTGGTAAACATAGAGTGATAACAATAAGTACCTGCCTGATTCCTGATCTTTTGAGTGTGTCCTTGCCAAGGCTACCGCTGAATATACCAGTCCACTGATGGTGTTACTGGCCACCTTAAACACCAATTGGCGACTTTGTGATTAACCGTAGAGCCCTATTGTTGGGGAGGGCACACGACGGTCGATGTGATCGAGTCGTGTTCTCACTCTTTCTTAATAAGAGGCCGTTAAGATTGACTGGGAGACTCTCCTGGCGTGCAGTGGCGCCGTGAGGATCGAGGGAAGACCCGCAGGGCTACGGTGAGTTACCTTGAGCATAACTATTGCTCACCCCAGAGTAAGGGTAGAGAATAATTTAGAGGTGAAACCCCATCATTGGCGACCTTGCCAGGATATAGATCGGAGTAAAGGTTGCAGTGGTACTTGGCAGTGGTGTTAGAGATCAGGTGCAGGTTAACACTCGTAGCACAAGATGGAGGATGATAAAGTAGCGAGGTTTATTGACTCTAGAGACGAACAGGTGCTGGAAGAGTGCACCAAGGCACAGTTACAGGCTATAGCGGATCATTTTGGAATAAAGCTGAAATCTGCCCGAGTTGGTGAAAGAAGACTAGAGATAATGGCTCAGCTAAAGGCTCGAGACGAAGCTTTGGGGGAGGAACGGCCCCAAACACCTGCCAGTGAGGGTGAGCACCTGAGTATTGGTGGAAGCAGCAGGGGATCCAGCGGCAGCAGACACAGCATTAAGCTGGAAATAATGAAGCTGCAGCTGGAAGCACAGCAGCGCAAGGAAGAGCGAGAAGCACAGCAGCACAAAGAAGAGCGAGAAGCACAGCAGCGCAAGGAAGAGCGAGAAGCACAGCAGCGCAAAGAAGAGCGAGAAGCACAGCAGCGCAAGGAAGAGCGAGAAGCAGAAGCGCAGCTGAGGAGAGAAGAGGCACAGCAGCGCAAAGAGGAGCGAGAAGCAGAAGCACAGATGAAGCGTGAGGAGCGAGAAGCACAGATGCAGCGTGAGGAGCGAGAAGCACAGATGCAGCGTGGGGAGCGAGAAGCACAACTGCGCCGAGAAGAACAAGAGCGAGAAGCACAGCTACGCAGGGAAGAACACGAGCGAGAAGCTAGGATGAGACAACAGGAAATAGATGCTAACAAGGAGGTGGAGCTGAAGCGAGCTGAACTGGGACTAGGGGCCCCTGCCCCGCCACAGGAAGACCGACGAGTGAGGGAACGAGACCTGCCGGTCTTTGTGCCTAGTGAAGCCGAAAGTTTCTTCGATCACTTTGAGAGAGTTGCTGCTATGAAGAGGTGGCCGAGGGCGGAGTGGGCGGAGTTGGTCCAAGGGAGGCTCACAGGTGAAGCTCGCCAAGCCTTCACTATGCTCGACTTCCAAGAATGCACTAACTACGATGCGGTAAAACGAGCTGTACTCCGTTCCTTTAAACTCACGCCAGAGTGTTACAGAAAGAGGTTTAGAGAATGTACCCGGTTGCCAGGAAAATCGTATGCGGAGACGGCGAGGGACATGGAAAGAAAGTTCCTTAAGTGGATGGACTCTGAAGAAGCGGGGTCGGCCGAAGAAATCAAGGAACTAATGGTCATGGAAAAGTTTATGTCCGTGCTCTCTCCTGAGATCAGGATGAGGATAAAGGAGGCGGACATAAAGGACCTGAGGGCCGCAGCCGACCGGGCCGACATGTTAGAAGAAGCCCTACGCCCACGCCGAGAGGGACAGAACCGACCACCCGCATACGTCGGAAACGATCGGAGTTATAGAAGGACGGATGGATGGAGGACAGGAGCGAGTTCTCCCAAATCCCACCTCTCAAGTTGGAACACCCGAGGATCAAAAGGTACTGTAGAACCAATCAAGAAGAACCAAGCGGAGAGCTCGGGAGCTGTCGTTGCGACCAAGGAGTCAACAAGCGGTGCGGGAAAGACGCAGGGTGCGACGGCCTCAGGAGGCAGTGCTAAGACGAGCGGTGGCGGATGGTCTCCGCCGAGGGGCCGCTGCTACAATTGCGGAATACCCGGACACGTCGCACGGGAATGCAGACGCCCTAAGCAGCGGGGACACATTGCTTTAGTGATGTTCGAGGACCAGAGGGCCGAGGGAGTGCGGGATGAACCCGTGCTGAATGGGGAGAAGAAAGTTCACCCATTCATGTGTCAAGGAACCGTAAGGATGGGGGTCGCAGACCCCATCCCCGTGAAGATGCTAAGAGACACCGGGGCTGACTTTACCCTGATAAGTGAAACCCTGTTCCCCGAGGGTTACAAGAGTACCAGTGTGGGGGTGGCAAGTGTGTCCACTGTGGGAGGCCCAGTGAGGATGCCCCTACACCAGGTAACTTTAAATTCCGAATATGGCTGCCAGACCCTAGTGGTGGGAGTCTGTACATCAATGCCCAAGATGGAGGCGCAGGTCATCTTGGGGAATGACGCGTGTGGAGGATATGTCCTCCCGCATCTCGTGAAAGGCGAAGAGTACCCAGAACAACACGAGGAGACAGGCGAAGATTTGAACGCCTGTGGGGACGAGAAGGGAATCGCACCGGTGGCGATACCAGTTTGTACTGTGACACCGAGACAATGCGAAGAACCAGGAGGTTGTGGATCTGATGGGGCTGAGGAGTCGACTGACAGCCTGGGAACAGATCACCTCTGCGTAGGACCCAGAGAACGAGTGGAGGGCGAGAGTAGCCCGAATGGTGAGTTGCAGGTGACACTCACCAGTTCTCCAGGGGTAAGCCGCACTCGTCTCGGAGAGTTACAGCAGGAGTTCCCCGAATTGGTTAGTAAGGCCGAAGGAGGACGTGTGGGCCCTGAAAAGGCTTACTTTCCATTTATCTATATTATATATGCCATGCTATTCATGATGAAGGAACGATGGACACCAGGAGCGACCGTGGGAACGGTGAATAAATATGTCCAGAAGTTCAAAGAACGTCTCACTAGAGCGAAGAAACTGGCTAGGAAACTCCTGAAGAAGGCGCAACGTAAGATGTCGGAGTGGTACGACAGGAGAGCTGCGCAGAGGGATTTTCAGGCCGGATCCAAAGTATTGGTTGTGCTGCCAGGTAAAGGTGTGGGAACCGACCTGTGAGATTTATATTTATTTAATTTATATGAATTTCTATTTACGTTAATTTATATACTTCGATAGCAATTTGTATAATAATAAGTGGACTGTATTTCTGCAATAATCTCATAATCTCACAAATCGATCCTCTACACATTAGGGGGGGTTTATTAGTTAATATATATGCAGCCAATCAAACTACAGAATTAACTACATACATTGAAGAGGTTCCTTATCTTATAGTACAGCAGGTTAGTCCACCAGGTATAACTAGGGTGTAGACACCAAATTATCCTCTTTGAGGCAGCTTCCATCACCCAGTAACTGGTGCACAAAATCTTCCTCCTCGACCTGTCAAAAGTGCGCTAGCTGTGAAGCCAGAATCCTATATATGACAAGCTATATCAGAGAAAACACTATACAGTACATGGAACAATAAAGACCTGGCTTAATTACCTTTAGTATGAGGCGATTTCGCGTTCTAACCGGCTAACCCTACCCAATGACATTAATGGCCACTAATGATAGATAATGGGTTTCGGAAAGAACACTTAACTTGATATGTAGACAGCGTGTTGAAAAATGGTACACCTTTGGTTTCCATAACACTACGTCCAAGTAAATTTAACAGGAGCCGAATTTGCTCCCGTGTGAGCCTCTGGTCTCGTATAAACAATGGCTGCCCTCCTTCCTCACTCTAACACCTGGCTTACATTGTCCACATGTCAGAAAGTGATAGAAGGGTCACATTTACTCTACTTTAATATTGATAATTAAGTTAATTTATATAAGATGTTTTTATGATGGTAAAGTCCAAAGACTAATGTATTTAAGAATAATTCCCACCATAATAGGTGGTGAATTATAATAGTATGTGGTGATGATATCCCGTTTTCTATAGACGGTAATTCCACTACAAGTTACGTTTTCTATGGGTAACTTGTTGGTAATACAGCTCTTATCTGTCTGTATGAAATAAAATGGTGTCGGATTTTCCGACATAATTCCCCAGGGGCTGCTCACGGGTCGAAGTCCTCTTTAGAACAGACGAACACCGATACTCCTCCTTCGAATTATTAGATTAATTTGATGTTAGTAGTTAGTAATCACACATTTGTGTGTCTGTTCGTACAGAACGGATGTCCCGTACTAGAGTTGCAGGGGTTAGAAGTCTAATGCGATTTCATTTCCCTGTCAACTCTTGAAAGGCTAATATTCAAGCCTTATTACATATTATTTAACCCAGAAGACTGAATGTGATCAAGTACTACAGTCAAGTATGATTCAGGGACTGCAGTGAGATCAGTGACATTAGATATAACTTGAAGTTTCTTCAGGTAACTGGTCACTGATATATAAACACTGAGGCCCATGGAATACATCTTGATTAAATAATAAATGTATCAAATCAGTCATCAGATTTATTGGGGTTTAATTTAGTTAATTGATTCAGAAGATTGAATAGCTCATCATTAAAGTAAAGTATGGTTCTGAGACTGCAGTGGGTTCAGTGACATTGGTCGCAGTGACTTGTAGCTGTTTTAGGCTACTGTTCACTGATTTGCCACTGAGGCCTCATGAACTCATCTCCAGCTTTAAATGATGATACTAACATCAACCTCTGTTGGTATAGTCAGCTGTAATCTCCTTAGTATAATGCTACTGGAGAAATATAATCAGCTGACAAATTTAGATTTCTATTGGTATTGTTTATCTGCAGGCATAGGTCTCCTCAGGCTTGATACTGGGCCTGAGAGTAATTTACCTCCTGCAGAGTTTAACATGGTTATACCCTGATATTTAGTAGGGCTACCGATGAATCGATGACAATAGTCTGTCCCAACAAGGAGACCGAAGTCGGTGAGGTGATCAGACTTAATATTATCTGCCAATTTTATTCCTCTATTTCTCAGGAATTTGGCTGTTGCTCTCAGACCTTGAACTTGTAGGTCTACTGGTATTTTGTCCACCACAATGGCTTGTACTCGACAGACGTACCTGCCTAAACGTACTGATGGTTGTACCACCTGGTAGACTTGAGGTCCTGCATCTGTTACAAACCCTGAGATGTTGAATGACGTCTGGGCTACAGGCCTTAATTGTAGTTCATCTGCCAACTTTTTAGTGATATATGTTCTCTGGGATCCTTGGTCAAACAACCCACGGGTATGGACCTTGGCCCTCTTATTCAGGATGGTAATTTGGGCAGTAGGCAAAGTCGTATTACCTTTAGACTTTGCCGATTGGACACTCTTTGTTGGTTGCACCTTGCAGTACTGTACTGTGGTGGGAATGCTATCTTCCACCTTGGGGTTTGGAGACGTTGTTTTGGTGTCTCTGCACAATGCTGCATGGTGCTGACCTTTGTTACACCTATTACAGGTGTGTAATTGGGTATCACAGTCGTTGATGTTATGTTTCCTGAGGCACCTCGTGCAATGTTGCAAATCTTTGAGTCGCTCAACACGGGCGTCACTATCAGGAAAATTAGGGCAGTGGTACATTGAATGTTTCTCATTGCAGAACAAACATGTTCCATAGCTTCCAGTACCCTTTGGTGTCACGTTCTTGGATGACACAGTAACTATAGGCTTGGATGGTCCCACTACATATACGCCCACACTGCCACTGTTCCACTTTGGTGTTGAATTATATTGTCTAGATTGATTTGGAGTACCTTTGGTACTCTGTGGTTTACTATTATTGGTTTCTGTGGGTTTACTTGGTGGTTTTAATTTGTCATGTGTTCGTAATTGATGAACTACTGACTTTAAACCTTCAGATATTTCATTCATGGATAAGATGCTTTTATTGTAATGAGCACTCATTTGTCTCAATATGTCCCTAGGTATTTTCTCCTGGACAATTATTTTCAAGACCCACTCAGCCCCGTTTGTATCTGCTGTCAGGCTGAGGGCATTGATCAATGATTCTACCTCCAGCTTGAAGACTTGGAGTGAATCAGCTGAAGCCTCCGGTGGGGGTAAATGCAACAGCTCATGAACTAAATGTGATGTTCTTACTTCTGGATCAGCAAAATTATCCTTGAGGAGTTTTACTGCCAGATCATAGCCGTCATTAGTTAATCTCAGATGGGATACTACTGTTTTAGCCTCACCTGATAATTGGCGTTGCAAATAAGAGAA
The DNA here is from genome assembly GCF_040958095.1 of Procambarus clarkii. Taxonomy (NCBI): domain Eukaryota; kingdom Metazoa; phylum Arthropoda; class Malacostraca; order Decapoda; family Cambaridae; genus Procambarus; species Procambarus clarkii. The sequence goes on along the minus strand of NC_091166.1, from coordinate 28,163,514 downwards.
TTTACTACTCTTTGGTAAAGATTGTTTTGAGTCTACAAGGTCAACGAATTTGTTCCAAAATTCGTCCCAATCTTCCTCATCTTTTCCTGAGAAAGTGGGTAAATTAATTGGAGGGAGTCGAGCTTCTGCTTGACTCGTATTAGATGCAACTGTTGTTGTTGTTGCTGTTGCTGTTGCCTTGTTTTGGGCAATTAATTTGACATAAGGCTGTAACGTGGCCTGAGTGTGATCTTCATAATTCGCAAGATCAACCATAATGTCGTCTATTTCTGTTTCTGATAAATTGGTGTTGGCAAGTTCAGCCACATATGTTGCTATTTGACATTTGATTTGCTCAAATTTACCTGCAGCTGCTTGATAATAGCTTTCCAGGTCAGCATAATCAACTTGAGATTGTTGTGACAAATCTTCACATTTCTTGATCTGTCTTGTTAAGTGGCCTTTAAGACCTGCAAGGGTTCTTTTCATTCTCCCTGCATTATCCATACTGGCTAGTTGGTGAAGCCTTTTGGGACTTGTACTTGGGCTGCTCATAATACTGAACAAGCACTGATGGTAGCCTAGGGTATAATTTCTGCACTCACTAGGCTGTAATCCTACCTCTACTAGAGGTTAGCACTTAAAATTAATACACATTATATATATACAATCATACACACTAATGATTTGAGTGATAAACCAGTGTCACTGGAAGTACCTTTAGGTTAGCTCTTCTATATCACCCTAGGATGGTAGAGACACTAATTAATCACTCAAAGGTGTAATAATCATAAGTAAATTATTATATATACAACTCAACTCGAGTTGATAAAAATTACACCCAAAATAGGGTTTGCACCTTTCATTAATGGTGTTAGGTTGATCAATATAGTACAACTGACTATGGTAATAATGGGACTAGGATGAACGATAATAGTTCAACTAGTCAATGGTTTTAACCTACCCTGTTGTGGGTTGGCAATTAGTAAATATTATACTGTGATCACTAGTGCAATTTATATTAAATAATTCTCTATTTTGAAGAAATAATATACACAATTATTGATAATAGCCTCTTAATTAGCCTCTATAAAACTTCTAATATTATCTAGAAGTATTAAATATTATTAGTGACCTCGCGAAATAAACTCCACAAAATTCGTAGATAATCTCTCGCGAAATGTAACACCACGAAATCCGTGAACAATGTCACGAAGACCCCAGCCACTAATTTGGCTGGCTTCTATATTAGCGCTGTCATTTCACAGAATAACACGCCACCAAATGTCTGTGGGTGTGTATGAAACTGCTGATGAGGCTGAACTGAACTGAGGGAGGCTCCTAAGCTCCCTCGAGGCTACGCTTCCGTCTTTGACTGGCTGGCCTTTGTTTAAATCACACTGCACTAGTATATTTAATGAATCCACTGGTTAACTGGTTCATCCGGTACTAAGATGACCAAATGTGGGTTCAAAGGATCAAATAATCCGTCATCCGGTTCGAAGATGACCAAATAATGTGGGTTCATAGGACCGAATATTCCGGTTCCGAAGGTCCAAATAATGTGGGAACCGACCTGTGAGATTTATATTTATTTAATTTATATGAATTTCTATTTACGTTAATTTATATACTTCGATAGCAATTTGTATAATAATAAGTGGACTGTATTTCTGCAATAATCTCATAATCTCACAAATCGATCCTCTACACATTAGGGGGGGTTTATTAGTTAATATATATGCAGCCAATCAAACTACAGAATTAACTACATACATTGAAGAGGTTCCTTATCTTATAGTACAGCAGGTTAGTCCACCAGGTATAACTAGGGTGTAGACACCAAATTATCCTCTTTGAGGCAGCTTCCATCACCCAGTAACTGGTGCACAAAATCTTCCTCCTCGACCTGTCAAAAGTGCGCTAGCTGTGAAGCCAGAATCCTATATATGACAAGCTATATCAGAGAAAACACTATACAGTACATGGAACAATAAAGACCTGGCTTAATTACCTTTAGTATGAGGCGATTTCGCGTTCTAACCGGCTAACCCTACCCAATGACATTAATGGCCACTAATGATAGATAATGGGTTTCGGAAAGAACACTTAACTTGATATGTAGACAGCGTGTTGAAAAATGGTACACCTTTGGTTTCCATAACACTACGTCCAAGTAAATTTAACAGGAGCCGAATTTGCTCCCGTGTGAGCCTCTGGTCTCGTATAAACAATGGCTGCCCTCCTTCCTCACTCTAACGCCTGGCTTACATTGTCCACATGTCAGAAAGTGATAGAAGGGTCACATTTACTCTACTTTAATATTGATAATTAAGTTAATTTATATAAGATGTTTTTATGATGGTAAAGTCCAAAGACTAATGTATTTAAGAATAATTCCCACCATAATAGGTGGTGAATTATAATAGTATGTGGTGATGATATCCCGTTTTCTATAGACGGTAATTCCACTACAAGTTACGTTTTCTATGGGTAACTTGTTGGTAATACAGCTCTTATCTGTCTGTATGAAATAAAATGGTGTCGGATTTTCCGACAAAAGGTAGAGTGACCAAGTCGAGGTTCAAGAGACCATACCGAGTGCTGCGACGGTTGGGTCCAGTGTCATACGAGATTGGGAAGCCGGAGGGACCCCAAAAGAAACAGGTGTGTCCCGCAGACAGCCTGAAACCTTTCTTCAATGTGGAAGGAAGAGCCGACAAGCAGGACGGAAAGATGTCCCGAGAAACCCAGCGGAAGACGGGTCTGAGTGTACCGAGGGACCGAGAACTCCCGGAGGAGGAAAGTAAGTGGTCCAGGGCGAACGGCACCAGTCTCACCCGCACTGAGAGTCTGACAAGGATCAAGGTCAAGCACATCAAGGGGAAGGACGACGTAGTAGCGGATGCCCTATCCCACATCCACTAACCAGACATGACTCTTATTTTAAGGGGAGGGGTATGTGACGGTGTTCCCCCCCTTTATAATTCTCCCACGCCTGCAGTAAGAGTCATGTCTACTTTTCCCAAGCGTTCTCTACGTTGCAGGCTACAGTTTGATATATGGGAGAGAGTGAAGTGTTCTCGGAGAGCCGAGAAATTTGTGAAATAGTAATATTTTGGCCTGTGGTTTAGGCCCTTTAGGGAGCCAAGATGGCGCTTACCTCTCTGATCTCCCGCCAAAACCGTGTGACGTCAGTGGCACCGGATTGGTCACCGACAGCAGTGTGGCACCGGGAGCCAATGAAAACCTCCCATAGTAAAAGTGACGTCACGAAGGAAGGGGGTCCGGCCTGCGCGCCGGGCTGGCGCCAGCAGTCAGATACGACACGTCATAGAGGTTGGACGTGCGACGGATGGTCTTGTCAGTAGGACAGTTGTACCTCGCTCCCGTGGATTTACGCGTCATCTGAAGTCCGCCAGTGCTCTGAGAAGTCTTCCCTAGTTCATGTGTTGAACCAGAAGAGGGAATTGACGGTTATTTGAGCAACAAGTGCTCCAGTCAGGTACTGTGCCAGTAGCAGTGAAGCCGTGCAGTGACGTACGTGACGTCTGTGGCAATTCACCAGTTCGTGACAGCGTAGTGGCTGACAGAGCCACTGGGTAGCTGAGGAAGAGAGGACTATTTGGGGAAACCGAACGACTGTAGCTGAGACGTAGGCGACAGCCGTTGCTGGGAGAAGACGACGGCCAGGAGACCGACTCCAACCTTCAAGAAGTTAAGAAGGAGGACGGACCTGCAGTGAGGAGGCACGGAGACGACGCGCTAAACGGTGTGACGACGAGAGGCTCTGGTAGGACACGACGACGTGTAGTGTGGGGGCGTTCCCGACACGAGGACCAGGAGCTACATCTCGACTCTCATCGGAGGATAGGGTGAAGTAGGTGGTTCTAGTTCCCTCCCCATTCCCCTTTAGTTAGCTTTATTATTTGGCCATATTCTCTAGCCTGAAGATTTTATATGTCGTGAGCAAGTCTCACCTATGTCACGGTAAAGCACCAGTGTGCTAGACAGTACTATCAAGAGTACTTGTAATATTCATGTTGATTATTAGTGTGTACAGGCACCAGGAACCAGTGATAAATTTACTGTGGTGTGTATATCTTTCTATAGTTTTTTTTTATATGAACGTATAGTGGTAAATTGTATATAATATTATGCCAGTATTCGGAGGTTAGGCTATGTGCCCAGAAACTATTTATTTTCCATGTATTGATGATTGATTTACATACCATATATATGTCTATGTTCATTCAGTGAATAATCATTTGTGAGTACAGTGAATTATTGCGTTATCGCCCACGAGAGAAAGTACTGAAAACTCCCGTGTTAATATTTCATAATATATTGTTGGATAAATAACAGTGTAAGACCATTACAGTGAATCATTGTAGAATTGATTGTAGAAAAGACTGTTTGAGCCTGAGTACAGTGTAACTAAGTAATTCGGTTTATTTGTGCCAATATCGAGTGTGCGAGTTTCTAGTAATATTGGAGAATTTAAAGAAACCGCGCGCGTGAATCTAGCAAACAAGCAAATTTCGCGCGGAGAGTCCATTGCGATCAGCTGTTCTTGACACTTGATGAGGAGGGGGAGGTGTTGCCACCTAATGATCGCGGACTATTCGTGGGAACTTCCGGCCGCGTCAGGATTTGCTGATTTATTTGTTGTTGTTTGGCTTTGTGACATCTTTCATACATTTTAAGTAAAATACAAAACTATCTTAGTGTTTTTATCATCCCCTCCATTGATCTTGTGGCTATATTATACTGGTAAACATAGAGTGATAACAATAAGTACCTGCCTGATTCCTGATCTTTTGAGTGTGTCCTTGCCAAGGCTACCGCTGAATATACCAGTCCACTGATGGTGTTACTGGCCACCTTAAACACCAATTGGCGACTTTGTGATTAACCGTAGAGCCCTATTGTTGGGGAGGGCACACGACGGTCGATGTGATCGAGTCGTGTTCTCACTCTTTCTTAATAAGAGGCCGTTAAGATTGACTGGGAGACTCTCCTGGCGTGCAGTGGCGCCGTGAGGATCGAGGGAAGACCCGCAGGGCTACGGTGAGTTACCTTGAGCATAACTATTGCTCACCCCAGAGTAAGGGTAGAGAATAATTTAGAGGTGAAACCCCAACAATACACACTACCATCTTCTACACTCACTACTATCTTTCACTCTCAGTACCATCTTCTTCACTAACTACCATTTTCCACACTCACTATCATCTTCCACACTCACTACCATCTTCTACTGACACTACAATCTTCCACTTACACTACCATCTTCCACACACTACTATCTTTCACTCACACTTCCATCATCCACTCACACTACCCTCTTCCAGTCACACTACAATCTTCCACACTCACTACCATCTTTCACACACTCACTACAATCTTCCACATATATTACCATCTTGCACACTCAATATTATCTTCCACATTCACTATTATCTTCCACACTCACTATTATCTTCCACACTCACTACCATCGTTATTACACAATACCATCTTCCACACGCTACTATCTTTAACACTAACTACCAGCTTCTTCACACACTACTATCTTCCACACACTCTACCATCTTCCACACACACTAAGATATTCCACTCTACCATTTTCCACACTATCTTCCACACTCATTACCATCATCCACACTCACTACCGTCTTCCTCACACACTACCATCTTTCACACACACACTACAATTTTCCACACTCACTAGCATCTTCCACACTCACTTACGTCTTCCACACTCACCACTATCTTCCACCCTCACTACCATCATCCACACTACCATCTTCCACACTCACTACCGTCTTCCACACACACTACCGTCTTCCACACACACTACCATCTTCCATACACACTACCATCTTCCACACACACTACCATCTTCCACACTCACTACCATCTTCCACACTCACTGCCATCTTCCACACACACTACCATCTTCCACACACACTACCATCTTCCACACACACTACCATCTTCCACACACACTACCATCTTCCACACACACTACCATCTTCCACACTCACTACCATCTTCCACACACACTACCATCTTCCACACACACTACCGTCTTCCACACACACTACCATCTTCCACACTCACTATTATCTTCCACACACACTACCATCTTCCACACTCACTACCATCTTCCACACACACTACCATCTTCCACACTCACTACCATCTTCCACACACACTACCATCTTCCACACTCACTACCATCTTCCACACACACTACCATCTTCCACACACACTACCATCTTCCACACTCACTACCATCTTCCACACACACTACCATCTTCACACACACTACCATCTTCCACACTCACTACCATCTTCCACACACACTACCATCTTCCACACACACTACCATCTTCCACACTCACTACCGTCTTCCACACACACTACCATCTTCCACACTCACTACCATCTTCAACACTCACTACCATCTTCCACACTCACTACCATCTTCCGCACACACTACCGTCTTCCACACACACTACCGTCTTCCACACACACTACCATCTTCACACACACTACTGTCTTCCACACACACTACCATCTTCCACACTCACTACCATCTTCCACACTCACTACCATCTTCCACACTCACTACCGTCTTCCACACACACTACCATCTTCCACACACACTACCATCTTTCACACACACTGCCATCTTCCACACTCACTACCATCTTCCACACACACTATGATCTTCCACACTATCATTTTCCACACACACACACTACCGACTTCCTCACACAATACCATCTTCCATACTCAGTACGATCTTCCACACTCACTACTATCTTCCTCGCCCACTACTATCTTCCACACACATTACTATCTTCCACACTCACTACCATCTTCCACACTACCATCTTCCACACTCACTACAATCTTCCTCACACACTACCATCTTCCTCACTCATTACCATCATCCACACTCACTACCGTCTTCCTCACACACTACAATATTTCACACTTACTACCATCTTCCACATTCACTACCATCTTCCACATTCACTACCATCTTCCACACTCACTAATTATCTTCCACACTCACTAATTATCTTCCACACTCACTACCATCTTCCACACACACCACCATCTTCACACACTCACTACCATCTTCCACACTCACTAATTATCTTCCACACTCACTACCATCTTCCACACACACTACCATCTTCACACACTCACTACCATCTTCCACACTCACTAATTATCTTCCACACTCACTACCATCTTCCTCACACACTACCATCTTCACACACTCACTACCATCTTCCACACTCACTACCATCTTCCACACACACTACCATCTTCCACACTCACTACCATCTTCCACACACACTACCATCTTCCACACTCACTACCATCTTCACACACTCACTACCATCTTCCACACACACTACCATCTTCCACACTCACTACCATCTTCCACACACACTACCATCTTCCACACTCACTACCATCTTCACACACTCACTACCATCTTCCACACACACTACCATCTTCCACACTCACTACCATCTTCCACACACACTACCATCTTCCACACTCACTACCATCTTCCACACACACTACCATCTTCCACACACACTACCATCTTCCACACTCACTACCATCTTCCACACACACTACCATCTTCCACACTCACTACCATCTTCCACACACACTACCATCTTCACACACACTACCATCTTCCACACTCACTACCATCTTCCACACACACTACCATCTTCCACACACACTACCATCTTCCACACTCACTACCGTCTTCCACACACACTACCATCTTCCACACTCACTACCATCTTCAACACTCACTACCATCTTCCACACTCACTACCATCTTCCGCACACACTACCGTCTTCCACACACACTACCGTCTTCCACACACACTACCATCTTCACACACACTACTGTCTTCCACACACACTACCATCTTCCACACTCACTACCATCTTCCACACTCACTACCATCTTCCACACTCATTACCGTCTTCCACACACACTACCATCTTCCACACACACTACCATCTTTCACACACACTGCCATCTTCCACACTCACTACCATCTTCCACACACACTAAGATCTTCCACACTATCATTTTCCACACACACACACTACCGACTTCCTCACACAATACCATCTTCCATACTCAATACGATCTTCCACACTCACTACTATCTTCCTCGCCCACTACTATCTTCCACACACATTACTATCTTCCACACTCACTACCATCTTCCACACTACCATCTTCCACACTCACTACAATCTTCCTCACACACTACCATCTTCCTCACTCATTACCATCATCCACACTCACTACCGTCTTCCTCACACACTACAATATTTCACACTTACTACCATCTTCCACATTCACTACCATCTTCCACATTCACTACCATCTTCCACACTCACTAATTATCTTCCACACTCACTAATTATCTTCCACACTCACTACCATCTTCCACACACACTACCATCTTCACACACTCACTACCATCTTCCACACTCACTAATTATCTTCCACACTCACTACCATCTTCCACACACACTACCATCTTCACACACTCACTACCATCTTCCACACTCACTAATTATCTTCCACACTCACTACCATCTTCCTCACACACTACCATCTTCACACACTCACTACCATCTTCCACACTCACTACCATCTTCCACACACACTACCATCTTCCACACTCACTACCATCTTCCACACACACTACCATCTTCCACACTCACTACCATCTTCACACACTCACTACCATCTTCCACACACACTACCATCTTCCACACTCACTACCATCTTCCACACACACTACCATCTTCCACACTCACTACCATCTTCACACACTCACTACCATCTTCTACACACACACTACCATCTTCCACACTCACTACCATCTTCCACACACACTACCATCTTCCACACTCACTGCCGTCTTCCACACACTACTATCTTCCACACTCACTACCATCTTCCACACTCACTACCATCTTCCACACTCATTACCGTCTTCCACACACACTACCATCTTCCACACACACTACCATCTTTCACACACACTGCCATCTTCCACACTCACTACCATCTTCCACACACACTAAGATCTTCCACACTATCATTTTCCACACACACACACTACCGACTTCCTCACACAATACCATCTTCCATACTCAATACGATCTTCCACACTCACTACTATCTTCCTCGCCCACTACTATCTTCCACACACATTACTATCTTCCACACTCACTACCATCTTCCACACTACCATCTTCCACACTCACTACAATCTTCCTCACACACTACCATCTTCCTCACTCATTACCATCATCCACACTCACTACCGTCTTCCTCACACACTACAATATTTCACACTTACTACCATCTTCCACATTCACTACCATCTTCCACATTCACTACCATCTTCCACACTCACTAATTATCTTCCACACTCACTAATTATCTTCCACACTCACTACCATCTTCCACACACACTACCATCTTCACACACTCACTACCATCTTCCACACTCACTAATTATCTTCCACACTCACTACCATCTTCCACACTCACTAATTATCTTCCACACTCACTACCATCTTCCACACACACTACCATCTTCACACACTCACTACCATCTTCCACACTCACTAATTATCTTCCACACTCACTACCATCTTCCTCACACACTACCATCTTCACACACTCACTACCATCTTCCACACTCACTACCATCTTCCACACACACTACCATCTTCCACACTCACTACCATCTTCCACACACACTACCATCTTCCACACTCACTACCATCTTCACACACTCACTACCATCTTCCACACACACTACCATCTTCCACACTCACTACCATCTTCCACACTCACTACCATCTTCCACACTCACTACCATCTTCACACACTCACTACCATCTTCCACACACACTACCATCTTCCACACTCACTACCATCTTCCACACACACTACCATCTTCCACACTCACTGCCGTCTTCCACACACTACTATCTTCCACACTCACTACCATCTTCCACACACACTACCATCTTCCACACTCACTGCCGTCTTCCACACACACTACTATCTTCCACACACTACCATCTTACACACACACTGACATTTTCCACACTCACTGCCATCTTCCACACACACTACCATCTTCCACACACACTACCATCTTCCACACTCACTACCATCTTCCACACACACTACCATCTTCCACATACACTACCATCTTCCACACACACTACCATCTTCCACACACACTACCATCTTCCACACACACTACCATCTTCCACACTCACTACCATCTTCCACACACACTACCATCTTCCACACTCACTACCATCTTCACACACTCACTACCATCTTCCACACACACTACCATCTTCCACACACACTACCATCTTCACACACTCACTACCATCTTCCACACACACTACCATCTTCCAAATATACTACCATCTTCCACACACACTACCATCTTCCACACACACTACCATCTTCCACACTCACTATCATCTTCCACACTCACTACCATCTTCCACACACACTACCATCTTCCACACACACTACCATCTTCCAAACACACTACCATCTTCCACACACTACCATCTTACACACACACTGACATTTTCCACACTCACTGCCATCTTCCACATTCACTATCGTCTTCCACACACACTACCATCTTCCACACACACTACCATCTTCCACACACACTACCATCTTTCACACACACCACCATCTTCCACACACACCACCATCTTCCACACACACTACCATCTTCCACACACACTACCATCTTCCACACACACTACCATCTTCCACACACACCACCATCTTCCACACACACCACCATCTTCCACACACACCACCATCTTCCACACACACCACCATCCTCCACAAACTACCATCTTCTCCCCGCCGCACTCTTCTAAATGCCTATCAGATTCTAACTCTTCTATATTCATGCAGCGTCTTTATATATATATCTTCATATATGAAGAAATGGGTTTTTCATATATCTCGTTTTAGATTATAAATCATGGGTTTAAAACTGAAGAAAATCTTTAACCGTATTGTAGGTTTCTTTAGTTGCTGCCAGCCAGATACCTAGGATGAGGCTTCAGGACAAGTGGTCTCTTCGCAGGCTCCAGAAAAGTATTAGGGGGCATCTGAATTATTTTAAGTTGAATCTTAAAAGTCTTCGGAGGGATCAAAGATTTCTTCGGAGGGATCAAAAATTTCTTTGGAGGGATCAGAGATTTCTTCAGAGGGATCAGAGATTTGTTCGGAGGGATCAGGGAGGTTTTCAGGGGAACCAGAGATGTAATCGGAGGCAAAATGTGAAGTTGTCGACTTCCTTGGTAACTAGGTCAACCCCTTAGTATAAAACATTGACAGTACTGACACTACTGATCGTCTTCATAGTAACTAAAGTACTGTCACAACAGTACCACAATAGTGTCACAATAGCAGTTATGGCATAATTAATAATTACACCGACGATATTAACGACAGTTTTACACAGATGAACGCTTGTACCAGTGATACCGGTGGTAGTAATTATAATAGTCATAGTGAAATTGATAAGGGTAGCGATGACACCGGTTGTTATACGAATGGTACCAGTTAGCCTGAAAATGACCCATGCCCCAACGACATCCGTATTGAGGATGCTGAGATTACTGACGGATTTGAATCTGTTTCTAACAGTGGCAGACTGATCCCAGTAACTGACCCCGACCCATTCTCTTGCTCCCAGAGGGTAGCAGTTCTCATGGCGATGATGACCACCCACCGCCAGATTGTTCTCAATTGTATGAAGAACATCGATGCCGAAGATTATAATGTAACCAAAAACCGCATAAAATCTATCGTCTCAAAAATAAACGTAACCCCGTATTAGAAAATAATTGACAGTTTGTCTTTCGTTTTGAACGACATTGGTGTACGGGAAGAAAATGCCGAATGTTCGTGGCAAAGTTTTAGCTGCACGATGGACTTAGCTACCTACATAGAGGCTGTACCCTCCATTGAAGGGAAATTATGCAACACTTGCAAGATGCACCCAAACAGTTTAAAAATGTATTTACGAAAAGTGTCAAAATGCATCTTCTGCGAAGTAGAAGCCACGAAGTCCAGCTGGCCAAAAGATATAGAGTTTAACCACTATTATTCAACTACAGGAACGATCATCAGGCTTAAATACGCAATTGTGATCGATGTCGCCTATCTAGACACCTCACTTATATCTTTCCTCGATAGTTTCTCAGATATCTATACTGACATTGAATATTATGTAGTACTTTTCAATAACATTACGAAGTACTATAAGATCGTGAACCTCAAAAGTCCCTTCTTGCCTCACGAGGTAAGAGAGGTGTTAAGAAACACTGGGGGAGTACGTTCAATGTTCAGAAAAGTCGCTGGTCTCGCTTGCATCAAGTCTTCGGTAATTGCCTAGGCCATCAGGGCAGCACTGGCACTGACCTCCAATGCCACAGGCAAAATCCTAGTCCTGAATGGAGGTTCATCTTTGCCATCTGACGCTGTTGGCATAGTGGCGTCAGCGTCAGCCATTTTCTGTCTTGTCAACATTCTGGGGTCTGAGCGCATTAAGCTGGACGGATATATCCAAGAAAGAATTTTCATGAATGGCGGCCATAACTCAAGTATTGAACATGAAACGGTATGCAACATCATTGCAAAGGAAATAGGCAGAAAGGGAGACTTAGCTTATGATATTAAAGCGACACTTCGTTATTCCCCCAATTACTCCCTGCAGGCTATTAATGCTCCTAATTGCATTACGTCTAAGAAATCGAATGACACGACCACTGTAATGCACCTATTACACATGAGGAGTAAGGACGATATCGTCTGCGACTTCAAGCGTCAGCGCAACGAAATATAAATGGGACCGGTGTACGTCCAGGGAACCCTGAAGTACATCAACGCCAAAGGACAACAGATACAGCGAGTATTTAACTTTACTAACTTTAATATGGCGTGACAGACCGATATAAACGTTTCTGGTAATTATCTCGTGATGTGAGATAAATATTAGTGAAATATCTAATCTCCCATATCTGTCTCTCACACTGGTCTTAGCAATAACCTAAATAATCTGGAAATCAATGTTTTTCTTGACCAATGTCATCCAAGGGTAAACAGCATAACAGACTCAGTGTTGCCACTACCACGGCATGGCGGACAGACCGGGGTAACGGTTAAAATTTCTGCCAGGCTGGGGTAGTGGTATAGTAGTGGTGGTGTGTATGGAAGATAGTAGTTAGTGAGGAAGATGGTAGTGTGTGTTGAAGATAGTAGTGAGTGTGGAAGTTGGTAGTGTGTGTTATTATAGACTATGGGTTGGTTGGTGTTGTCGTCGTTGATCCTTCTCTACGGACAACCCAACCCACAACTCGGTAGAGTGCTTATACTAGGAGATCACCCTTGGCGCTTCTGGCTCTTGGAGAGGGGCTCAACGTCACACGTTTAGGGGATGCGGCTCCAACACTTAGCCTCGTTGTCACGTGCACACACCCACTCGAGCCGCTGTGACTCCCCACTCTCTCCTTAGATAAGATATGATCTCCTCAATCCCCTATGACTTACTAGTATTACCTCCTACCCTGTCCACAGCAGTGGTTCTTGGTTCTTTCTCTCTCCTTCTTTACTACCTCCTGGGAAGCCTCACTAGGACAAGGGCAAACACCAGCAAATTGTGACACATTTACTGGACAAAGCACATACACGATACATCCACACATATAATAATAATGAATCCTATACTCTATAATATCACAATCAGGTTGCACTCCAACACCATCAGAACTCTATTATCAGCTTATCAAGTGGTATCCTATCTCCTGGTTACCACCTGATACTATTAACCTCCTCAAGTTGGTCAAGTCTACATACACTGTTGCCCCATCAGCAAGATAATATATATATAGAAAATCAGCATTTGAATGCAATCACATATATCAGTATAAATGTTCATTGATACACAACAATGATCCATCAATCACTGTCAGTCCTGGAACGCATACATCCGTAGGTAATCCAGCCTACGACTGTAACTCTAAACTTCAGTATAAAACACTCCTTGACATAAGAATGCAAACAGTCACTCACCTCTCACTGCGTCTTGCACGCTAATGACAACCAAACACTATCAACTCCCTACTAGTAATCCCCCAGAACTTCCCCTTCCACCTCTGGAAGTTCACAACCCTAATATCCTTAGGTTCTTCCGGGCTTCACTACCAGGATCCTCTGCAGCTCCTCCAGGCTGCTATCATGAAGTTTCCTTGAGTAACTACGGTGCTTCACCCTTCTGTTAGGTTCTTCCACAGCTCTCTTGGCTGCTACACCACCTCTACAGAAGCACGTGACACTCCTCTTCACTGCTGTTTCTCCTCACAGCTCGAGGTCCTCTGCTCCACTACCTTGGAGTCTCATCAGCTACATCATCTGCTGGCTTCGAAGTTCTCAGCAACTTCTTCCCCAAAAGACAAACCTGCAACCCATCGACACTCCAATAAAACGTTCCCCTTTAACACATAAACAAAAAATATTCACACAATATGTTTGCCTCAAACCTCTATCTGTTCTCTACATACAGTGAGAGTGGACTCCCCCGTTTTGGGCGGGTCCATACTCCACCTCGCCTGGCGGCGGTCCTCACTCGCTGGGAGGGTCTTCCTCCATCCGGAGCCAGGCTCCCTCAGTCGTCCGCCAGCGCTCAGAGGGGGCGGACGTCGCTCGGTGTTCCTCCCTCTCCACTCTCTTATTTCAGGCCTTCTGCCTTATTAAAACATGTCTAACTTATAAATAAACATCGCTACTGTCGCTGGGCACACGACCAAATATAAGCAATCACTATGAACTGGCGTTTATCGTGCTTACCACAGATTAATTGGTCGAGGGCGCTTTCCCTCTGACGGCGTCTGGTCAGGACGCTCCCACGGCCCACAATAATGTCTCTGGCCGGCTTGATACTCTCTTCTTCGACCAGGACTTGAGACCACAACGTTCCCAGCTCGGTTCCACAGCTGGCACGTCTACACACTTCTCTTCTCTTCGAGATATATCACTAGGGGTTCCCTTCTGGCGGGAGCTCAACGGAGCGCGGCTTCCCCCTGCGATGTCTGGCACTCAAGTGAGGTCAAGGTCCTCCGGAAGCGAGCCTCACGCCTCCAGCAAAATGTCCACATCTCCTAGCCAGTCATTTATCTGTTTTCTCCTTCATTGCCCATAATCTCAAACTGTTATACATATCCAAGCAACTATTTTACATATGCGTTATCACCTCAATATTTGCTAGACCTTCTAATCAGGTCAGGCTTGACGAATAACTCTCAAGGAGGGAGACTCGTTTCTCCTGTAGGCTGAGATCATAACACTCCCCTCCCCTTATTTTTGAGAGTTATTCCAGTGGCAAAGCTCGGGATAATACATCCGCCACCACACTGTCTCGTTCTTCAACCAATTGGTTCGAACGGTTGATCTGCTTACGTACTCCCTTAGGAGTCTACAATTAGTTCGTTGCTCCTTGCAACATCTGGCTCACAACTCGCCAGAAACATGATCTTCTCATAAACGATCTGACTTCTCTGGCACCTGTTGGCTAGGCTGTCCTCCTTGGACGCCTGCAATCCATTGGTCCACTCTACTTACTGTCTCCACCCTCCGTTTCCTCGTCTTCTTCTCTTCCCATCCAGAGTCAGACATCTACTGTCTGTACCTCCTCTGTCGTTTTCATACTTCCATCTACTGCCATTATACTTTCGCCTCCTGTCATCATACTTCACTCCCTCGTCTTCACCGACGATTCTCCCTTTCGTCTCCTCATTTATCCGAGACCTCATCCTGTTCGACTTCCATCGAGTCCTCGGCTTTCTTCTATCCCTCCATGCTTGCATCATCATCCTCTTCCTACACTTTTCACTTCTATACCACTCCATTTCTTCTCCTTCGACTCTTCTTCGTTCCCTAAAAGTTTCTTCAAGCACTGTACTACACTCAACAGCACTCGACCGTGCATGTCGCTCTACCTCTCCCAGAGTGCTCGTAAGCATCTCTCCACACATACTGTCTCTTCTCCTCTCATTTTCTCGGCTATTACTCTTCTTCATTATTTCTACTCTACGTTTTCTGTGAAACATGTCAACTCCTGACATCTCAAACAACTTAACTCTACTATCCCTATGCCTCTGTGCTCGTGGACAACGTGACGCTATACTCCCGTCCTCAGTATGTCCACATCTTTCCTCATTCATAATCAGCACAGTTGCATTCACCTTCCGACTCTTAGTTTCAGCAGTCTGGACTCTACTCAGGTCCGCTCTCTTCACATGATTCTTCTTCGGCTGGGCCATCTTCACTTTTGACCTCACCGAGACTTCATTTTCCTGGGCTGGACCTTCATCAAACAGCCATGCTATATCTACGTCGATATCTTCCACCGGTTGAATCGACACTGTCTCACCTTCTCCAGCGTCTTCCTCGTCGGCCACCTCTCCCTTCATCACTACCGAGACGGGGTACTCAATGGCTTGGCGGTCTCCTGACTCATCTCCTCGGATGTCAGTCAGGTTCACACTCTCAGGTGTCCCACCCGTGCAGTGGCCTTCTGGGCACTCCTCTGGCACAGTCTCCGCCATGACTTTTGTCAACACCTTTGTCCCGCACAAGTCATTTCCCAGGATCACTTGGACTCCTGGAATAGGTATGTCGGGGCATACTCCCAACATCACCTCTGCCGACACATATTCCGACCTTAGCTGGACAGTACAAACGGGCATGTCACTTTCAGACAACAACCCATATACCCTCATCTTACTCCTGCCAGCTAATCGTCGATCATTCCCAATCAGGCTTCTCGCAATCAAGCTCTGATTAGCTCCGGTATCTCTTAAGATACCAACTTCTACCTCAGGTTGGCCTCCTACACTGATCCAACCTTTGCTCATGAACGGCCTTTACCTCTCGTTCACTAAGTTCGCTCTCTGTGGTTTGTCTTGGAACACATTGATATATTTGCTTCGGGGGTCACACATGGCCAGGGTCACAACTCTCTTGCCCTGCCGACAATCTCGCATCACGTGACCCAATCCGTTACAATTGTAACATTTCATCTGGGAGAAATCTCTCCTATACGTACCAAAGCGGCTCTGACTTTGTCCACTCACATGAGAGTTCCTCGGGCCAGGCACACTATTTGTACTCTGTGGGGCTTTACTGGACTCTTGATTCCCTGGATAACGATTAGTTTCTCGTTTGGCTCCTCCATCCTCACTTTCAGACGAAGTGCGCGACCTACTCTTCTGAGTTTTAGGGTGCTTACTTTTATCTGCCCATTTATCAAAATTTTTCCCACCCCAGACTCTTCTGGGTCTTTCATAATTTCTTCCTCCCCAGACTCCATTGGATCTGCCATTGCTGCGTCTCGCCTCGCTTCTCACTCTGTTCTCCCTTAAGCTCTTGTACGCTTCAGTAATCATATCCGCCCTATCTGCGGCATCTTTCACCTCCTTTATCCCTGCTTCTTGGATCTTGAACTTTGTTTCAGGATGCATCATCTCCAAGAACTTCTCCATGACCATGAGTTGCTTCAGGTCAGCGTAAGATCCAACTCCAGCAGCCTCAATCCACTTCTGGAATCGTCTTTCCAGATCTCTTGCTGTCTCAGCAAACGTACATGCTCCAACTTTGCTCATCTCTCTGAAGCGCTTTCTATAAGCTTCTGGGGTTAACTGAAACGAGCGCAATATGCTGCTCTTTACTGTGGCATAATCCTGGCACTCTTCCAGTGACAATTGGGTGTATGCCTCCCTGGCTGCACCGGTCAATCTTAACTGGACCAGCTGGGCCCATTCCTCCTGTGGCCACTCCTTGATACTGGCTACTTTCTCAAAATGCTCGAAGAAGCTCTCTGCCTCTTCGGGCACAAACAAGGGAATGTCCTTCTCCCTAACCCTAACCTCTGGTGGGTGTGATACCTGGGTGGTGCTCTCTGGCAACCCATGTTCAATCCTCTGCTCAGCCAAGGTTCTATTCGCTTCTATCTGCATTTGTTTTGTTCTCTCTTTTTCTTTTTCGACCTGGGCTTTTTCTATTTCGACCTGGGCTTTTTCTTTTTCGACCTCTAGTCTTGCTTTCTCTTTTTCTTTCTCCTGTTCCAACTCCAGTTCTCTTACTCTGGTTTTCTCTTTTTCTACTTCCAGTCTGGTTTTCTCTTTTTCTACTTCCAGCCTGGTTTTCTCTTTTTCCTTCTCGGCTTCATTTTTCATCTGGAGTTCTAATTTCATCTTTTCCAGCTGGAACTGTCTCTCCTCACGCTGTTGTTGGATCTGGAGCTCTAACTGGAATCTCTCCAAGCTCCTATTTCGGCTACTCCTACTACTGCGGCTACTCTTGCTGCTCCTACTCGATCCCTGGGATCTCACTTCATCCTGCCCATCATCCTCCTTTCCACTTTCAGCTTCTTTCTGGGCTCCTTGCTCTGCAGCTTCACTTCTGGCTCTCAACTGTCTAAGGATCTCATCCTTCATCCCAGCTACTTTAGATGCTTTCAACCTGATGCCACATTTTTCTGCTATCTGTTTCAATTGATCCCTCGTGCAACCTTCCAAGTCCTCAGGCTTGCCTGACTCCACAAATGCTTGCACCTTATCCATCTTTGTCCTGTGAGTCTTCCCAAGAGAGAGAGTATACACCTGCGGTCACACAGTTTATCTCAGCAGGGGTGTACAAATCCACTCTTGGACAGGGTGTGGGTGTGTCAGTTCACTCTCCCGGACAGGCCCCCAATTTATTATAGACTGTGGGTTGGTTGGTGTTGTCGTCGTTGATCCTTCTCTACGGACAACCCAACCCACAACTCGGTAGAGTGCTTATACTAGGAGATCACCCTTGGCGCTTCTGGCTCTTGGAGAGGGGCTCAACGTCACACGTTTAGGGGATGCGGCTCCAACACTTAGCCTCGTTGTCACGTGCACACACCCACTCGAGCCGCTGTGACTCCCCACTCTCTCCTTAGATAAGATATGATCTCCTCAATCCCCTATGACTTACTAGTATTACCTCCTACCCTGTCCACAGCAGTGGATCTTGGTTCTTTCTCTCTCCTTCTTTACTACCTCCTGGGAAGCCTCACTAGGACAAGGGCAAACACCAGCAAATTGTGACACATTTACTGGACAAAGCACATACACGATACATCCACACATATAATAATAATGAATCCTATACTCTATAATATCACAATCAGGTTGCACTCCAACACCATCAGAACTCTATTATCAGCTTATCAAGTGGTATCCTATCTCCTGGTTACCACCTGATACTATTAACCTCCTCAAGTTGGTCAAGTCTACATACACTGTTGCCCCATCAGCAAGATAATATATATATAGAAAATCAGCATTTGAATGCAATCACATATATCAGTATAAATGTTCATTGATACACAACAATGATCCATCAATCACTGTCAGTCCTGGAACGCATACATCCGTAGGTAATCCAGCCTACGACTGTAACTCTAAACTTCAGTATAAAACACTCCTTGACATAAGAATGCAAACAGTCACTCACCTCTCACTGCGTCTTGCACGCTAATGACAACCAAACACTATCAACTCCCTACTAGTAATCCCCCAGAACTTCCCCTTCCACCTCTGGAAGTTCACAACCCTAATATCCTTAGGTTCTTCCGGGCTTCACTACCAGGATCCTCTGCAGCTCCTCCAGGCTGCTATCATGAAGTTTCCTTGAGTAACTACGGTGCTTCACCCTTCTGTTAGGTTCTTCCACAGCTCTCTTGGCTGCTACACCACCTCTACAGAAGCACGTGACACTCCTCTTCACTGCTGCTTCTCCTCACAGCTCGAGGTCCTCTGCTCCACTACCTTGGAGTCTCATCAGCTACATCATCTGCTGGCTTCGAAGTTCTCAGCAACTTCTTCCCCAAAAGAAAAACCTGCAACCCATCGACACTCCAATAAAACGTTCCCCTTTAACACATAAACAAAAAATATTCACACAATATGTTTGCCTCAAACCTCTATCTGTTCTCTACATACAGTGAGAGTGGACTCCCCCGTTTTGGGCGGGTCCATACTCCACCTCGCCTGGCGGCGGTCCTCACTCGCTGGGAGGGTCTTCCTCCATCCGTAGCCAGGCTCCCTCAGTCGTCCGCCAGCGCTCAGAGGGGGCGGACGTCGCTCGGTGTTCCTCCCTCTCCACTCTCTTATTTCAGGCCTTCTGCCTTATTAAAACATGTCTAACTTATAAATAAACATCGCTACTGTCGCTGGGCACACGACCAAATATAAGCAATCACTATGAACTGGCGTTTATCGTGCTTACCACAGATTAATTGGTCGAGGGCGCTTTCCCTCTGACGGCGTCTGGTCAGGGCGCTCCCACGGCCCACAATAATGTCTCTGGCCGGCTTGATACTCTCTTCTTCGACCAGGACTTGAGACCACAACGTTCCCAGCTCGGTTCCACAGCTGGCACGTCTACACACTTCTCTTCTCTTCGAGATATATCACTAGGGGTTCCCTTCTGACGGGAGCTCAACGGAGCGCGGCTTCCCCCTGCGATGTCTGGCACTCAAGTGAGGTCAAGGTCCTCCGGAAGCGAGCCTCACGCCTCCAGCAAAATGTCCACATCTCCTAGCCAGTCATTTATCTGTTTTCTCCTTCATTGCCCATAATCTCAAACTGTTATACATATCCAAGCAACTATTTTACATATGCGTTATCACCTCAATATTTGCTAGACCTTCTAATCAGGTCAGGCTTGACGAATAACTCTCAAGGAGGGAGACTCGTTTCTCCTGTAGGCTGAGATCATAACAGTGTAGATAATAGTAATGTGTGACGAAGATGGTAGTGTGAGTGGAAGATGGAAATGAGTGTGGAAAATGGTAGTGTGAGTGTGGAAAATGGTAGTGTGAGTGGTAGATGGTAGTGTAAGTGAAAGATGGCAGTGTGAGTGGAAGATGGTAGTGAGTCTGGAAGATGGTAGTGAGTGTGGAAGATAATTAGTGAGTGTGGAAGATGGTAGTGAATGTGGAAGATGGTAGTAAGTGTGGAAGGTGGTAGTGAGTGTGGAAGATGGTAGTTAGTGAGGAAGATGGTAGTGAGTGTGAAATATTGTAGTGTGTGAGGAAGATGGTAGTGAGTGTGGATGATGGTAATGAGTGAGGAAGATGGTAGTGTGTGAGGAAGATTGTAGTGAGTGTGGAAGATGGTAGTGAGTGAGGAAGATAGTAATGTGTGTGGAAGATAGTAGTGGGCGAGGAAGATAGTCGTGAGTGTGGAAGATCGTATTGAGTGTGGAAGATGGTATTGTGTGAGGAAGGCGGTAGTGTGTGTGTGTGTGTAGAAAATGATAAGAGTGGAAAATGGTAGTGTTTGTGGAAGATGATAGTGAGTGTGGAAGATGGAAATGAGTGTGGAAGATGGTAGTGTGTGAGGAAGATGGTAGTTTGTGTGGAAAATGGTAGTGAGTGTAAAAGATAGCAGTGGGGGAGGAAGATGGTAGTGAATGGGGAAGATGGTAGTGTGTGTGGTAGATGATAGTGAGAGTGAAAGATAATAGTGAGGTAAATGGTAGTGTGTGTGGAAGATGGTAGTGAGTGTGGAAAATGGTAGTGTGCGTGGAAGACTGTAGTGTGGAAGATCTTATTGTGTGTGGAAGATGGTAGAGTGTGTGGAAGATAGTAGTGTGTGAAGAAGCTGGTAGTTAGTGTTAAAGATAGTAGTGTGTGGAAGATGGTATTGTGTAACGATGGTAGTGGGAGTGGAAGATAATGGTGAGTGTGGAAGATGGTAATGTATGTGGAATATGATAATGTATGTGGAAGATTGTAGTGAGTGTGTGAAAGATAGTAGAATGTGGAAGATGGTAGTGAGTGTGGAAGATGATAGTGAGTGTGGAAGATGGTAGTGTGTGTGGATGATTGTAGTGTTGTGAAAGATGGTAGTGAGTGTGGAAGATTGTAGTGTTACTGGAAGAGGGTAGTGTGAGTGGAAGATGGAAGTGTGAGTGAAAGATAGTAGAGTGTGGAAGATGGTAGTGTAAGTGGAAGATTGTAGTGTCAGTAGAAGATGGTAGTGAGTGTGGAAGATGGTAGTGAGTGTGGAAGACGGTAGTGAGCGAAGAAGATAGTAGTGAGAGTGAAAGATGGTAGTGAGTGTAGAAGTTGGTAGTGTGAAAGACGGTAATATGCTATGAAGATGGTAGTGTGTGTGTGTCTGGAAGTTGGTAGTGTGTGTGTGTGGAAGATGGTAGTGTGAGTGGAAGAAAGTAGTGTGTGTGGAAGATAGTAATGAGTGTAGAAGATGATAGTGTGGAAGATGGTAGTGAGTGTGGAAGATATTAGTTAGTGTTGACGATGGTGGTGTATGTGGAAGATGGTAGTGTGTGTGTGGAAGATGGTAATGTGTATGGAAGATAGTAGTGTATGTGTAAGATGGTATTGTGTGTGGAAGATGGTAGTGAGTGTGGAAGATGGTAGTGAGTGTGGAAGATGGTAGTGAGTGTGGAAGATGGTAGTGAGTGTGGCAGATGGTAGTGAGTGTGGAAGATGGTAGTGAGTCTGGAAGATAGTAGTGAGTGTGGAAGATGTCATTGTGTGAGAAAGATAGTACTGTGGGTGATTAAGATGGTAGTGAGTGTGGGAGATGGCAGTGTGTGTGGAAGATGGTAGTATGTGTGGAAGATAGTAGTGTGTGTGAAAGATGGTAATGTGGGAGGAAGACGGTAGTGAGTGTGGAAGATAGTAGTTAGTGTGGAAGATGATAGTGTGGAAGATGGTAGTGTGTGTGAAAGACGGTAATGTGTGTGAAAGATGGTAATGTGGGAGGAAGACGGTAGTGAGTGTGGATGATGATAGTGTGGAAGATGGTAGTGAGTATGGAAGATGTTAGAGTGCGTGGAAGATAGTAGTGAGTGTGGAAGATGGTAGTGAGTGTGGAAGATGGTAGTGTGGCAGATAGTAGTGAGTGTGGAAGATGGTAGTGTGTGTAGATGATGGTAGAGTGTGATGAACATGGTAATGTGTGAGGAAGATGGTAGAGAGTGTGGAAGATGATAGTGTGGAAGATAATAGTGAGTGTAGAAGATGGTAGTGTGGATGATGGTAGTGAGTTTAGAAGATGACAGTGTGTAAGATGGTATTGAGGGTGGAAGTTAGTGGTGAGTGTGGAAGACGGAAGTGAGTGTGGAAGATGCTAGTGAGTGTGGAATATAGTATTGTGTGAGGAAGACGGTAGTGAGTGTGTGGAAGACGATAGTGTAGAAAATGGTAGTGTGTGTGGAATATGGATGTGAGTGTGGAAGATGGTAGTGAGTGTGGAAGATGAAAGTGTGTGTGGAAAATTGTAGTGTGTGTGTGAAAGACGGTAGTTAGTGAGGAAGATGGTAGTGATTGTGGATGATGGTAATGAGTGAGGAAGATTGCAGTATGTGAGGAAGATGGTAGTGAGTGTGGAAGATAGTGTGGAAAATGGTAGAGTGGAATATCTTAGTGTGTGTGGAAGATTGTAGAGTGTGTGGAAGATAATAGTGAGTGTGGAAGATGGTAGTGTGTGTGGAAGATAGTAGTGTGTGAAGAAGCTGGTAGTTAGTGTAAAAAATAGTAGCGTGTGGAAGATGGTATTGTGTAATAACGATGGTAGTGAGTGTGGTAGATAATAGTGAGTGTGGAAGATGGTAATGTATGTGGAAGATGGTAATGTATGTGGAAGATTGTAGTGAGTGTGTGAAAGATGGTAAAATGTGGAAGATGGTAGTGAGTGTGGAAGATTGTAGTGTGACTGGAAGAGTGTAAGATGGTAGTGTAAGTGAAAGATGGCAGTGTGAGTGGAAGATGGTAGTGAGTCTGGAAGATGGTAGTGAGTGTGGAAGATAATTAGTGAGTGTGGAAGATGGTAGTTAGTGAGGAAGATGGTAGTGAGTGTGAAATATTGTAGTGTGTGAGGAAGACGGTAGTGAGTGTGGATGACGGTAATGAGTGAGGAAGATGGTAGTGTGTGAGGAAGATTGTAGTGAGTGTGGAAGATGGTAGTGAGTGTGAAAGATAGTAATGTGTGTGGAAGATAGTAGTGGGCGAGGAAGATAGTCGTGAGTGTGGAAGATCGTATTGAGTGTGGAAGATGGTATTGTGTGAGGAAGGCGGTAGTGTGTGTGTGTGTGGAAAATGATAGGGTGGAAAATGGTAGTGTTTGTAGAAGATGATAGTGAGTGTGGAAGATGGAAATGAATGTGGAAGATGGTAATGTGTGAGGAAGATGGTAGTGTGTGTGGAAGATGGTAGTGAGTGTAAAAGATAGCAGTGGGGGAGGAAGATGGTAGTGAATGGGGAAGATGGTAGTGTGTGTGGTAGATGATAGTGAGAGTGAAAGATAATAGTGAGGTAAATGGTAGTGTGTGTGGAAGATGGTAGTGAATGTGGAAAATGGTAGTGTGCGTGGAAGACAGTAGTGTGGAAGATCTTATTGTGTGTGGAAGATGGTAGAGTGTGTGGAAGATAGTAGTGTGTGAAGAAGCTGGTAGTTAGTGTTAAAGATAGTAGTGTGTGGAAGATGGTATTGTGTAGTAACGATGGTAGTGGGAGTGGAAGATAATGGTGAGTGTGGAAGATGGTAATGTATGTGGAATATGATAATGTATGTGGAAGATTGTAGTGAGTGTGTGAAAGATAGTAGAATGTGGAAGATGGTAGTGAGTGTGGAAGATGATAGTGAGTGTGGAAGATGGTAGTGTGTGTGGATGATTGTAGTGTGTGTGAAAGATGGTAGTGAGTGTGGAAGATTGTAGTGTTACTGGAAGAGGGTAGTGTGAGTGGAAGATGTAAGTGTGAGTGAAAGATAGTAGAGTGTGGAAGATGGTAGTGTAAGTGGAAGATTGTAGTGTCAGTAGAAGATGGTAGTGAGTGTGGAAGATGGTAGTGAGTGTGGAAGACGGTAGTGAGTGAAGAAGATAGTAGTGAGAGTGAAAGATGGTAGTGAGTGTAGAAGTTGGTAGTGTGAAAGACGGTAATATGCTATGAAGATGGTAGTGTGAAAGACGGTAATATGCTATGAAGATGGTAGTGTGTGTGTGTCTGGAAGTTGGTAGTGTGTGTGTGTGGAAGATGGTAGTGTGAGTGGAATAAAGTAGTGTGTGTGGAAGATAGTAAAGAGTGTAGAAGATGATAGTGTGGAAGATGGTAGTGAGTGTGGAAGATATTAGTTAGTGTGGACGATGGTGGTGTATGTGGAAGATGGTAGTGTGTGTGGAAGATGGTAATGTGTACGGAAGATAGTAGTGTATGTGTAAGATGGTAGTGTGTGTGGAAGATGGTAATGAGTGTGGAAGATGGTAGTGAGTATGGAAGATGGTAGTGAGTGTGGAAGATAGTAGTGAGTGTGGAAGATGTCATTGTGTGAGAAAGATAGTACTGTGGGTGATTAAGATGGTAGTGAGTGTGGGAGATGGCAGTGTGTGTGGAATATGGTAGTATGTGTGGAAGATAGTAGTGTGTGTGAAAGATGGTAATGTGGGAGGAAGACGGTAGTGAGTGTGGAAGATAGTAGTTAGTGTGGAAGATGATAGTGTGGAAGATGGTAGTGTGTGTGAAAGACGGTAATGTGTGTGAAAGATGGTAATGTGGGAGGAAGACGGTAGTGAATGTGGAAGATGATAGTGTGGAAGATGGTAGTGAGTATGGAAGATGTTAGAGTGCGTGGAAGATAGTAGTGAGTGTGGAAGATGGTAGTGAGTGTGGAAGATGGTAGTGTGGCAGATAGTAGTGAGTGTGGAAGATGGTAGTGTGTGTGGATGATGGTAGAGTGTGATGAACATGGTAATGTGTGAGGAAGATGGTAGAGAGTGTGGAAGATGATAGTGTGGAAGATAATAGTGAGTGTAGAAGATAGTAGTGTGGATAATGGTAGTGAGTTTAGAAGATGACAGTGTGTAAGATGGTATTGAGGGTGGAAGATACTGGTGAGTGTGGAAGACGGAAGTGAGTGTGGAAGATGCTAGTGAGTGTTATTATAGTCTTTGGGTTGGTTGATGTTGTCGTCGTTGATCCTTATCTATGGACAACCCAACCCACAACTCGGTAGAGTGCTTATACTAGGAGATCACACTAGGCACTTCTGGCTCTTGGAGAGGGGCTCAACGTCACACGTTTAGGGGATGAGTCTCCAACACTTAGCCTCGTTGTCACGTGCACACACCCACTCGAGCCGCTGTGACTCCCCACTCTCTCCTTATGAGATATGATCTCAATCCCCTATGACTTACTAGTATTACCTCCTACCCTGTCCACAGCAGTGGTTCTTGGTTCTTTCTCTCTCTCTCTCCTTCTTTACTACCTCCTGGGAAGCCTCACTAGGACAAGGGCAAACACCGGCAAATTGGGATACATTTACTGGACAAAGCACATACACGATACATACACACATATAGTAATAATGAATCCTATACTCTATAATATTACAATCAGGTTGCTCTCCAACACCATCAGAACTCTATTGTCAGTTTACCAAGTGGTATCCTATCTCCTGGTTCACCACCTGATACTATCAACCACCTCAAGTTGATCAAGTCTACATACACTGTTGCACCATCAGCAAGAGAATATATATATGTATCTATAAATATGTACAAAGAAAATCAGCATTTGAATGCAATAACATATATCAGTATAAATGTTCATTGATACACAACAATGATCAATCGATCACTCTATCAGTCCTAGAACGCATACGTCTATAGGTAATCCAGCCTACGACTGTAACTCTTAAACTTCAGTATAAAACACTCCTTGACATAAGAATGCAAACAGTCACTCACCTCTCACTGCGTCTTGCACGCTAATGACAACCAAACACTATCAACTCCCTACAAGTAATCCACCAGAACTTCCTTTCCACCTCTGGAAGTTCACTACCCTGATATCTTCAGGTTCTTCTGGGTTTAACTACCAGGATCCTCTGCATCTCCTCCAGGCTGCTATCATGAAGTTTTCCTTGAGCAACTATGGTGCTCTACTACTTCTGCTAGGTTCCTCCACAGCTCTCTTGGCTGCTACACCATGAAGTTTCCTCGAGCAACTATGGTGCTTCACCACCTCTACAGAAGCACGTGACACTCCTCTTCACTGCTTCTCCTCACAGCTCGAGGTCCTCTGCTCCACTACCTTGGAGTCTCATCAACTACTTCATCTGTGCTGGCTTCGAAGTTCTCAGCAACTTCTTCCCAAAGGCAAACCTGCAACCCATCGACACTCCAATAAAATTGTTTCCCCTTTAACACATAAACAAAAATAACCACACAATATGCTTGCCTCAAACCTCTATCTGTCCTCTACATACAGTGAGAGTGGACTCCCCCGTTTTGGGCGGGTCCATGCTCCACCTCGCCCGGCGGGCCTCCTCACTCAGGGAGGGTCCTTCACCGTCAGGAGCCAGGCTCCCTCAGTTGCCTGCCAGCGCTCAGAGGGGACGGACGTCGCTCCGTGTTCCTCCCTCTCCACTCTCTTATTTTAGGCTTTCTGCCTTATTAAAACATGTCTAACTTATCAATAAACATTGCTACTGTCGCTGGGCACACGACCAACTACAAGCAATCACTATGAACTGGCGTATATCGTGCTTACCACAGATTATCTGGTCGAGGGCGCTCTCCCTCTGACGGCGTCTGGTCAGGGAGCTCCACACAGCCCACGAAAATGCCTCTGAGCAGCTTATTAAACTCTCCTCGCCGTCTGAGACTTGAGACCATAACGTTCTCAGCTCAATTTCACAGCTGGCACGTCTGCACACTTCTCTTCTCTTGGAGATATATCACTAGGGGTTCCTTTCTGACGGGAGCTCAATGGAGCGCGGCTTTCCCCCTGCGATGTCTGGCCTCAAGTGAGGTCAAAGCCCCTCCAGAAGCGAGCCTCACGCCTCCAGCAAAATGTCCACATCTCCTAGCCAGTCATTTATCTGTTTCCTTCTTCACTGCCCACAATCTTAAATTGTTATATATATCCAAGCAACTATTTTACATATGGGTTATCACCTCAATATTTGCTAGACCTTCTAATCAGGTCAGGCTTGATGAATAACTCTCAAGGAGGGAGACTCGTTTCTCCTGTAGGCTGAGATCATAACAGTGTGGAATATAGTATTGTGTGAGGAAGACGGTAGTGAGTGTGTGGAAGACGATAGTGTAGAAAATGGTAGTGTGTGTGGAAGATGGATGTGAGTGTGGAAGATGGTAGTGAGTGTGGAAGATGGCAGTGTGTGTGGAAATTGTAGTGTGTGTGTGAAAGATGGTAGTTAGTGAGGAAGATGGTAGTGATTGTGGATGATGGTAATGAGTGAGGATGATTGTGGTATGTGAGGAAGATGGTAGTGAGTGTGGAAGATAGTGTGGAAGATGGTAGAGTGAAATATCGTAGTGTGTGTGGAAGATGGTAGAGTGTGTGGAAGATAATAGTGAGTGTGGAAGATGGTAGTGTGTGTGGAAGATAGTAGTGTGTGAAGAAGCTGGTAGTTAGTGTTTAAGATAGTAGCGTGTGGAAGATGGTATTGTGTAATAACGATGGTAGTGAGTGTGGAAGATAATAGTGAGTGTGGAAGATGGTAATGTATGTGGAAGATGGTAATGTATGTGGAAGATTGTAGTGAGTGTGTGAAAGATGGTAAAATGTGGAAGATGGTAGTGAGTGTGGAAGATTGTAGTGTGACTGGAAGAGGGTAGTGTGAGGGGAAGATGGAAGTGTGAGTGAAAGATAGTAGAGTGTGGAAGATGGTAGTGTAAGTGGAAGATTGTAGTGTCAGTAGAAGATGGTAGTGAGTGTGGAAGATGGTAGTGAGTGTAGAAAATGGTAGTTAGTGAAGAAGATGATACTTAGAGTGAAAGATAGTAGTGAGTGTAGAAGATGGTAGTGTGTATGGAAGATAGTAGTGTGTGTGTAAGAGTGTATGGAAGATAGTAGTTAGTGAGGAAGATGGTAGTGTGTGTTGAAGATAGTAGTGAGTGTGGAAGTTGGTAGTGTGTGTAGATAATAGTAATGTGTGACGAAGATGGTAGTGTGAGTGGAAGATGGAAATGAGTGTGGAAAATGGTAGTGTGAGTGGTAGCTGGTAGTGTAAGTGAAAGATGGCAGTGTGAGTGGAAGATGGTAGTGAGTCTGGAAGATGGTAGTGAGTGTGGAAGATGGTAGTGAGAGTGGAAGATGGTAGTGAGAGTGGAAGATGGTAGTGAGTGTGGAAGATGGTAGTGAGTGTGGAAGATGGGAATATGTATGGAAGATAGAAGTGTATGAGGAATATGGTAGTGTGTGTGGAAGATGGTAGTGAGTGTGGAAGATGGTAGTGAGAGTGGAAGATGTTAGTCAGTGTGGAAGGTGGTAGTGAGTGTGGAAGATGGTAGTGTGTGTGTGGAAGATGGTAGTGAGTGTGGAAGGTGGTAGTGTGTGTGGAAAATAGTATTGTGTGAGGAAGACGGTAGTGAGTATGGAAGATGATAGTGAGTGTGGAATATAGTATTGTGTGAGGAAGACGGTAGTGAGTGTTGTGACGGTGTTCCCCCCCCCATATATTTCTCCCACGCCTGCAGTAAGAGTCATGTCCACTTTAGTCGAGCGTTCTCTAGGTCGCAGGCATCAATTTGATATATGTGGGAGAGTGGAGTGTTCTCGGAGTGCCGAGAAATTTATAAAAGAAGAGTATTTTGGGCTGTGGTTTAGGCCCTTTAGGAAGCCAATATGGCACTGGCTCTTCTGTTTTGCCGCCAAAACTGTGTGACGTCAGTGACACCAGATTGGTCGCCGACAGCGACGTGGCACAGGGAGCCAATGAAAACCTCCCGTGGCGAATATGACGTCACGGAGGAAGGGGGGTCCGGTCATCGCGCTGCGCTGGCGCCATCAGTCTAAGACAGCACGTCAAGGAGGTCGGACGTGCTCTGGGGGGTCCTGTCAGTTGGACAGTTTACCCCGTCTCCGGAGGACTTACGCATCACCCGTGGTCTGCCAACACCTGTGGGGTCTTCCTTCGTTCATGTGTTGAACCGAAGAAGGAATTGACGGGATATTGAGCAACAAGTGCTCCAGGAACAGGTGTTGTGCAAGAGTGGAGTCTAGGCAGCGACGTATGCGACGGCTTATAGCTCCACAGTGATGACGTAGTTGCTGAGCCAATCCTCCGTGAGGGAATCAGTCTGACACGACACGTCAAGGTGGTTGGACGTGCGAAGATTGGTCCTGTCAGTTTGACAGTTGTTTCCCGCTCCCGTGGATTTTACGCGTCACCCGAAGTCTGCCAGTACTCTGTGAGGTCTTCCTTCGTTCATGTGTTGGACCAGAGAGGGAATCGTCGGGATATTGAGCAACAAGTGCTCCAGGACAGGTACTGTGCAAGAAGAAGTGAAGTCTGTGCAGTGACGTATGCGACGTCTGAGGCAGTTCACCCGGTTGTGACGGCATAGTGGCTGAACCGAGCCACTGGGAAGCAGAGGAAGAAGGAAACTATTCGGGAATCCGAACGACTGCAGCCGAGACGTAGGCGGGCAGCCGTAGCTGGGAGGAGAAGTCGACGGCCGGGAGACCGACTCCAACCCTACAAGAAGTCGAGAAGGAGCACGGACCTGCAGGGAAAAGGCACAGAGACGACGCGCTTATGGTGGGACATTGATTGAGTTCCTGGAGGACACGACAGTGTGTGTGTGGGGGCGTTCCCTACACGAGGCAGGAGCCAGGACCAGGAGCTACAACTCAACTCTCATCGGAGGATAGGTGGAAGTAGGTGATTCTAGTTTCCCTCCCAATTCCCCTTTAGTTAGCTATATTATTTAGCCTGAGTATTTTGTATGTTGTGAGCAAGGCTCACCTATGTCACAGTAAAGCACCAGTGTGCAGAGTGGTACTATAAAGAGTACTCACGATATTAAGGATTATTATTGGTGTATGCAGGCACCCGGAGTAATTGATGAATTTACTGTGTTGAGAATGTCTTTCATGAGACTTTAATGTGATCATATAGTGAGAGAAAATATATATATTATTATGCCAGTATTTGGGAGTTAGGCTATGTGCCCAGTAACTATGTTATTACCATTATTGATGTCTGACTCATCCATATATATATATATGTCTATGCTCGTGTATTGAATAATGTTATGATCTCAGCCTACAGGAGAAACGAGTCTCCCTCCTTGAGAGTTATTCGTCAAGCCTGACCTGATTAGAAGGTCTAGCGAATATTGAAGTGATAACGCATATGTAAAATAGTTGCTTGGATATGTATAACAGTTTGAGATCATGGGCAATGAAGAAGAAAACAGATAAATGAAAGGCGAGGAGATGTGGACATTTTGCTGGAGGCGTGAGGCTCGCTTCCGGAGGACCTTGACCTCACTTGAGTGCCAGACATCGCAGGGGGAAGCCGCGCTCCATTTGAGCTCCCGCCAGAAGGGAACCCCTAGTGATATAGCTCGAAGAGAAGAGAAGTGTGTAGACGTGCCAGCTGTGGAACCGAGCTGGGAACGTTGTGGTATCAAGTCCTGGTCGACGAGCAGAGTTTAATAAGCTACTCAGAGGCATTTTCGTGGGCTGTGTGGAGCGCCCTGACCAGACGCCGTCAGAGGAAAAGCGCCCTCGATCAGTTAATCTGTGGTTTGTCTTTGGGGAAGAAGTTGCTGAGAACTTCGAAGCCAGCAGATGAAGTAGCTGATGAGACTCCAAGGTAGTGGAGCAGAGGACCTCGAGCTGTGAGGAGAAACAGCAGTGAAGAGGAGTGTCACGTGCTTCTGTAGAGGTGGAGAAGCACCATAGTTGCTCGGGGAAAGTTCATGGTGTAGCAGCCAAGAGAGCTGTGGAGGACCCTAGCAGAAGGGTGAAGCACCGTAGTTGCTCAAGGAAACTTCATGATAGCAGCCTGGAGGAGCTGCAGAGGATCCCGG
The DNA here is from genome assembly GCF_040958095.1 of Procambarus clarkii. NCBI lineage: Eukaryota > Metazoa > Arthropoda > Malacostraca > Decapoda > Cambaridae > Procambarus > Procambarus clarkii. The sequence continues at coordinate 28,131,494 of NC_091166.1, read as the reverse complement.
TAGTGAAGCCCGGAAGAACCTAAGGATATTAGGGTTGTGAACTTCCAGAGGTGGAAGGGGAAGTTCTGGTGGATTACTTATAGGGAGTTGATAGTGTTTGGTTGTCATTAGCGTACAAGACGCAGTGAGAGGTGAGTGACTGTTGGCATTCTTATGTCAAGGAGTTTTTTATACTGAAGTATCAATGAACATTTATACTGGTATATGTTATTGCATTCAAATGCTGATTTTCTATATATATATGTTATCTTGCTGATGGTGCAACAGTGTATGTAGGTTTGATCAACTTGAGGAGGTGGATAGTATCAGGTGGTGAACCAGGAGATAGGATACCACTTGATAAGCTGATAATAGAGTTCTGATGGTGTTGGAGTGCAACCTGATTGTGATATTATAGAGTATAGGATTCATTATTATTATATGTGTGTATGTATCGTGTATGTGCTTTGTCCAGTAAATGTGTCACAATTTGCTGGTGTTTGCCCTTGTCCTAGTGAGGCTTCCCAGGAGGTAGTAAAGAAGGAGAGAGAGAGAGAAAGAACCAAGAACCACTGCCGTGGACAGGGTAGGAGGTAATACTAGTAAGTCATAGGGGATTGAGGAGATCATATCTCATAAGGAGAGAGTGGGGAGTCACAGCGGCTCGAGTGGGTGTGTGCACGTGACAACGAGGCTAAGTGTTGGAGCCGCATCCCCTAAACGTGTGACGTTGAGCCCCTCTCCAAGAGCCAGAAGCGCCAAGGGTGATCTCCTAATATAAGCACTCTGCCGAGTTGTGGGTTGGGTTGTCCATAGAGAAGGATCAACGACGACAACACCAACCAACCCACAGTCTATAATAAAATTGGGGGCCTGTCCGGGAGAGTGAACTGACACACCCACACCCTGTCCAAGAGTGGATTTGTACACCCCTGCTGAGATAAACTGTGTGACCGCAGGTGTATACTCTCTCTCTTGGGAAGACTCACAGGACAAAGATGGATAAGGTGCAAGCGTTTGTGGAGTCAGGCAAGCCTGAGGACTTGGAAGATTGCACGAGGGATCAATTGAAACAAATAGCAGAAAAATGTGGCATCGGGTTGAAAGCATCTAAAGTAGCTGGGATGAAGGATGAGATCCTGAGGCAGTTAAGAGCCAAAAATGAAGCGGCAGAGCAAGGAGCCCAAAAAGGAGCTGAAAGTGGAAAGGAGGATGATGGGCAGGATGAAGTGAGATCCCAGGGATCGAGTAGGAGCAGCAAGAGTAGCCGCAGTAGCAGGAGTAGCCGAAATAGGAGCTTGGAGAGATTCCAGTTAGAGCTCCAGATGCAACAACAACGAGAGGACAAGGAGAGACAGTTCCAGCTGGAAAAGATGAAATTAGAACTCCAGATGAAAAATGAAGCAGAGAAGGAAAAAGAAAAAACCAGACTGGAAATAGAAAAAGAGAAAGCAAGACTAGAGGTGGAGAAAGAAAAAGAGAAAACCAGAGTAAGAGAACTGGAGTTGGAACAGGAGAAAGAAAAAGAGAAAACCAGAGTAAGAGAACTGGAGTTGGAACAGGAGAAAGAAAAAGAGAAAACCAGAGTAAGGGAACTGGAGTTGGAACAGGAAAAAGAAAAAGCCCAAGTCGAAAAAGAAAAAGAGAGAACAAAACAAATGCAGATAGAAGCGAATAGAACCTTGGCTGAGCAAAGGATTGAACATGGGTTGCCAGAGAGCACCACCCAGGTATCACACCCACCAGATGTTAGGGTTAGGGAGAAGGACATTCCCTTGTTTGTTCCCGAAGAGGCAGAGAGCTTTTTCGAGCACTTTGAAAAAGTAGCCTGTATCAAGGAGTGGCCACAGGAGGAATGGGCCCAGCTGGTCCAGTTAAGATTGACCGGTGCAGCCAGGGAGGCATACACCCAATTGTCACTGGAAGAGTGCCAGGATTATGCCACGGTAAAGAGCAGCATATTGCGCTCGTTTCAGTTAACCCCAGAAGCTTATAGAAAGCGTTTCAGAGAGATGGTGAAAGTTGGAGCATGTACGTTTGCTGAGACAGCAAGAGATCTGGAAAGACGATTCCAGAAGTGGATTGAGGCTGCTGGAGTTGGATCTTACGCTGACCTGAAGCAACTGATGGTCATGGAGAAGTTCTTGGAGATGATGCATCCCGAAACAAAGTTCAAGATCCAAGAAGCAAGGATAAAGGAGGTGAAAGATGCCGCAGATAGGGCGGATATGATTACTGAAGCATACAAGAGCTTAAGAGAGAACAGAGTAAGAAGCGAGGCGAGACGCAGCAATAGCAGACCCAGTGGAGTCTGGGGAGGAAGAAGTTTTGGGGGGCAGACAAGCAGACCAGCTAGTTTTAAGCCCCAGGAAGGAAAGTTGCCGAGTCCGCCTGCTGGAGGTAAGCAGGAAAATAAAAATGTGCAGAGGAGACAAGAGTCCAATGAAGCTCCACAGAGTATGAGTAGTACATCTGGCCCGAGGAACTCCAATACGAGTGGGCAGAGTCAGAGCCACTCGGGGGCGTATAGGAGAGATTTCTCCCAAATGAGATGCTACAAGTGCAACAGATCAGGTCACATGATGCGAGATTGTCGGCAGGGCAAGAGAGTCGTGGCCCTGACGACATGTGATCCCCGGAAGAAGTACGTTGATGTACAACAAGACAAACCACAGAAGGTAGATTTGATGAACGAGCGGTATAGGCCGTTCATTAGTAAAGGTTGGGTCGGCATAGAAGGTCAACCCGAGGTGGAGGTTAGTATCCTCAGGGATACTGGAGCCAATCAGAGCTTGATTCTGAGAGGCCTAATAAGAAATGATCGACTGTTAGCTGGCAGTAGGAGGATAAAGGTTCATGGGTTGTTGTCTAAGAGTGACATGCCCGTGTGTGCTGTCCAGTTGAAGTCAGATTATTTGTCGGCGGAGGTGATGTTGGGAGTGTGCCCCAACATACCTGTTCCAGGAGTCCAAGTGATCCTGGGGAACGACTTGTGTGGGTCCAAGGTGCTGCCAGAGCTGATAGTAAAAGCTGTGCCGGAGGTGAACCAGAAGGACCGCGGTACAAGTGGAACGCCGGACAAGATAGATCTAGCCAGCATCCTTGAAAATGAGGCAGAGGACAGTCAAGTCATCGTATACCCGGCCTGTGTAGTGACAGAGTCGGACGTAGCCGCCGAGGAAGACATTGGAGATGATATGGCAGTGTCGACTCCACCAAGGGAGGAGGTCAACATGGACATGTCTGGGCTGTTCGACGAAGATCGAGCTCAGAAGAAAGAGGATTCGAGGAGACAGGAAGTGAAAATGACCCTACCTGAAAAGTTCAGCGTGAACCGAGCGGACCTGATTAGGGCTCAGAAAGAGGAGTTTATAGATCTAATCAGGGAGGCAAAGGGGGGAAATTCATGTCCGGAGTCCCCCGTGTATTACTACTTGGACGATGATGTACTAATGAGGAAATGGCGACCGGACAAAGCCGGCGCAGATAAGGTATGGTTGGAGAAGCACCAAGTGTTAGTGCCGACTGACAGCCTGGGAACAGATCACCTCTGCGTAGGACCCAGAGAACGAGTGGAGGGCGAGAGTAGCCCGAATGGTGAGTTGCAGGTGACACTCACCAGTTCTCCAGGGGTAAGCCGCACTCGTCTCGGAGAGTTACAGCAGGAGTTCCCCGAATTGGTTAGTAAGGCCGAAGGAGGACGTGTGGGCCCTGAAAAGGCTTACTTTCCATTTATCTATATTATATATGCCATGCTATTCATGATGAAGGAACGATGGACACCAGGAGCGACCGTGGGAACGGTGAATAAATATGTCCAGAAGTTCAAAGAACGTCTCACTAGAGCGAAGAAACTGGCTAGGAAACTCCTGAAGAAGGCGCAACGTAAGATGTCGGAGTGGTACGACAGGAGAGCTGCGCAGAGGGATTTTCAGGCCGGATCCAAAGTATTGGTTGTGCTGCCAGGTAAAGGTAGAGTGACCAAGTCGCGGTTCAAGAGACCATACCGAGTGCTGCGACGGTTGGGTCCAGTGTCATACGAGATTGGGAAGCCGGAGGGACCCCGAAAGAAACAGGTGTGTCCCGCAGACCGCCTGAAACCTTTCTTCAATGTGGAAGGAAGAGCCGACAAGCAGGACGGAAAGATGTCCCGAGAAACCCAGCGGAAGACGGGTCTGAGTGTACCGAGGGACCGAGAACTCCCGGAGGAGGAAAGTAAGTGGTCCAGGGCGAACGGCACCAGTCTCACCCGCACTGAGAGTCTGACAAGGATCAAGGTCAAGCACATCAAGGGGAAGGACGACGTAGTAGCGGATGCCCTATCCCACATCCACTAACCAGACATGACTCTTATTTTAAGGGGAGGGGTATGTGACGGTGTTCCCCCCCTTTATAATTCTCCCACGCCTGCAGTAAGAGTCATGTCTACTTTTCCCAAGCGTTCTCTACGTTGCAGGCTACAATTTGATATATGGGAGAGAGTGAAGTGTTCTCGGAGAGCCGAGAAATTTGTGAAATAGTAATATTTTGGCCTGTGGTTTAGGCCCTTTAGGGAGCCAAGATGGCGCTTACCTCTCTGATCTCCCGCCAAAACCGTGTGACGTCAGTGGCACCGGATTGGTCACCGACAGCAGTGTGGCACCGGGAGCCAATGAAAACCTCCCATAGTAAAAGTGACGTCACGAAGGAAGGGGGTCCGGCCAGCGCGCCGGGCTGGCGCCAGCAGTCAGATACGACACGTCATAGAGGTCGGACGTGCGACGGATGGTCTTGTCAGTAGGACAGTTGTACCTCGCTCCCGTGGATTTACGCGTCATCTGAAGTCCGCCAGTGCTCTGAGAAGTCTTCCCTAGTTCATGTGTTGAACCAGAAGAGGGAATTGACGGTTATTTGAGCAACAAGTGCTCCAGTCAGGTACTGTGCCAGTAGCAGTGAAGCCGTGCAGTGACGTACGTGACGTCTGTGGCAATTCACCAGTTCGTGACAGCGTAGTGGCTGACAGAGCCACTGGGTAGCTGAGGAAGAGAGGACTATTTGGGGAAACCGAACGACTGTAGCTGAGACGTAGGCGACAGCCGTTGCTGGGAGAAGACGACGGCCAGGAGACCGACTCCAACCTTCAAGAAGTTAAGAAGGAGGACGGACCTGCAGTGAGGAGGCACGGAGACGACACGCTAAACGGTGTGACGACGAGAGGCTCTGTGTTACGGCCCTCTCGGGACGCAACGGGGTTCTCACTCTGATGTTGTTAGAGGAAGATATATGTATCCGTTCCCAAGCCAGTAGTGGCTATCAAGGGATGAGATCCGTGACGCAAGTAACTTAAAGGGAGTAGGGAAAGAAAGCTAAGAACTTAATATAATATAATGTTCACCATCACCATTTAAATATATAAAAGTAAAACGTACACAAGGGGGCGGGGTATTAACACTTTACAAAGGGGATCAACACTGTAGTCTTCTGCTGGAGACTATGGATCCTCGAAGCTAGGTGCTGAGTCCGCGGTGCTTTCTTCGTGGCCTCAAGACGTGTCCTCTGAGAACGCCGAGCCTACCCTGGCCACAGGTCAGCCACAACACAGGTCCACTGGGGGCACCGTCGTGGAGGCCGTCAACCACACGTCCAGCAGGTCTGCTGGCAGGTACTGAGCCACCAAGGCTGGTACGGCCACTCCACGAACGATAAAAGGGGTACGCCCTAGACAGGAGTCTCGTGTGATATCACCAATCACCCTCCTGTCCTCAATACCCCAGTGGATTATCGTCTCCAACAGTCGGTCCCGGGTAAATCCTTTCACTGCCACTCCACTGGCAGGCTAACACACCACAGTGTTCTTCCGGGGGGACGACGTCACGACAGCTGCAGCAAACTTCACAGTATGGAGACTGGCTGCCTCGGGTAGACTGCCTTCACCTTCAACACAGTGGTCCCAGGTCGGCTCTGTAAGCAGACACGTCATCAATAACTGACACTAATACACCACACTCACAGGCTCAGATACTAACACCTGACGTATCCAGTCCATAGATGGCGCTGTCGTCGGAGCACCACCTCACCAGAGGTCAGGAGCGGCGGTGTTGAGTGCTGAACCAGACTGGAAACTGGTCCTCGAGGCCAGTACACGCTGTCCTCACTAGGTGTCGTCGTTCGTTTGGCGGGGGTTTCGGGAGCTGACCCATAGATGGCGTGTTTGTCACTGCTCCAGGCTCGGACGTTGGATCCGGGTTCGTAACACTCTGGTAGGACACGACGACGTGTAGTGTGGGGGCGTTCCCGACACGAGGACCAGGAGCTACATCTCGACTCTCATCGGAGGATAGGGTGAAGTAGGTGGTTCTAGTTCCCTCCCCATTCCCCTTTAGTTAGCTATATTATTTGGCAATATTATCTAGCCTGAAGATTTTATATGTCGTGAGCAAGTCTCACCTATGTCACGGTAAAGCACCAGTGTGCTAGACAGTACTATCAAGAGTACTTGTAATATTCATGTTGATTATTAGTGTGTACAGGCACCAGGAACTAGTGATAAATTTACTGTGGTGTGTATATCTTTCTATAGTTTTTTTTTATATGAACATATAGTGGTAAATTGTATATAATATTATGCCAGTATTCGGAGGTTAGGCTATGTGCCCAGAAACTATTTATTTTCCATGTATTGATGATTGATTTACATACCATATATATGTCTATGTTCATTCAGTGAATAATCATTTGTGAGTACAGTGAATTATTGCGTTATCGCCCACGAGAGAAAGTACTGAAAACTCCCGTGTTAATATTTCATAATATATTGTTGGATAAATAACAGTGTAAGACCATTACAGTGAATCATTGTAGAATTGATTGTAGAAAAGACTGTTTGAGCCTGAGTACAGTGTAACTAAGTAATTCGGTTTATTTGTGCCAATATCGAGTGTGCGAGTTTCTAGTAATATTGGAGAATTTAAAGAAACCGCGCGCGTGAATCTAGCAAACAAGCAAATTTCGCGCGGAGAGTCCATTGCGATCAGCTGTTCTTGACACTTGATGAGGAGGGGGAGGTGTTGCCACCTAATGATCGCGGACTATTCGTGGGAACTTCCGGCCGGGTCAGGATTTGCTGATTTATTTGTTGTTGTTTGGCTTTGTGACATCTTTCATACATTTTAAGTAAAATACAAAACTATCTTAGTGTTTTTATCATCCCCTCCATTGATCTTGTGGCTATATTATACTGGTAAACATAGAGTGATAACAATAAGTACCTGCCTGATTCCTGATCTTTTGAGTGTGTCCTTGCCAAGGCTACCGCTGAATATACCAGTCCACTGATGGTGTGACTGGCCACCTTAAACACCAATTGGCGACTTTGTGATTAACCGTAGAGCCCTATTGTTGGGGAGGGCACACGACGGTCGATGTGATCGAGTCGTGTTCTCACTCTTTCTTAATAAGAGGCCGTTAAGATTGACTGGGAGACTCTCCTGGCGTGCAGTGGCGCCGTGAGGATCGAGGGAAGACCCGCAGGGCTACGGTGAGTTACCTTGAGCATAACTATTGCTCACCCCAGAGTAAGGGTAGAGAATAATTTAGAGGTGAAACCCCAACAATACACACTACCATCTTCTACACTCACTACTATCTTTCACTCTCAGTACCATCTTCTTCACTAACTACCATTTTCCACACTCACTATCATCTTCCACACTCACTACCATCTTCTACTGACACTACAATCTTCCACTTACACTACCATCTTCCACACTCTACTATCTTTCACTCACACTTCCATCATCCACTCACACTACCCTCTTCCAGTCACACTACAATCTTCCACACTCACTACCATCTTTCACACACTCACTACAATCTTCCACATATATTACCATCTTGCACACTCACTAATATCTTCCACATTCACTATTATCTTCCACACTCACTATTATCTTCCACACTCACTACCATCGTTATTACACAATACCATCTTCCACACGCTACTATCTTTAACACTAACTACCAGCTTCTTCACACACTACTATCTTCCACACACTCTACCATCTTCCACACACACTAAGATATTCCACTCTACCATTTTCCACACTATCTTCCACACTCATTACCATCATCCACACTCACTACCGTCTTCCTCACACACTACCATCTTTCACACACACACTACAATTTTCCACACTCACTAGCATCTTCCACACTCACTTACGTCTTCCACACTCACCACTATCTTCCACCCTCACTACCATCATCCACACTACCATCTTCCACACTCACTACCGTCTTCCACACACACTACCGTCTTCCACACACACTACCATCTTCCATACACACTACCATCTTCCACACACACTACCATCTTCCACACTCACTACCATCTTCCACACTCACTGCCATCTTCCACACACACTACCATCTTCCACACACACTACCATCTTCCACACACACTACCATCTTCCACACACACTACCATCTTCCACACACACTACCATCTTCCACACTCACTACCATCTTCCACACACACTACCATCTTCCACACACACTACCGTCTTCCACACACACTACCATCTTCCACACTCACTATTATCTTCCACACACACTACCATCTTCCACACTCACTACCATCTTCCACACACACTACCATCTTCCACACTCACTACCATCTTCCACATACACTACCATCTTCCACACTCACTACCATCTTCCACACACACTACCATCTTCCACACACACTACCATCTTCCACACTCACTACCATCTTCCACACACACTACCATCTTCCACACTCACTACCATCTTCCACACACACTACCATCTTCACACACACTACCATCTTCCACACTCACTACCATCTTCCACACACACTACCATCTTCCACACACACTACCATCTTCCACACTCACTACCGTCTTCCACACACACTACCATCTTCCACACTCACTACCATCTTCAACACTCACTACCATCTTCCACACTCACTACCATCTTCCGCACACACTACCGTCTTCCACACACACTACCGTCTTCCACACACACTACCATCTTCACACACACTACTGTCTTCCACACACACTACCATCTTCCACACTCACTACCATCTTCCACACTCACTACCATCTTCCACACTCACTACCGTCTTCCACACACACTACCATCTTCCACACACACTACCATCTTTCACACACACTGCCATCTTCCACACTCACTACCATCTTCCACACACACTAAGATCTTCCACACTATCATTTTCCACACACACACACTACTGACTTCCTCACACAATACCATCTTCCATACTCAATACGATCTTCCACACTCACTACTATCTTCCTCGCCCACTACTATCTTCCACACACATTACTATCTTCCACACTCACTACCATCTTCCACACTACCATCTTCCACACTCACTACAATCTTCCTCACACACTACCATCTTCCTCACTCATTACCATCATCCACACTCACTACCGTCTTCCTCACACACTACAATATTTCACACTTACTACCATCTTCCACATTCACTACCATCTTCCACATTCACTACCATCTTCCACACTCACTAATTATCTTCCACACTCACTAATTATCTTCCACACTCACTACCATCTTCCACACACACTACCATCTTCACACACTCACTACCATCTTCCACACTCACTAATTATCTTCCACACTCACTACCATCTTCCACACACACTACCATCTTCACACACTCACTACCATCTTCCACACTCACTAATTATCTTCCACACTCACTACCATCTTCCTCACACACTACCATCTTCACACACTCACTACCATCTTCCACACTCACTACCATCTTCCACACACACTACCATCTTCCACACTCACTACCATCTTCCACACACACTACCATCTTCCACACTCACTACCATCTTCACACACTCACTACCATCTTCCACACACACTACCATCTTCCACACTCACTACCATCTTCCACACACACTACCATCTTCCACACTCACTACCATCTTCACACACTCACTACCATCTTCCACACACACTACCATCTTCCACACTCACTACCATCTTCCACACACACTACCATCTTCCACACTCACTACCATCTTCCACACACACTACCATCTTCCACACACACTACCATCTTCCACACTCACTACCATCTTCCACACACACTACCATCTTCCACACTCACTACCATCTTCCACACACACTACCATCTTCACACACACTACCATCTTCCACACTCACTACTATCTTCCACACACACTACCATCTTCCACACACACTACCATCTTCCACACTCACTACCGTCTTCCACACACACTACCATCTTCCACACTCACTACCATCTTCAACACTCACTACCATCTTCCACACTCACTACCATCTTCTGCACACACTACCGTCTTCCACACACACTACCGTCTTCCACACACACTACCATCTTCACACACACTACTGTCTTCCACACACACTACCATCTTCCACACTCACTACCATCTTCCACACTCACTACCATCTTCCACACTCACTACCATCTTCCACACACACTACCATCTTCCACACTCACTACCATCTTCCACACACACTACCATCTTCCACACTCACTACCATCTTCACACACTCACTACCATCTTCCACACACACTACCATCTTCCACACTCACTACCATCTTCCACACACACTACCATCTTCCACACTCACTACCATCTTCACACACTCACTACCATCTTCCACACACACTACCATCTTCCACACTCACTACCATCTTCCACACACACTACCATCTTCCACACTCACTACCATCTTCCACACACACTACCATCTTCCACACACACTACCATCTTCCACACTCACTACCATCTTCCACACACACTACCATCTTCCACACTCACTACCATCTTCCACACACACTACCATCTTCACACACACTACCATCTTCCACACTCACTACCATCTTCCACACACACTACCATCTTCCACACACACTACCATCTTCCACACTCACTACCGTCTTCCACACACACTACCATCTTCCACACTCACTACCATCTTCAACACTCACTACCATCTTCCACACTCACTACCATCTTCCGCACACACTACCGTCTTCCACACACACTACCGTCTTCCACACACACTACCATCTTCACACACACTACTGTCTTCCACACACACTACCATCTTCCACACTCACTACCATCTTCCACACTCACTACCATCTTCCACACTCACTACCGTCTTCCACACACACTACCATCTTCCACACACACTACCATCTTTCACACACACTGCCATCTTCCACACTCACTACCATCTTCCACACACACTAAGATCTTCCTCACTATCATTTTCCACACACACACACTACCGACTTCCTCACACAATACCATCTTCCATACTCAATACGATCTTCCACACTCACTACTATCTTCCTCGCCCACTACTATCTTCCACACACATTACTATCTTCCACACTCAATACCATCTTCCACACTACCATCTTCCACACTCACTACAATCTTCCTCACACACTACCATCTTCCTCACTCATTACCATCATCCACACTCACTACCGTCTTCCTCACACACTACAATATTTCACACTTACTACCATCTTCCACATTCACTACCATCTTCCACATTCACTACCATCTTCCACACTCACTAATTATCTTCCACACTCACTAATTATCTTCCACACTCACTACCATCTTCCACACACACTACCATCTTCACACACTCACTACCATTTTCCACACTCACTAATTATCTTCCACACTCACTACAATCTTCCACACACACTACCATCTTCACACACTCACTACCATCTTCCACACTCACTAATTATCTTCCACACTCACTACCATCTTCCTCACACACTACCATCTTCACACACTCACTACCATCTTCCACACTCACTACCATCTTCCACACACACTACCATCTTCCACACTCACTACCATCTTCCACACACACTACCATCTTCCACACTCACTACCATCTTCACACACTCACTACCATCTTCCACACACACTACCATCTTCCACACTCACTACCATCTTCCACACACACTACCATCTTCCACACTCACTACCATCTTCACACACTCACTACCATCTTCCACACACACTACCATCTTCCACACTCACTACCATCTTCCACACACACTACCATCTTCCACACTCACTGCCGTCTTCCACACACTACTATCTTCCACACTCACTACCATCTTCCACACACACTACCATCTTCCACACTCACTGCCGTCTTCCACACACACTACTATCTTCCACACACTACCATCTTACACACACACTGACATTTTCCACACTCACTGCCATCTTCCACACACACTACCATCTTCCACACACACTACCATCTTCCACACTCACTACCATCTTCCACACACACTACCATCTTCCACACACACTACCATCTTCCACACACACTTCCATCTTCCACACACACTACCATCTTCCACACACACTACCATCTTCCACACTCACTACCATCTTCCACACACACTACCATCTTCCACACTCACTACCATCTTCACACACTCACTACCATCTTCCACACACACTACCATCTTCCACACACACTACCATCTTCACACACTCACTACCATCTTCCACACACACTACCATCTTCCAAATATACTACCATCTTCCACACACACTACCATCTTCCACACACACTACCATCTTCCACACTCACTATCATCTTCCACACTCACTACCATCTTCCACACACACTACCATCTTCCACACACACTACCATCTTCCACACACTACAATCTTACACACACACTGACATTTTCCACACTCACTGCCATCTTCCACATTCACTATCGTCTTCCACACACACTACCATCTTCCACACACACTACCATCTTCCACACACACTACCATCTTTCACACACACCACCATCTTCCACACACACCACCATCTTCCACACACACTACCATCTTCCACACACACTACCATCTTCCACACACACTACCATCTTCCACACACACCACCATCTTCCACACACACCACCATCTTCCACACACACCACCATCTTCCACACACACCACCATCCTCCACACACTACCATCTTCTCCCCGCCGCACTCTTCTAAATGCCTATCAGATTCTAACTCTTCTATATTCATGCAGCGTCTTTATATATATATCTTCATATATGAAGAAATGGGTTTTTCATATATCTCTTTTTAGATTATAAATCATGGGTTTAAAACTGAAGAAAATCTTTAACCGTATTGTAGGTTTCTTTAGTTGCTGCCAGCCAGATACCTAGGATGAGGCTTCAGGACAAGAGGTCTCTTCGCAGGCTCCAGAAAAGTATTAGGGGGCATCTGAATTATTTTAAGTTGAATCTTAAAAGTCTTCGGAGGGATCAAAGATTTCTTCGGAGGGATCAAAAATTTCTTTGGAGGGATCAGAGATTTCTTCAGAGGGATCAGAGATTTGTTCGGAGGGATCAGGGAGGTTTTCAGGGGAACCAGAGATGTAATCGGAGGCAAAATGTGAAGTTGTCGACTTCCTTGGTAACTAGGTCAACCCCTTAGTATAAAACATTGACAGTACTGACACTACTGATCGTCTTCATAGTAACTAAAGTACTGTCACAACAGTACCACAATAGTGTCACAATAGCAGTTATGGCATAATTAATAATTACACCGACGATATTAACGACAGTTTTACACAGATGAACGCTTGTACCAGTGATACCGGTGGTAGTAATTATAATAGTCATAGTGAAATTGATAAGGGTAGCGATGACACCGGTTGTTATACGAATGGTACCAGTTAGCCTGAAAATGACCCATGCCCCGACGACATCCGTATTGAGGATGCTGAGATTACTGACGGATTTGAATCTGTTTCTAACAGTGGCAGACTGATCCCAGTAACTGACCCCGACCCATTCTCTTGCTCCCAGAGGGTAGCAGTTCTCATGGCGATGATGACCACCCACCGCCAGATTGTTCTCAATTGTATGAAGAACATCGATGCCGAAGATTATAATGTAACCAAAAACCGCATAAAATCTATCGTCTCAAAAATAAACGTAACCCCGTATTAGAAAATAATTGACAGTTTGTCTTTCGTTTTGAACGACATTGGTGTACGGGAAGAAAATGCCGAATGTTCGTGGCAAAGTTTTAGCTGCACGATGGACTTAGCTACCTACATAGAGGCTGTACCCTCCATTGAAGGGAAATTATGCAACACTTGCAAGATGCACCCAAACAGTTTAAAAATGTATTTACGAAAAGTGTCAAAATGCATCTTCTGCGAAGTAGAAGCCACGAAGTCCAGCTGGCCAAAAGATATAGAGTTTAACCACTATTATTCAACTACAGGAACGATCATCAGGCTTAAATACGCAATTGTGATCGATGTCGCCTATCTAGACACCTCACTTATATCTTTCCTCGATAGTTTCTCAGATATCTATACTGACATTGAATATTATGTAGTACTTTTCAATAACATTACGAAGTACTATAAGATCGTGAACCTCAAAAGTCCCTTCTTGCCTCACGAGGTAAGAGAGGTGTTAAGAAACACTGGGGGAGTACGTTCAATGTTCAGAAAAGTCGCTGGTCTCGCTTGCATCAAGTCTTCGGTAATTGCCTAGGCCATCAGGGCAGCACTGGCACTGACCTCCAATGCCACAGGCAAAATCCTAGTCCTGAATGGAGGTTCATCTTTGCCATCTGACGCTGTTGGCATAGTGGCGTCAGCGTCAGCCATTTTCTGTCTTGTCAACATTCTGGGGTCTGAGCGCATTAAGCTGGACGGATATATCCAAGAAAGAATTTTCATGAATGGCGGCCATAACTCAAGTATTGAACATGAAACGGTATGCAACATCATTGCAAAGGAAATAGGCAGAAAGGGAGACTTAGCTTATGATATTAAAGCGACACTTCGTTATTCCCCCAATTACTCCCTGCAGGCTATTAATGCTCCTAATTGCATTACGTCTAAGAAATCGAATGACACGACCACTGTAATGCACCTATTACACATGAGGAGTAAGGACGATATCGTCTGCGACTTCAAGCGTCAGGGCAACGAAATATAAACGGGACCGGTGTACGTCCAGGGAACCCTGAAGTACATCAACGCCAAAGGACAACAGATACAGCGAGTATTTAACTTTACTAACTTTAATATGGCGTGACAGACCGATATAAACGTTTCTGGTAATTATCTCGTGATGTGAGATAAATATTATTGAAATATCTAATCTCCCATATCTGTCTCTCACACTGGTCTTAGCAATAACCTAAATAATCTGGAAATCAATGTTTTTCTTGACCAATGTCATCCAAGGGTAAACAGCATAACAGACTCAGTGTTGCCACTACCACGGCATGGCGGACAGACCGGGGTAACGGTTAAAATTTCTGCCAGGCTGGGGTAGTGGTATGGTAGTGGTGGTGTGTATGGAAGATAGTAGTTAGTGAGGAAGATGGTAGTGTGTGTTGAAGATAGTAGTGAGTGTGGAAGTTGGTAGTGTGTGTAGATAATAGTAATGTGTGACGAAGATGGTAGTGTGAGTGGAAGATGGAAATGAGTGTGGAAAATGGTAGTGTGAGTGTGGAAAATGGTAGTGTGAGTGGTAGATGGTAGTGTAAGTGAAAGATGGCAGTGTGAGTGGAAGATGGTAGTGAGTCTGGAAGATGGTAGTGAGTGTGGAAGATAATTAGTGAGTGCGGAAGATGGTAGTGAATGTGGAAGATGGTAGTAAGTGTGGAAGGTGGTAGTGAGTGTGGAAGATGGTAGTTAGTGAGGAAGATGGTAGTGAGTGTGAAATATTGTAGTGTGTGAGGAAGATGGTAGTGAGTGTGGATGATGGTAATGAGTGAGGAAGATGGTAGTGTGTGAGGAAGATTGTAGTGAGTGTGGAAGATGGTAGTGAGTGAGGAAGATAGTAATGTGTGTGGAAGATAGTAGTGGGCGAGGAAGATAGTCGTGAGTGTGGAAGATCGTATTGAGTGTGGAAGATGGTATTGTGTGAGGAAGGCGGTAGTGTGTGTGTGTGTGGAAAATGATAAGAGTGGAAAATGGTAGTGTTTGTGGAAGATGATAGTGAGTGTGGAAGATGGAAATGAGTGTGGAAGATGGTAGTGTGTGAGGAAGATGGTAGTGTGTGTGGAAAATGGTAGTGAGTGTAAAAGATAGCAGTGGGGGAGGAAGATGGTAGTGAATGGGGAAGATGGTAGTGTGTGTGGTAGATGATAGTGAGAGTGAAAGATAATAGTGAGGTAAATGGTAGTGTGTGTGGAAGATGGTAGTGAGTGTGGAAAATGGTAGTGTGCGTGGAAGACTGTAGTGTGGAAGATATTATTGTGTGTGGAAGATGGTAGAGTGTGTGGAAGATAGTAGTGTGTGAAGAATATGGTAGTTAGTGTTAAAGATAGTAGTGTGTGGAAGATGGTATTGTGTAACGATGGTAGTGGGAGTGGAAGATAATGGTGAGTGTGGAAGATGGTAATGTATGTGGAATATGATAATGTATGTGGAAGATTGTAGTGAGTGTGTGAAAGATAGTAGAATGTGGAAGATGGTAGTGAGTGTGGAAGATGATAGTGAGTGTGGAAGATGGTAGTGTGTGTGGATGATTGTAGTGTTGTGAAAGATGGTAGTGAGTGTGGAAGATTGTAGTGTTACTGGAAGAGGGTAGTGTGAGTGGAAGATGGAAGTGTGAGTGAAAGATAGTAGAGTGTGGAAGATGGTAGTGTAAGTGGAAGATTGTAGTGTCAGTAGAAGATGGTAGTGAGTGTGGAAGATGGTAGTGAGTGTGGAAGACGGTAGTGAGCGAAGAAGATAGTAGTGAGAGTGAAAGATGGTAGTGAGTGTAGAAGTTGGTAGTGTGAAAGACGGTAATATGCTATGAAGATGGTAGTGTGAAAGACGGTAATATGCTATGAAGATGGTAGTGTGTGTGTGTCTGGAAGTTGGTAGTGTGTGTGTGTTGAAGATGGTAGTGTGAGTGGAAGAAAGTAGTGTGTGTGGAAGATAGTAATGAGTGTAGAAGATGATAGTGTGGAAGATGGTAGTGAGTGTGGAAGATATTAGTTAGTGTTGACGATGGTGGTGTATGTGGAAGATGGTAGTGTGTGTGTGGAAGATGGTAATGTGTATGGAAGATAGTAGTGTATGTGTAAGATGGTATTGTGTGTGGAAGATGGTAGTGAGTGTGGAAGATGGTAGTGAGTGTGGAAGATGGTAGTGAGTGTGGAAGATGGTAGTGAGTGTGGCAGATGGTAGTGAGTGTGGAAGATGGTAGTGAGTCTGGAAGATAGTAGTGAGTCTGGAAGATGTCATTGTGTGAGAAAGATAGTACTGTGGGTGATTAAGATGGTAGTGAGTGTGGGAGATGGCAGTGTGTGTGGAAGATGGTAGTATGTGTGGAAGATAGTAGTGTGTGTGAAAGATGGTAATGTGGGAGGAAGACGGTAGTGAGTGTGGAAGATAGTAGTTAGTGTGGAAGATGATAGTGTGGAAGATGGTAGTGTGTGTGAAAGACGGTAATGTGTGTGAAAGATGGTAATGTGGGAGGAAGACGGTAGTGAGTGTGGATGATGATAGTGTGGAAGATGGTAGTGAGTATGGAAGATGTTAGAGTGCGTGGAAGATAGTAGTGAGTGTGGAAGATGGTAGTGAGTGTGGAAGATGGTAGTGTGGCAGATAGTAGTGAGTGTGGAAGATGGTAGTGTGTGTAGATGATGGTAGAGTGTGATGAACATGGTAATGTGTGAGGAAGATGGTAGAGAGTGTGGAAGATGATAGTGTGGAAGATAATAGTGAGTGTAGAAGATGGTAGTGTGGATGATGGTAGTGAGTTTAGAAGATGACAGTGTGTAAGATGGTATTGAGGGTGGAAGTTAGTGGTGAGTGTGGAAGACGGAAGTGAGTGTGGAAGATGCTAGTGAGTGTGGAATATAGTATTGTGTGAGGAAGACGGTAGTGAGTGTGTGGAAGACGATAGTGTAGAAAATGGTAGTGTGTGTGGAATATGGATGTGAGTGTGGAAGATGGTAGTGAGTGTGGAAGATGAAAGTGTGTGTGGAAAATTGTAGTGTGTGTGTGAAAGACGGTAGTTAGTGAGGAAGATGGTAGTGATTGTGGATGATGGTAATGAGTGAGGAAGATTGCAGTATGTGAGGAAGATGGTAGTGAGTGTGGAAGATAGTGTGGAAAATGGTAGAGTGGAATATCTTAGTGTGTGTGGAAGATTGTAGAGTGTGTGGAAGATAATAGTGAGTGTGGAAGATGGTAGTGTGTGTGGAAGATAGTAGTGTGTGAAGAAGCTGGTAGTTAGTGTTAAAAATAGTAGCGTGTGGAAGATGGTGTTGTGTAATAACGATGGTAGTGAGTGTGGTAGATAATAGTGAGTGTGGAAGATGGTAATGTATGTGGAAGATGGTAATGTATGTGGAAGATTGTAGTGAGTGTGTGAAAGATGGTAAAATGTGGAAGATGGTAGTGAGTGTGGAAGATTGTAGTGCGACTGGAAGAGTGTAAGATGGTAGTGTAAGTGAAAGATGGCAGTGTGAGTGGAAGATGGTAGTGAGTCTGGAAGATGGTAGTGAGTGTGGAAGATAATTAGTGAGTGTGGAAGATGGTAGTTAGTGAGGAAGATGGTAGTGAGTGTGAAATATTGTAGTGTGTGAGGAAGACGGTAGTGAGTGTGGATGACGGTAATGAGTGAGGAAGATGGTAGTGTGTGAGGAAGATTGTAGTGAGTGTGGAAGATGGTAGTGAGTGTGAAAGATAGTAATGTGTGTGGAAGATAGTAGTGGGCGAGGAAGATAGTCGTGAGTGTGGAAGATCGTATTGAGTGTGGAAGATGGTATTGTGTGAGGAAGGCGGTAGTGTGTGTGTGTGTGGAAAATGATAGGGTGGAAAATGGTAGTGTTTGTAGAAGATGATAGTGAGTGTGGAAGATGGAAATGAATGTGGAAGATGGTAATGTGTGAGGAAGATGGTAGTGTGTGTGGAAGATGGTAGTGAGTGTAAAAGATAGCAGTGGGGGAGGAAGATGGTAGTGAATGGGGAAGATGGTAGTGTGTGTGGTAGATGATAGTGAGAGTGAAAGATAATAGTGAGGTAAATGGTAGTGTGTGTGGAAGATGGTAGTGAATGTGGAAAATGGTAGTGTGCGTGGAAGACGGTAGTGTGGAAGATCTTATTGTGTGTGGAAGATGGTAGAGTGTGTGGAAGATAGTAGTGTGTGAAGAAGCTGGTAGTTAGTGTTAAAGATAGTAGTGTGTGGAAGATGGTATTGTGTAGTAACGATGGTAGTGGGAGTGGAAGATAATGGTGAGTGTGGAAGATGGTAATGTATGTGGAATATGATAATGTATGTGGAAGATTGTAGTGAGTGTGTGAAAGATAGTAGAATGTGGAAGATGGTAGTGAGTGTGGAAGATGATAGTGAGTGTGGAAGATGGTAGTGTGTGTGGATGATTGTAGTGTGTGTGAAAGATGGTAGTGAGTGTGGAAGATTGTAGTGTTACTGGAAGAGGGTAGTGTGAGTGGAAGATGTAAGTGTGAGTGAAAGATAGTAGAGTGTGGAAGATGGTAGTGTAAGTGGAAGATTGTAGTGTCAGTAGAAGATGGTAGTGAGTGTGGAAGATGGTAGTGAGTGTGGAAGACGGTAGTGAGTGAAGAAGATAGTAGTGAGAGTGAAAGATGGTAGTGAGTGTAGAAGTTGGTAGTGTGAAAGACGGTAATATGCTATGAAGATGGTAGTGTGAAAGACGGTAATATGCTATGAAGATGGTAGTGTGTGTGTGTCTGGAAGTTGGTAGTGTGTGTGTGTGGAAGATGGTAGTGTGAGTGGAATAAAGTAGTGTGTGTGGAAGATAGTAATGAGTGTAGAAGATGATAGTGTGGAAGATGGTAGTGAGTGTGGAAGATATTAGTTAGTGTGGACGATGGTGGTGTATGTGGAAGATGGTAGTGTGTGTGTGGAAGATGGTAATGTGTACGGAAGATAGTAGTGTATGTGTAAGATGGTAGTGTGTGTGGAAGATGGTAATGAGTGTGGAAGATGGTAGTGAGTATGGAAGATGGTAGTGAGTGTGGAAGATAGTAGTGAGTGTGGAAGATGTCATTTTGTGAGAAAGATAGTACTGTGGGTGATTAAGATGGTAGTGAGTGTGGGAGATGGCAGTGTGTGTGGAATATGGTAGTATGTGTGGAAGATAGTAGTGTGTGTGAAAGATGGTAATGTGGGAGGAAGACGGTAGTGAGTGTGGAAGATAGTAGTTAGTGTGGAAGATGATAGTGTGGAAGATGGTAGTGTGTGTGAAAGACGGTAATGTGTGTGAAAGATGGTAATGTGGGAGGAAGACGGTAGTGAGTGTGGAAGATGATAGTGTGGAAGATGGTAGTGAGTATGGAAGATGTTAGAGTGCGTGGAAGATAGTAGTGAGTGTGGAAGATGGTAGTGAGTGTGGAAGATGGTAGTGTGGCAGATAGTAGTGAGTGTGGAAGATGGTAGTGTGTGTGAATGATGGTAGAGTGTGATGAACATGGTAATGTGTGAGGAAGATGGTAGAGAGTGTGGAAGATGATAGTGTGGAAGATAATAGTGAGTGTAGAAGATAGTAGTGTGGATAATGGTAGTGAGTTTAGAAGATGACAGTGTGTAAGATGGTATTGAGGGTGGAAGATACTGGTGAGTGTGGAAGACGGAAGTGAGTGTGGAAGATGCTAGTGAGTGTTATTATAGTCTTTGGGTTGGTTGATGTTGTCGTCGTTGATCCTTATCTATGGACAACCCAACCACAACTCGGTAGAGTGCTTATACTAGGAGATCACACTAGGCACTTCTGGCTCTTGGAGAGGGGCTCAACGTCACACGTTTAGGGGATGCGGCTCCAACACTTAGCCTCGTTGTCACGTGCACACACCCACTCGAGCCGCTGTGACTCCCCACTCTCTCCTTATGAGATATGATCTCCTCAATCCCCTATGACTTACTAGTATTACCTCCTACCCTGTCCACAGCAGTGGTTCTTGGTTCTTTCTCTCTCTCTCTCCTTCTTTACTACCTCCTGGGAAGCCTCACTAGGACAAGGGCAAACACCGGCAAATTGGGATACATTTACTGGACAAAGCACATACACGATACATACACACATATAGTAATAATGAATCCTATACTCTATAATATTACAATCAGGTTGCTCTCCAACACCATCAGAACTCTATTGTCAGTTTACCAAGTGGTATCCTATCTCCTGGTTCACCACCTGATACTATCAACCACCTCAAGTTGATCAAGTCTACATACACTGTTGCACCATCAGCAAGAGAATATATATATGTATCTATAAATATGTACAAAGAAAATCAGCATTTGAATGCAATAACATATATCAGTATAAATGTTCATTGATACACAACAATGATCAATCGATCACTCTATCAGTCCTAGAATGCATACGTCTATAGGTAATCCAGCCTACGACTGTAACTCTTAAACTTCAGTATAAAACACTCCTTGACATTAGAATGCAAACAGTCACTCACCTCTCACTGCGTCTTGCACGCTAATGACAACCAAACACTATCAACTCCCTACAAGTAATCCACCAGAACTTCCTTTCCACCTCTGGAAGTTCACTACCCTGATATCTTCAGGTTCTTCTGGGTTTAACTACCAGGATCCTCTGCATCTCCTCCAGGCTGCTATCATGAAGTTTTCCTTGAGCAACTATGGTGCTCTACTACTTCTGCTAGGTTCCTCCACAGCTCTCTTGGCTGCTACACCATGAAGTTTCCTCGAGCAACTATGGTGCTTCACCACCTCTACAGAAGCACGTGACACTCCTCTTCACTGCTTCTCCTCACAGCTCGAGGTCCTCTGCTCCACTACCTTGGAGTCTCATCAACTACTTCATCTGTGCTGGCTTCGAAGTTCTCAGCAACTTCTTCCCAAAGGCAAACCTGCAACCCATCGACACTCCAATAAAATTGTTTCCCCTTTAACACATAAACAAAAATAACCACACAATATGCTTGCCTCAAACCTCTATCTGTCCTCTACATACAGTGAGAGTGGACTCCCCCGTTTTGGGCGGGTCCATACTCCACCTCGCCCGGCGGGCCTCCTCACTCAGGGAGGGTCCTTCACCGTCAGGAGCCAGGCTCCCTCAGTTGCCTGCCAGCGCTCAGAGGGGACGGACGTCGCTCCGTGTTCCTCCCTCTCCACTCTCTTATTTTAGGCTTTCTGCCTTATTAAAACATGTCTAACTTATCAATAAACATTGCTACTGTCGCTGGGCACACGACCAACTACAAGCAATCACTATGAACTGGCGTATATCGTGCTTACCACAGATTATCTGGTCGAGGGCGCTCTCCCTCTGACGGCGTCTGGTCAGGGCGCTCCACACAGCCCACGAAAATGCCTCTGAGCAGCTTATTAAACTCTCCTCGCCGTCTGAGACTTGAGACCATAACGTTCTCAGCTCAATTTCACAGCTGGCACGTCTGCACACTTCTCTTCTCTTGGAGATATATCACTAGGGGTTCCTTTCTGACGGGAGCTCAATGGAGCGCGGCTTTCCCCCTGCGATGTCTGGCCTCAAGTGAGGTCAAAGCCCCTCCAGAAGCGAGCCATTTATCTGTTTCCTTCTTCACTGCCCACAATCTTAAATTGTTATATATATCCAAGCAACTATTTTACATATGGGTTATCACCTCAATATTTGCTAGACCTTCTAATCAGGTCAGGCTTGATGAATAACTCTCAAGGAGGGAGACTCGTTTCTCCTGTAGGCTGAGATCATAACAGTGTGGAATATAGTATTGTGTGAGGAAGACGGTAGTGAGTGTGTGGAAGACGGTAGTGTAGAAAATGGTAGTGTGTGTGGAAGATGGATGTGAGTGTGGAAGATGGTAGTGAGTGTGGAAGATGGCAGTGTGTATGGAAAATTGTAGTGTGTGTGTGAAAGATGGTAGTTAGTGAGGAAGATGGTAGTGATTGTGGATGATGGTAATGAGTGAGGATGATTGTGGTATGTGAGGAAGATGGTAGTGAGTGTGGAAGATAGTGTGGAAGATGGTAGAGTGAAATATCGTAGTGTGTGTGGAAGATGGTAGAGTGAAATATCGTAGTGTGTGTGGAAGATGGTAGAGTGTGTGGAAGATAATAGTGAGTGTGGAAGATGGTAGTGTGTGTGGAAGATAGTAGTGTGTGAAGAAGCTGGTAGTTAGTGTTTAAGATAGTAGCGTGTGGAAGATGGTATTGTGTAATAACGATGGTAGTGAGTGTGGAAGATAATAGTGAGTGTGGAAGATGGTAATGTATGTGGAAGATGGTAATGTATGTGGAAGATTGTAGTGAGTGTGTGAAAGATGGTAAAATGTGGAAGATGGTAGTGAGTGTGGAAGATTGTAGTGTGACTGGAAGAGGGTAGTGTGAGGGGAAGATGGAAGTGTGAGTGAAAGATAGTAGAGTGTGGAAGATGGTAGTGTAAGTGGAAGATTGTAGTGTCAGTAGAAGATGGTAGTGAGTGTGGAAGATGGTAGTGAGTGTAGAAAATGGTAGTTAGTGAAGAAGATGATACTTAGAGTGAAAGATAGTAGTGAGTGTAGAAGATGGTAGTGTGTATGGAAGATAGTAGTGTGTGTGTAAGAGTGTATGGAAGATAGTAGTTAGTGAGGAAGATGGTAGTGTGTGTTGAAGATAGTAGTGAGTGTGGAAGTTGGTAGTGTGTGTAGATAATAGTAATGTGTGACGAAGATGGTAGTGTGAGTGGAAGATGGAAATGAGTGTGGAAAATGGTAGTGTGAGTGGTAGCTGGTAGTGTAAGTGAAAGATGGCAGTGTGAGTGGAAGATGGTAGTGAGTCTGGAAGATGGTAGTGAGTGTGGAAGATGGTAGTGAGAGTGGAAGATGGTAGTGAGAGTGGAAGATGGTAGTGAGTGTGGAAGATGGTAGTGAGTGTGGAAGATGGGAATATGTATGGAAGATAGAAGTGTATGAGGAATATGGTAGTGTGTGTGGAAGATGGTAGTGAGTGTGGAAGATGGTAGTGAGAGTGGAAGATGTTAGTCAGTGTGGAAGGTGGTAGTGAGTGTGGAAGATGGTAGTGTGTGTGTGGAAGATGGTAGTGAGTGTGGAAGGTGGTAGTGTGTGTGGAAAATAGTATTGTGTGAGGAAGACGGTAGTGAGTATGGAAGATGATAGTGAGTGTGGAATATAGTATTGTGTGAGGAAGACGGTAGTGAGTGTTGTGACGGTGTTCCCCCCATATATTTCTCCCACGCCTGCAGTAAGAGTCATGTCCACTTTAGTCGAGCGTTCTCTAGGTCGCAGGCATCAATTTCATATATGTGGGAGAGTGGAGTGTTCTCGGAGTGCCGAGAAATTTATAAAAGAAGAGTATTTTGGGCTGTGGTTTAGGCCCTTTAGGAAGCCAATATGGCACTGGCTCTTCTGTTTTGCCGCCAAAACTGTGTGACGTCAGTGACACCAAATTGGTCGCCGACAGCGACGTGGCACAGGGAGCCAATGAAAACCTCCCGTGGCGAATATGACGTCACGGAGGAAGGGGGGTCCGGTCATCGCGCCGCGCTGGCGCCATCAGTCTAAGACAGCACGTCAAGGAGGTCGGACGTGCTCTGGGGGGTCCTGTCAGTTGGACAGTTTACCCCGTCTCCGGAGGACTTACGCATCACCCGTGGTCTGCCAACACCTGTGGGGTCTTCCTTCGTTCATGTGTTGAACCGAAGAAGGAATTGACGGGATATTGAGCAACAAGTGCTCCAGGAACAGGTGTTGTGCAAGAGTGGAGTCTAGGCAGCGACGTATACGACGGCTTATAGCTCCACAGTGATGACGTAGTTGCTGAGCCAATCCTCCGTGAGGGAATCAGTCTGACACGACACGTCAAGGTGGTTGGACGTGCGAAGATTGGTCCTGTCAGTTTGACAGTTGTTTCCCGCTCCCGTGGATTTTACGCGTCACCCGAAGTCTGCCAGTACTCTGTGAGGTCTTCCTTCGTTCATGTGTTGGACCAGAGAGGGAATCGACGGGATATTGAGCAACAAGTGCTCCAGGACAGGTACTGTGCAAGAAGAAGTGAAGTCTGTGCAGTGACGTATGCGACGTCTGAGGCAGTTCACCCGGTTGTGACGGCATAGTGGCTGAACCGAGCCACTGGGAAGCAGAGGAAGAAGGAAACTATTCGGGAATCCGAACGACTGCAGCCGAGACGTAGGCGGGCAGCCGTAGCTGGGAGGAGAAGTCGACGGCCGGGAGACCGACTCCAACCCTACAAGAAGTCGAGAAGGAGCACGGACCTGCAGGGAAAAGGCACAGAGACGACGCGCTTATGGTGGGACATTGATTGAGTTCCTGGAGGACACGACAGTGTGTGTGTGGGGGCGTTCCCTACACGAGGCAGGAGCCAGGACCAGGAGCTACAACTCAACTCTCATCGGAGGATAGGTGGAAGTAGGTGATTCTAGTTTCCCTCCCAATTCCCCTTTAGTCAGCTATATTATTTAGCCTGAGTATTTTGTATGTTGTGAGCAAGGCTCACCTATGTCACAGTAAAGCACCAGTGTGCAGAGTGGTACTATAAAGAGTACTCACGATATTAAGGATTATTATTGGTGTATGCAGGCACCCGGAGTAATTGATGAATTTACTGTGTTGAGAATGTCTTTCATGAGACTTTAATGTGATCATATAGTGAGAGAAAATATATATATTATTATGCCAGTATTTGGGAGTTAGGCTATGTGCCCAGTAACTATGTTATTACCATTATTGATGTCTGACTCATCCATATATATATATATATGTCTATGCTCGTGTATTGAATAATGTTATGATCTCAGCCTACAGGAGAAACGAGTCTCCCTCCTTGAGAGTTATTCGTCAAGCCTGACCTGATTAGAAGGTCTAGCGAATATTGAAGTGATAACGCATATGTAAAATAGTTGCTTGGATATGTATAACAGTTTGAGATCATGGGCAATGAAGAAGAAAACAGATAAATGACTGGCGAGGAGATGTGGACATTTTGCTGGAGGCGTGAGGCTCGCTTCCGGAGGACCTTGACCTCACTTGAGTGCCAGACATCGCAGGGGGAAGCCGCGCTCCATTTGAGCTCCCGCCAGAAGGGAACCCCTAGTGATATAGCTCGAAGAGAAGAGAAGTGTGTAGACGTGCCAGCTGTGGAACCGAGCTGGGAACGTTGTGGTATCAAGTCCTGGTCGACGAGCAGAGTTTAATAAGCTACTCAGAGGCATTTTCGTGGGCTGTGTGGAGCGCCCTGACCAGACGCCGTCAGAGGAAAAGCGCCCTCGATCAGTTAATCTGTGGTTTGTCTTTGGGGAAGAAGTTGCTGAGAACTTCGAAGCCAGCAGATGAAGTAGCTGATGAGACTCCAAGGTAGTGGAGCAGAGGACCTCGAGCTGTGAAGGAGAAGCAGCAGTGAAGAGGAGTGTCACGTGCTTCTGTAGAGGTGGAGAAGCACCATAGTTGCTCGGGGAAACTTCATGGTGTAGCAGCCAAGAGAGCTGTGGAGGACCCTAGCAGAAGGGTGAAGCACCGTAGTTGCTCAAGGAAACTTCATGATAGCAGCCTGGAGGAGCTGCAGAGGATCCCGGTAGTGAAGCCCGGAAGAACCTAAGGATATTAGGGTTGTGAACTTCTAGAGGTGGAAGGGGAAGTTCTGGTGGATTACTTATAGGGAGTTGATAGTGTTTGGTTGTCATTAGCGTGCAAGACGCAGTGAGAGGTGAGTGACTGTTGGCATTCTTATGTCAAGGAGTTTTTTATACTGAAGTATCAATGAACATTTATACTGGTATATGTTATTGCATTCAAATGCTGATTTTCTATATATATATGTTATCTTGCTGATGGTGCAACAGTGTATGTAGGTTTGATCAACTTGAGGAGGTTGATAGTATCAGGTGGTGAACCAGGAGATAGGATACCACTTGATAAGCTGATAATAGAGTTCTGATGGTGTTGGAGTGCAACCTGATTGTGATATTATAGAGTATAGGATTCATTATTATTATATGTGTGTATGTATCGTGTATGTGCTTTGTCCAGTAAATGTGTCACAATTTGCTGGTGTTTGCCCTTGTCCTAGTGAGGCTTCCCAGGAGGTAGTAAAGAAGGAGAGAGAGAGAGAAAGAACCAAGAACCACTGCCGTGGACAGGGTAGGAGGTAATACTAGTAAGTCATAGGGGATTGAGGAGATCATATCTCATAAGGAGAGAGTGGGGAGTCACAGCGGCTCGAGTGGGTGTGTGCACGTGACAACGAGGCTAAGTGTTAGAGCCGCATCCCCTAAACGTGTGACGTTGAGCCCCTCTCCAAGAGCCAGAAGCGCCAAGGGTGATCTCCTAATATAAGCACTCTGCCGAGTTGTGGGTTGGGTTGTCCATAGAGAAGGATCAACGACGACAACACCAACCAACCCACAGTCTATAATAAAATTGGGGGCCTGTCCGGGAGAGTGAACTGACACACCCACACCCTGTCCAAGAGTTGATTTGTACACCCCTGCTGAGATAAACTGTGTGACCGCAGGTGTATACTCTCTCTCTTGGGAAGACTCACAGGACAAAGATGGATAAGGTGCAAGCGTTTGTGGAGTCAGGCAAGCCTGAGGACTTGGAAGGTTGCACGAGGGATCAATTGAAACAAATAGCAGAAAAATGTGGCATCGGGTTGAAAGCATCTAAAGTAGCTGGGATGAAGGATGAGATCCTGAGGCAGTTAAGAGCCAAAAATGAAGCGGCAGAGCAAGGAGCCCAAAAAGGAGCTGAAAGTGGAAAGGAGGATGATGGGCAGGATGAAGTGAGATCCCAGGGATCGAGTAGGAGCAGCAAGAGTAGCCGCAGTAGCAGGAGTAGCCGAAATAGGAGCTTGGAGAGATTCCAGTTAGAGCTCCAGATGCAACAACAACGAGAGGACAAGGAGAGACAGTTCCAGCTGGAAAAGATGAAATTAGAACTCCAGATGAAAAATGAAGCAGAGAAGGAAAAAGAAAAAACCAGACTGGAAATAGAAAAAGAGAAAGCAAGACTAGAGGTGGAGAAAGAAAAAGAGAAAACCAGAGTAAGAGAACTGGAGTTGGAACAGGAGAAAGAAAAAGAGAAAACCAGAGTAAGAGAACTGGAGTTGGAACAGGAGAAAGAAAAAGAGAAAACCAGAGTAAGGGAACTGGAGTTGGAACAGGAAAAAGAAAAAGCCCAAGTCGAAAAAGAAAAAGAGAGAACAAAACAAATGCAGATAGAAGCGAATAGAACCTTGGCTGAGCAAAGGATTGAACATGGGTTGCCAGAGAGCACCACCCAGGTATCACACCCACCAGATGTTAGGGTTAGGGAGAAGGACATTCCCTTGTTTGTTCCCGAAGAGGCAGAGAGCTTTTTCGAGCACTTTGAAAAAGTAGCCTGTATCAAGGAATGGCCACAGGAGGAATGGGCCCAGCTGGTCCAGTTAAGATTGACCGGTGCAGCCAGGGAGGCATACACCCAATTGTCACTGGAAGAGTGCCAGGATTATGCCACGGTAAAGAGCAGCATATTGCGCTCGTTTCAGTTAACCCCAGAAGCTTATAGAAAGCGTTTCAGAGAGATGGTGAAAGTTGGAGCATGTACGTTTGCTGAGACAGCAAGAGATCTGGAAAGACGATTCCAGAAGTGGATTGAGGCTGCTGGAGTTGGATCTTACGCTGACCTGAAGCAACTGATGGTCATGGAGAAGTTCTTGGAGATGATGCATCCCGAAACAAAGTTCAAGATCCAAGAAGCAAGGATAAAGGAGGTGAAAGATGCCACAGATAGGGCGGATATGATTACTGAAGCATACAAGAGCTTAAGAGAGAACAGAGTAAGAAGCGAGGCGAGACGCAGCAATAGCAGACCCAGTGGAGTCTGGGGAGGAAGAAGTTTTGGGGGGCAGACAAGCAGACCAGCTAGTTTTAAGCCCCAGGAAGGAAAGTTGCCGAGTCCGCCTGCTGGAGGTAAGCAGGAAAATAAAAATGTGCAGAGGAGACAAGAGTCCAATGAAGCTCCACAGAGTATGAGTAGTACATCTGGCCCGAGGAACTCCAATACGAGTGGGCAGAGTCAGAGCCACTCGGGGGCGTATAGGAGAGATTTCTCCCAAATGAGATGCTACAAGTGCAACAGATCAGGTCACATGATGCGAGATTGTCGGCAGGGCAAGAGAGTCGTGGCCCTGACGACATGTGATCCCCGGAAGAAGTACGTTGATGTACAACAAGACAAACCACAGAAGGTAGATTTGATGAACGAGCGGTATAGGCCGTTCATTAGTAAAGGTTGGGTCGGCATAGAAGGTCAACCCGAGGTGGAGGTTAGTATCCTCAGGGATACTGGAGCCAATCAGAGCTTGATTCTGAGAGGCCTAATAAGAAATGATCGACTGTTAGCTGGCAGTAGGAGGATAAAGGTTCATGGGTTGTTGTCTAAGAGTGACATGCCCGTGTGTGCTGTCCATTTGAAGTCAGATTATTTGTCGGCGGAGGTGATGTTGGGAGTGTGCCCCAACATACCTGTTCCAGGAGTCCAAGTGATCCTGGGGAACGACTTGTGTGGGTCCAAGGTGCTGCCAGAGCTGATAGTAAAAGCTGTGCCGGAGGTGAACCAGAAGGACCGCGGTACAAGTGGAACGCCGGACAAGATAGATCTAGCCAGCATCCTTGAAAATGAGGCAGAGGACAGTCAAGTCATCGTATACCCGGCCTGTGTAGTGACAGAGTCGGACGTAGCCGCCGAGGAAGACATTGGAGATGATATGGCAGTGTCGACTCCACCAAGGGAGGAGGTCAACATGGACATGTCTGGGCTGTTCGACGAAGATCGAGCTCAGAAGAAAGAGGATTCGAGGAGACAGGAAGTGAAAATGACCCTACCTGAAAAGTTCAGCGTGAACCGAGCGGACCTGATTAGGGCTCAGAAAGAGGAGTTTATAGATCTAATCAGGGAGGCAAAAGGGGGAAATTCATATCCGGAGTCCCCCGTGTATTACTACTTGGACGATGATGTACTAATGAGGAAATGGCGACCGGACAAAGCCGGCGCAGATAAGGTATGGTTGGAGAAGCACCAAGTGTTAGTGCCGAAGGAGTTTAGGGCGGCTGTGTTAGAACTAGCCCACTCCATAGATATGGCAGGGCACTTGGGGGTGAAGAAGACCTTAAATAAGGTGCAGGAGCACTTCTACTGGCCGAACGTGTGGAAGGAGGTAAAGAAATATTGTAGGACATGTTTGGCGTGCCAACGTGCAGGTAAGCCGGCTCCGGCTATACCAAAGGCACCCTTAAAGCCCATACCGGCATTTGGCGAGCCTTTTGAGAGAGTCTTGATAGACTGTGTAGGTCCGTTGCCGAGGACCAGAAAAGGCCACGAGTACTTACTGACCATAATGTGCACGGCCACCCGTTTCCCTGAAGCAATCCCCCTGAGAAGAGTGACGTCGAGAGCCGTTCTGGATAGACTACAGAACTACATTGCGTGGGTAGGAATGCCCAAGGTTATCCAGACGGACCAGGGGAGTGTCTTCCAGTCGAAGTTGTTTAGGGAAACTGTGAAAGGATGGAGAGTAGAGCAAGTACGCTCGTCACCGTATCACCCTCAGTCGCAGGGAGCACTGGAGCGTTTCCATGGAACGCTAAAGAGCTTGTTGAGGATATACTGCGCTGAGGAAGGGAGTAGTTGGGACGAGGCATTACCATCCGTGTTGTTCGCCATCAGGGATGCGGTAGTAGAATCACTCGGATTCACCCCATTTCAACTGGTGTACGGACACTCCGTGAGGAGCCCAGTGGGCGCGCTGAAGGAGCAGCTCACCGTGGATAGGCCTAAGGTGGACGTGCGAAAATATGTGAAGACTTTTAGAGAGCGACTCTCTAGGGCCAGAGATTTGGCCAAGGAAAATTTGAGGACATCCCAGGCAGAGATGGTAAGGTACCACGACAGGAAGGCGAAGGGCAGGAAATTTCAAGAAGGAGATCAGGTGTTAGTCCTGCTACCGGTAAAAGGAAGTATATACGAGTCGAGATTTTGTGGACCATATACCATCCAGAAGGCTTTAGGGGATGTGAATTATGTAATCCACATGCCAGATCGTCCGAGGAAGTCACAGGTTTGCCACGTGAACATGATAAAGAGGTACTATGACAGAGATAAGCCTCTAGGCGATGAAGAACCGATGGAAACCCCATTGCAGGCGACGGTGCTGTGTGGAGGAGACGGAAAAGGGATAGAAGAGGAGAACTGTAAGTTAGAGAAGGCCGATGGCGCGAAGATATCAAATACAGAAAGCCTGGCCAAGATAGGTGAGCGTCTGGGTCATTTGGAGGATGACCAACGACAGGAGCTAGTGGAGATCCTACGGAGGAATAAGTCGTTATTCACGGACGTGCCTAGAAGACACCGCGGAACGGTGCACGAAGTGAATGTAGGGAGTGCTGAGCCCATCAAGCAGCACCCTTACAGAGTTAACCCGGAGAAAGCAGCGGCAATGAGAGCAGAAGTGAAGTATCTGCTAGATAACGACTTGGCAGAGGTTAGCGACAGTGACTGGAGTTCGCCGTGCCTCCTCGTGAAGAAGAGTGACGGCACGTACCGGTTCTGTACCGATTATAGGAAAGTGAATGCACTCACGGTCGCTGACTCGTTTCCGATACCGCGCATTGACGATTGCATAGATCGGATTGGGAGTGCACGGTATGTCTCGAAGATAGACCTGTTGAAGGGATACTACCAGATTCCCCTGTCTGAGGAGGCCAAGAGGATCTCAGCGTTCGTGACACCCGACGGCTTGTACCAATATAAAGTGGTGCCGTTCGGAATGAAGAATAGTGGTAGTTGTTTTCAACGAGTAATGAATCAGGTATTACAAGGCGCGACTGGATGTGCAGTGTACATCGATGATATTGTGGTGTTCGCTGATTCCTGGAAGGATCACGTGGATCGACTTTTAGATTTGTTCGATCGGTTGGAGAAGGCCAACATGACGATCAACTTGGCAAAAAGCGAGTTCGGGAGAGCCCGCCTGGAGTACCTTGGATATATAGTAGGGCAAGGCGAGGTTGCTCCGGTAAGAACAAAGGTGGAGGCCATTGACAACTTCCCGGTGCCCAGGAGTAAGAAAGAACTGTTGAGATACCTCGGTATGATTGGGTATTACCGGAAGTTCTGTGAAAATTTCTCCACCGTAGCCGCTCCTATGACGAGTTTGCTATCAAAGAGCAAGAAGTGGGAGTGGAATGGAACAGCACAAGAAGCGTTTGAGAAGACCAAAAGACTGTTGACTGAGGCACCTGTACTAATGTCGCCAGATTTTGAAGCGCCGTTTACGTTATTTGTAGATGCCAGTGATATAGGGGCCGGAGCTGTACTGACGCAGCAGAACGATGGAATTTACCGCCCCGTGTCCTTCTTCTCGAAGAAGTTCGTTAAGCACCAGAGGTCGTACAGTACAGTTGAGAAAGAGACTTTGGCCCTGGTGATGGCATTGAAACATTTTGAAGTGTATGTGAGTGGGGGGGGACACCCAGTGACGGTGTATACAGACCATAATCCCCTAGTTTTCCTGAAGAAAATGAAGCATGCAAACCAGAGATTAACCAGATGGTTTTTATCGCTCCAAGAGTATGACCTGGTGATAACGCACATAAGAGGGCGAGACAATGTAGTGGCTGATGCGTTATCTCGAGCCTAGCCACTAGAATAACTCTCAAAAATAAGGGGAGGGGAGTGTTATGATCTCAGCCTACAGGAGAAACGAGTCTCCCTCCTTGAGAGTTATTCGTCAAGCCTGACCTGATTAGAAGGTCTAGCGAATATTGAAGTGATAACGCATATGTAAAATAGTTGCTTGGATATGTATAACAGTTTGAGATCATGGGCAATGAAGAAGAAAACAGATAAATGACTGGCGAGGAGATGTGGACATTTTGCTGGAGGCGTGAGGCTCGCTTCCGGAGGACCTTGACCTCACTTGAGTGCCAGACATCGCAGGGGGAAGCCGCGCTCCATTTGAGCTCCCGCCAGAAGGGAACCCCTAGTGATATAGCTCGAAGAGAAGAGAAGTGTGTAGACGTGCCAGCTGTGGAACCGAGCTGGGAACGTTGTGGTATCAAGTCCTGGTCGACGAGCAGAGTTTCAGTTAATCTGTGGTTTGTCTTTAGGAAAAAGTTGCTGAGAACTTCGAAGCCAGCAGATGAAGTAGCTGATGAGACTCCAAGGTAGTGGAGCAGAGGACCTCGAGCTGTGAGGAGAAGCAGCAGTGAAGAGGAGTGTCACGTGCTTCTGAAGAGGTGGAGAAGCACCATAGTTGCTCGGGGAAACTTCATGGTGTAGCAGCCAAGAGAGCTGTGGAGGACCCTAGCAGAAGGGTGAAGCACCGTAGTTGCTCAAGGAAACTTCATGATAGCAGCCTGGAGGAGCTGCAGAGGATCCCGGTAGTGAAGCCCGGAAGAACCTAAGGATAATAGGGTTGTGAACTTCCAGAGGTGGAAGGGGAAGTTCTGGTGGATTACTTATAGGGAGTTGATAGTGTTTGGTTGTCATTAGCGTGCAAGACGCAGTGAGAGGTGAGTGACTGTTGGCATTCTTATGTCAAGGAGTTTTTTATACTGAAGTATCAATGAACATTTATACTGGTATATGTTATTGCATTCAAATGCTGATTTTCTATATATATATGTTATCTTGCTGATGGTGCAACAGTGTATGTAGGTTTGATCAACTTGAGGAGGTTGATAGTATCAGGTGGTGAACCAGGAGATAGGATACCACTTGATAAGCTGATAATAGAGTTCTGATGGTGTTGGAGTGCAACCTGATTGTGATATTATAGAGTATAGGATTCATTATTATTATATGTGTGTATGTATCGTGTATGTGCTTTGTCCAGTAAATGTGTCACAATTTGCTGGTGTTTGCCCTTGTCCTAGTGAGGCTTCCCAGGAGGTAGTAAAGAAGGAGAGAGAGAGAGAAAGAACCATGAACCACTGCCGTGGACAGGGTAGGAGGTAATACTAGTAAGTCATAGGGGATTGAGGAGATCATATCTCATAAGGAGAGAGTGGGGAGTCACAGCGGCTCGAGTGGGTGTGTGCACGTGACAACGAGGCTAAGTGTTGGAGCCGCATCCCCTAAACGTGTGACGTTGAGCCCCTCTCCAAGAGCCAGAAGCGCCAAGGGTGATCTCCTAATATAAGCACTCTGCCGAGTTGTGGGTTGGGTTGTCCATAGAGAAGGATCAACGACGACAACACCAACCAACCCACAGTCTATAATAATAATCATTCATGTGTGCAGTGATTAATTGTGTTATCGCCCACGGAAGGAATTACTGAGAACTCCAGTGATATATAATTCATAAGTTATCATTAAACGAAGGGCAGTGTGTAATACCATGACAGTGAATTATTGTCACATTTAATATAGAAACGTTTGATTGAGCCCAAGATCAGTGTAGCGAAGTATTTACGTGCTATTGTCGCAAATATTGTGTGTTCGAACTTCTAGTGATCTTTGAGAACTTCTAGTGATCTTTGAGAACTTAAAGAAATTGGCGCGTCACGCCAAGCAAACAGATAAAGTAACATTCGTGTGTAGTCGCCCAGCTGATTTTGACATTGACGAGAGGGGGAGTGTTGCCAGCTTAGTGAGTTCATATTTTATGTGGAAACGAACGACTCCTGCCTGAAACAGCTGTTTGCTTTTTGATATAATCTTGTGATGTCTTTGAATGAGTTTTAAGTAAAATATAAGATACATTGGTGTTTATATCATCCCCCCCCCCCCATATTTCTTGTGGCTATATAATACCAAAAAGCAGAGAGTGATAGAAGTAAATACCTGCCTGATATCAGATCTATTGAGTGTGTCCTTGCCACTGTTACCACAATTCAACAAAACCACTGACGTGTTACTGGACACCGATAATCATTCGACCAGTTGGCGACCTTGTGGTTAGTAGTAGAGCCCTATGATGGGGCGGGCATACAACAGTTAAGTGAACAAGTTGTGTTCCCACTCCTTCTCGATCAGAGGCCGGTTGGGATTGACTGGGATACTCTACGGGCGTACAGTGGCGCTGCGAGGACAGAGTGAAGACCCGCAGGGCTACGGTGAGTGACCTTGAGTATACTGTTGCTCACCCGAGTAAACCCCGACATTGGCGCCCTTGCCAGGATCACGATCAAGATAAAGGTTGCAGTTGTGGTACTTGGCAGTGGTATTAGGTATCAGGTACAGGTTATCACTCATAGCACAAGATGGAGGATGATAAAGTAACAAGGTTCATTGACACTAGAGATGAGCAGGTGCTGGAGGAGTGCACCAAGGCACAGTTACAGGCAATAGCAGACCATTTTGGGATAAAGCTGAGATCTTCCAGAGTGGGAGAGAGAAGACTGGAGATCATGGCACAGCTCAGGGCACGAGACGAAGCTTTGGGGGAGGAACGGCCACAGACACCTGCCAGTGTGGGAGAACACCTGAGCATTGGTGGGAGCAGCAGGAGATCCAGCGGCAGCAGGCACAGCGTTAAGCTGGAGATAATGAAGATGCAGCTGGAAGCACAGCAGCGCAAAGAAGAGCGAGAAGCAGAGGCACAGCAGCGCAAAGAAGAGCGAGAAGCAGAAGCACAGCTGAAGAGTGAGGAGCGAGAAGCACAGCTGAAACGTGAGGAGCGAGAAGCACAGCTGAAGCGTGAGGAGCGAGAAGCACAGCTGAAGCGTGAGGAGCGAGAAGCACAGCTGAAGCGTGAAGAGCGAGAAGCAGAAGCACAGCTGAAGCGTGAGGAGCGAGAAGCACAGCTGAAGCGTGAGGAGCGAGAAGCACAGCTGAAGCGTGAGGAGCGAGAAGCACAGCTGAAGAGTGAAGAGCGAGATGCAGAAGCACAGCTGAAGCGTGAGGAGCGAGAAGCACAGCTGAAGCGTGAGGAGCGAGAAGCACAGCTGAAGCGTGAGGAGCGAGAAGCACAGCTGAAGCGTGAGGAGCGAGAAGCACAGCTGAAGCGTGAAGAGCGAGATGCAGAAGCACAGCTGAAGCGTGAGGAGCGAGAAGCACAGCTGAAGCGTGAGGAGCGAGAAGCACAGCTGAAGCGTGAGGAGCGAGAAGCACAGCTGATGCGTGAGGAGCGAGAAGCACAGCTGAAGCGTGAGGAGCGAGAGGCACAGCAGCGCAAAAACGAACTAGAAGCTAGAATGAGACAGCAGGAGATAGAAGCTAACAAGGATGTGGAGCTGAGGTGAGCTGAGCTAGGGATAGCTCCCCAGCTCCGCCACAGCAGGAGGACCGCCGAGTGAGGGAGCGAGATTTGCCGGTCTTTGTACCAAATGAAGCTGAAGGTTTCTTCGACCACTTCGAAAGGGTTGCTACTTTGAAGAGGTGGCCGAGGGCGGAGTGGGCGGAGCTGGTTCAGGGTAGGCTCACCGGTGAAGCTCGTGAAGCCTACAATATGCTCGACCTCCAAGAGTGCACCAACTACGATGCTGTAAAGAGAGCTGTGCTCCATTCTTTCAAGCTCACGCCGGAATGTTACAGGAAGAGATTCAGGGAATGTACCCGTTCGCCAGGAAAATCTTATGCGGAGATGGCGAGGGACATGGAAAGAAAGTTCCTTAAGTGGCTGGACTCTGAAGGAGCGAGGTCGGCTGAAGAGGTTAAGAGGCTAATGGTCATGGAGAAGTTTATGTCCGTGCTCTCTCCTGAGATCAGGGTTTGAGTAAAGGAGGCGGACATTAAGGACCTGAGAGCCGCAGCCGACAGAGCCGACATGCTCGAAGAAGCCCTGTGACCATACCGTGAGGGACGGCGCCGACAGCCCATACGCTCTGGATATGGTAGAAGATATAGAAGGACGGACGGATGGAGGACAGGAGCGAGTTCTCCTGAGTACCACCTCTCAAGTGGAGACAGGAGAGGCTCAAAGACTGCTGTGGAGCCGGTAGAGAAGTCCCAAGCTGAGAGCTCAAGAGTTGTTGCCGAAACCCAGGAGTCGATGAATGGCGCGAGGAAGATACACCGAAGAAGGGTCCGCTGCTACAACTGCGGAATATTCGGACATGTCGCGCGGGAATGCAGACACCCTGAGCAGCGGGGGAATGTTGCTTTAGTGAGGGTCGAGGACCAGATGGCCGAGTGGGTGCGGGATGAACCCGTACTGAGTGGGGAGAAGAGAGTTCACCCATTCGTGTGTGAGGGAACCGTAAGGATGGGGGACGCAGACCCCATCCCGGTGAATATTAAGAGACACTGGGGCAGATTTTACCCTGGTGAGTGAAACCCTGTTCCCCGAGGGTTACGAGAGTACCAGTGTGGGGGTGGCAAGTGTGACCACTGTGGGAGGCCCAGTGAGGATGCCCCTACACCAGGTGACTCTGAATTCTGATTATGGCTGCCAGACCCTTGTGGTAGGGATCTGTGCATCGATGCCCAAGATGGAGGCACAAGTCATCCTGGGAAATGACGCATGTGGAGGATATGTCCTCCCGAATCTCGCGAAAGGCGAGGAGTGCATAGAGCACTATGAGGAGACAGGCGGAGTGTTAGACGCCTGTGGGGACGAGATAGGAATCGCCACGGCGGCGTTCCCGGTTTGTGCTGTGGTGCCGAGGCAGTGCGAGGGACACAGAGGGTGTGGATCTGATAGGGCTGACGAGGAGACGTCCGACAGTCTGGAAATCAATCACCTCTTCATGGGACCCGGAGAACGAGTGGAGGGCGAAGGCAGCCCGGATGGTGAGATGCAGGTGACCCTCGCCAGTTCTCTCGGGGTAGACCGCACTCGTCTCGAAGAGCTGCAGCAGATAGAGTTCCCCGAATTGTTTCATGAGGCCAATGGAGGACGTGTTGATCCTGAGAGGGCCACTCATTGTTATGTACAGGACGGCATGCTGATGAGAGTGTTCTGCACAGAGCAGGGAACTGAGTGTGATGAAGCAGTATGTCCTGCGTTGTTTGCCATGCATAACACAGTGGTGGAATCGTTAGGTTTCTCATCTTTCCAGCTGGTGTATGGACAGGGGGTGCAAGGTCCTCTGTCCATGCTGAAGGAACAATGGACATCAGGAGTGACCGTGGGATCGGTCAACGGATATGTAAGGAGCGTTTCGCATTGGCGGCAGGAATACTGGTTGGAAATTAAACTCATCCGATGGGAAGACAACGTGGTTGCGGATGCCCTGTCCTGTATGCACTAACCAGACATGACTCTTATTTTAAGGGGAGGGGTATGTGACGGTGTTCCCCCCCCTTATATTTCTCCCACGCCTGCAGTAAGAGTCATGTCCACTTTACCCGAGCGTTCTCTACGTCGCAGGCATCAAGTTGGTATATGTAGGGGAATGTAGTGTTCTCGAAGTGCCGAGAAATTCATAAAAGAAGAGTATTTTGGGCTGTGGTTTAGGCCCTTTAGGAAGCCAATATGGCGCTGGCTCTTCTGTTTTCCCGCCAAAACTGTGTGACGTCAGTGACACCAGATTGGTCGCCGACAGCGACGTGGCACAGGAAGCCAATGAAAACCTCCCGTGGCGAATATGACGTCACGAAGGAAGGGGGGTCCGGTCATCGCGCCGCGCTGGCGCCATCAGTCTAAGACAGCACGTCAAAGAGGTCGGACGTGCGCTGGGGGGTCCTGTCAGTTGGACAGTTTACCCCGTCTTCGGAGGACTTACGCATCACCCGTGGTCTGCCAACACCTGTGGGGTCTTCCTTCGTTCATGTGTTGAACCGAAGAAGGAATTGACGGGATATTGAGCAGCAAGTACTCCAGGAACAGGTGTTGTGCAAGAGTGGAGTCTAGGCAGCGACGTGTGCGACGGCTGATAGCTCCACAGTCATGACGTAGTTGATGAGCCAATCCTCCGTGAGGGAATCAGTCTGACACGACACGTCAAGGTGGTTGGCCGTGCGAAGATTGGTCCTATCAGTTTGACAGTTGTTTCCCGCTCCCGTGGATTTTACGCGTCACCCGAAGTCTGCCAGTACTCTGTGAGGTCTTCCTTCGTTCATGTGTTGAACCAGAGAGGGAATCAACGGATATTGAGCAACAAGTGCTCCAGGACAGGTACTGTGCAAGAAGAAGTGAAGTCTGTGCAGTGACGTATGCGACGTCTGAGGCAGTTCAACTGTATGTGACGGCGTAGTGGCTGAACCGAGCCACTGGGAAGCAGAGGAAGAAGGAAACTATTCGGGAATCCGAATGACTGCAGCCGAGACATAGGCGGGCAGCCGTAGCTGGGAGGAAAAGTTGACGGCCCGGAGACCGACTCCAACCCTACAAGAAGTTGAGGAGGAGCACGGACCTGCAGTGAAAAGGCACGGAGACGACGCGCTGACGGTGGGACGTTGATTGAGTTCCTGGAGGACACGACAGAGTGTGTGTGGGGGCGTTCCCTACACGAGGCAGGAGCCAG
The DNA here is from genome assembly GCF_040958095.1 of Procambarus clarkii. Lineage (NCBI taxonomy): Eukaryota > Metazoa > Arthropoda > Malacostraca > Decapoda > Cambaridae > Procambarus > Procambarus clarkii. The sequence goes on along the minus strand of NC_091166.1, from coordinate 28,092,049 downwards.
GACCAGGAGCTACAACTCAACTCTCATCGGAGGATAGGTGGAAGTAGGTGATTCTAGTTTCCCTCCCAAATTCCCCTTTAGTCAGCTATATTATTTAGTCTGAGTATTTTGTATGTCGTGAGCAAGGCTCACCTATGTCACAGTAAGGCACCAGTGTGCAGAGTGGTACTAAAAAGAGTACTCACGATATTTACGATTATTATTGGTGTATGCAGGCACCCGGAGTAATTGATGAATTTACTGTGTGGAGAATGTCTTTCATGAGACTTTAATATCATCATATAGTGAGAGAATATATATATATAATTATGTCAGTGTTTGGAGTTAGGCTATGTGCCCAGTAACTATGTTATTACAGTTATTGATGTCTGACTCATCCATATATATATATATATATATATATGTCTATGCTCGTGTATTGAATAATCATTCATGTGTGCAGTGATTGATTGTGTTATCGCCCACGGAAGGAATTACTGAGAACTCCAGTGATATATACTTCATAAGTTATCATTAAACAAAGGGCAGTGTGTAATACCATGACAGTAAATTATTGTCACATTTAATATAGAAATGTTTGGTTGAGCCCAAGAACAGTGTAGCAAAGTATTTACGTGCTATTGTCGCAAATATTGTGTGTTAGAACTTCTAGTGATCTTTGAGAACTTAAAGAAATTGGCGCGTCACGCCAAGCAAACAGATAAAGTAACAATCGCGCAGGGGGTGGTCGCCCAGCTGATTTTGACATTGACGAGAGGGGGAGTGTTGCCAGCTTAGTGAGTTCATATTATACGTGGGAACGAACGACTCCCGCCTGAAACAGCTGTTTACTTATTGATATGATCTTGTGATGTCTTTGAATGAGTTTTAAGTAAAATACAAAATACATTGGTGTTTATATCATCCACTCCACATTTATTGTGGCTATGTAATACCTGAAAGCAGAGAGTGATAGAAGTAAATACCTGCCTGATATCAGATCTATTGAGTGTGTCCTTGCCAATGTTACCACAATTCAACAAAACCACTGACGTGTTACTGGACACCGAAAACACCAGTTGGCGACCTTGTGGTTAGTAGTAGAGCCCTATGACGGGGCGGGCATACAACAGTTAAGTGAACAAGTTGTGTTCCCACTCCTCGATCAGAGGCCGGTTGGGATTGACTGGATACTCTCCTGGCGTACAGTGGCGCCGCGAGGATAGAGTGAAGACCCGCAGGGCTACAGTGAGTGACCTTGAGCATACTGTTGCTCACCCGAGTAAACCCCGACATTGGCGACCTTGCCAGGATAACGATCAAGATAAAGGTTGCAGTTGTGGTACTTGGCAGTGGTATTAGGTATCAGGTGCAGGTTATCACTCATAGCACAAGATGGAGGATGATAAAGTAACAAGGTTCATTGACACTAGAGATGAGCAGGTGCTGGAGGAGTGCACCAAGGCACATTTACAGGCAATAGCAGACCATTTTGGGATAAAGCTGAGATCTTCCAAAGTGAGAGAGAGAAGACTGGAGATCATGGCACAGCTCAGGGCACGAGACGAAGCCTTGGGGGAGGAACGGCCACAAACACCTGCCAGTGTGGGAGAACACCTGAGCATTGGTGGGAGCAGCAGGGGATCCAGCGGCAGCAGGCACAGCATTAAGCTGGAGATAATGAAGCTGCAGCTGGAGGCACAGCGTTAAGCTGGAGATAATGAAGCTGCAGCTGGAGGCACAGCTGCGCAGGGAAGAACAGGAGCGAGAAGCACAGCTGAAGCGTGAGGAGCGAGAAGCACAGCTGAAGTGTGAGGAGCGAGAAGCACAGCTGAAGCGTGAGGAGCGAGAGGCACAGCAGCGCAAAGAAGAGCGAGAAGCAGAAGCACAGCAGTGCAAAGACGAACTAGAAGCTAGAATGAGACAGCAGGAGATAGAAGCTAACAAGCAGGTGGAGTTGAAGCGAGCTGAACTTGGGCTAGGTGCACCTGCTCCGCCGCAACAGGAAGACCGCCGAGTGAGGGAGCGAGATCTGCCGGTCTTTGTACCAAATGAAGCTGAAGGTTTCTTCGACCACTTCGAGAAGATCGCTACTTTGAAGAGGTGGCCGAGGGCGGAGTGGGCGGAGCTGGTTCAGGGTAGGCTCACCGGTGAAGCTCGTGAAGCCTACAATATGCTCGACCTCCAAGAGTGCACCAACTACGATGCTGTAAAGAGAGCTGTGCTCCATTCTTTCAAGCTCACGCCGGAATGTTACAGGAAGAGATTCAGGGAATGTACCCGTTCGCCAGGAAAATCTTATGCGGAGACGGCGAGGGACATGGAGAGAAAGTTCCTTAAGTGGCTGGAGTCTGAAGAAGCGAGGTCGGCTGAAGAGGTCAAGAGGCTAATGGTCATGGAGAAGTTTATGTCCGTGCTCTCTCCTGAGATCAGGGTTAGAGTAAAGGAGGCGGACATTAAGGACCTGAGAGCCGCAGCCGACAGAGCCGACATGCTGGAAGAAGCTCTGCGACCGCACCGAGAGGGACGGCACCGACCGCCCATACACTCCAGATATGGCAGAAGATATAGAAGGACGGACGGATGGAGGACAGGATCGAGTTCTCCTGAGTCCCATCTCTCGAGTGGAGACAGGAAAGGCTCAAAGAGTGCTGTGGAGCCGGTAAAGAAGTCCCAAGCTGAGAGCTCTAGAGTTGTTGCCGAAACCGAGGAGTCGATGAATGGCGCGAGGAAGATACACCGAAGAAGGGTCCGCTGCTACAAGTGCGGAATATTCGGACATGTCGCGCGGGAATGCAGACACCCTGAGCAGCGGGGGAACGTTGCTTTCGTGAGGGTCGAGGACCCGATGGCCGAGTGGGTGCGGGATGAACCCGTACTGAGTTGGGAGAAGGGAGTTCACCCATTCGTGTGTCAGGGAACCGTAAGGATGGGCGACGCAGACCCCATCCCGGTGAAGATATTAAGAGACACTGGGGCAGATTTTACCCTGGTGAGAGAAACCCTGTTTCCCGAGGGTTATGAGAGTACCAGTGTGGGGATGGCAAGTGTGACCACTGTGGGAGGCCCAGTGAGGATGCCCCTGCACCAGGTGACTCTGAATTCTGATTATGGCTGCCAGACCCTAGTGGTAGGGGTCTGTGCATCAATGCCCAAGATGGAGGTACAAGTCATCTTGGGAAATGACGCATGTGGAGGATGTGTCCTCCCGAATCTCGCGAAAGGCGAGGAGGGCTTGGAGCACTATGAGGAGACAGGCGGAGTGTTAGACGCCTGTGGGGACGAGAAAGGAATCGCCACGGCGGCGTTCCCGGTTTATGCTGTGGTGCAGAGGCAGTGCGAAGGACATGGAGGGTGTGGATCTGATAGGGCTGACGAGGAGACGTCCGACAGTCCGGAAATCGATCACCTCTTCATGGAATCCGGAGAACGAGCGGAGGGCGAAGGCAGCCCGAATGGCGAGTTGCAGGTGACCCTCACCAGTTCTCTAGGGGTAGACCGCACTCGTCTCGAAGAGCTGCAGCAGATAGAGTTCCCCGAATTGATTCATGAGGCAAATGGAGGACGTGTTGGTCCTGAGAGGGCCACTCATTGTTACGTACAGGACGGCATGCTGATGAGAGTGTTCTGCACAGAGCAGGGAACTGAGTGTGATGAAGCAGTATGTCCTGCATTGTTTGCCATGCATAACGCAGTGGTAGGATCGATAGGTTTCTCACCTTTCCAGCTGGTGTATGGACAAGGGGTGCAAGGTCCTCTGTCCATACTGAAGGAACAATGGACATCAGGAGTGACCGTGGGAACGGTCGGCGGATATCTAAGGAGCGTTTCGCATTGGCGGCAGGAATACTGGTTGGAAATTAAACTCATCCGATGGGAAGACAACGTAGTAGCAGATGCCCTGTCCTGTATGCACTAACCAGACATGACTCTTATTTTAAGGGGAGGGGTATGTGACGGTGTTCCCCCCCCTTATATTTCTCCCGCGCCTGCAGTAAGAGTCATGTCCACTTTACCCGAGCGTTCTCTAGGTCGCAGACATCAGTTTGGTATATGTGGGGGAATGTAGTGTTCTCGTAGTGCCGAGAAATTTATTAAAGAAGAGTATTTTGGGCTGTGGTTTAGGCCCTTTAGGAAGCCAATATGGCGCTGGCTCTTCTGTTTTCCCGCTAAAACTATGTGACGTCAGTGACATCAGATTGGTCGCCGACAGCGACGTGGCACAGGGAGCCAATGAAAACCTCCCGTGGCGAATATAACGTCACGAAGGAAGGGGGGGTCCGGTCAGAGCGCCACGGCGGCGCCATCAGTCTAAGACAGCACGTCAAGGAGGTCGGACGTGCGCTGGGGGGTCCTGTCAGTTGGACAGTTTACCCCGACTCCGGAGGATTTACGCATCACCCGTGGTCTGCTAACACCTGTGGGGTCTTCCTTCGTTCATGTGTTGAACCGAAGAAGGAATTGACGGGATATTGAGCAACAAGTGCTCCAGGAACAGGTGTTGTGCAAGAGTGGAGTCTAGGCAGCGACGTATGCGACGGCTGATAGCTCCACAGTGATGACGTAGTTGCTGAGCCAATCCTCCGTGAGGGAAGCAGTCTGACACGACACGTCAGGGAGGTTGGACGTGTGAAGATTGGTCCTGTCAGTTTGACAGTTGTTTCCCGCTCCCGTGGATTTTACGCGTCACCCGAAGTCTGCCAGTACTCTGTGAGGTCTTCCTTCGTTCATGTGTTGGACCAGAGAGGGAATCGACGGGATATTGAGCAACAAGTACTCCAGGACAGGTACTGTGCAAGAAGAAGTGAAGTCTGTGCAGTGACGTATACGACGTCTGGGGCAGTTCACCCGTTTGTGACGGCGTAGTGGCTGAACCGAGCCACTGGGAAGCAGAGGAAGAAGAAGACTATTCGGGAATCCAAACGACTGCAGCCGAGACGTAGGCGGGCAGCCGTAGCTGGGAGGAGAAGTCGACGGCCGGGAGACCGAATCCAACCCTACAAGAAGTCGAGGAGGAGCACGGACCTGCAGTGAAAAGGCACGGAGACGACGCGCTTACGGTGGGACGTTGATTGAGTTCCTGGAGGACACGACAGTGTGTGTGTGGGGGTGTTCCCTACACGAGGCAGGAGCCAGGACCAGGAGCTACAACTCAATTCTCAACGGAGGATAGGTGGAAGTAGGTGATTCTAGTTTCCCTCCCAATTCCCCTTTAGTCAGCTATATTATTTAGCCTGAGTATTTTGTATGTCGTGAGCAAGGCTCACCTATGTCACAGTAAGGCACCAGTGTGCAGAGTGGTACTATAAAGAGTACTCACGATATTTATGATTATTATTGGTGTATGCAGGCACCCGGAGTAATTGATGAATTTACTGTGTTGAGAATGTCTTTCATGAGACTTTAATGTGATCATATAGTGAGAGAATATATATATATAATTATGCCAGTATTTGGGAGTTAGGCTATGTGCCCAGTAACTATGTTATTACAGTTATTGATGTCTGACTCATCCATATATATATATATATATATATATGTCTATGCTCGTGTAATGAATAATCATTCATGTGTGCAGTGATTAATTGTGTTATCGCCCACGGAAGGAATTACTGAGAACTCCAGTGATATATACTTCATAAGTTATCATTAAATGAAGGGCAGTGTGTAATACCATGACAGTGAATTATTGTCACGTTTAATATAGAAATGTTTGATTGAGCCCAAGATCAGTGTAGCAAAGTATTTACATGCTATTGTCGGAAATATTGTGGGTTCGAACTTCTAGTGATCTTTGAGAACTTAAAGAAATTGGCGCGTCACGCCAAGCAAACAGATAAAGTAACATTCGCGTGGGGGGTAGTCGCCCAGCTGATTTTGACATTGACGAGAGGGGGAGTGTTGCCAGCTTAGTGAGTTCATATTTTATGTGGGAACGAACGACTCCCGCCTGAAACAGCTGTTTGCTTTTTTATATAATCTTGTGATGTCTTTGAATGAGTTTTAAGTAAAATACAAAATACATTGGTGTTTATATCATCCCCTCCATATTTCTTGTGGCTATATAATACCTGAAAGCAAAGAGTGATAGAAGTAAATACCTTCCTGATATCAGATCTATTGAGCGTGTTCTTGCCACTGTTACCACAATTCAACAAATCTACTGATGTGTTACTGGACACTGAAAACACCAGTTGGCGACCTTGTGGTTAGTAGTTGAGCCCTATGACGGGGCGGGCATACAACAGTTAAGTGAACAAGTTCTGTTCCCACTCCTTCTCGATCAGAGGCCGGTTGGGATTGACTGGGATACTCTCCTGGCATACAGTGGCGACGCGAGGATAGAGTGAAGACCCGCAGGGCTTGTCTATGCTCTATGCCTATGTCCATGCTCGAAGGGCAGAAGGGCAATTAAACGAAGGGCAGTGTGTTCTCCCCGCCGCACTCTTCTAAATGCCTATCAGATTCTAACTCTTCTATATTCATGCAGCGTCTTTATATATATATCTTCATATATGAAGAAATGGGTTTTTCATATATCTCGTTTTAGATTATAAATCATGGGTTTAAAACTGAAGAAAATCTTTAACCGTATTGTAGGTTTCTTTAGTTGCTGCCAGCCAGATACCTAGGATGAGGCTTCAGGACAAGAGGTCTCTTCGCAGGCTCCAGAAAAGTATTAGGGGGCATCTGAATTATTTTAAGTTGAATCTTAAAAGTCTTCGGAGGGATCAAAGATTTCTTCGGAGGGATCAAAAATTTCTTTGGAGGGATCAGAGATTTCTTCAGAGGGATCAGAGATTTGTTCGGCGGGATCAGGGAGGTTTTCAGGGGAACCAGAGATGTAATCGGAGGCAAAATGTGAAGTTGTCGACTTCCTTGGTAACTAGGTCAACCCCTTAGTATAAAACATTGACAGTACTGACACTACTGATCGTCTTCATAGTAACTAAAGTACTGTCACAACAGTACCACAATAGTGTCACAATAGCAGTTATGGCATAATTAATAATTACACCGACGATATTAACGACAGTTTTACACAGATGAACGCTTGTACCAGTGATACCGGTGGTAGTAATTATAATAGTCATAGTGAAATTGATAAGGGTAGCGATGACACCGGTTGTTATACGAATGGTACCAGTTAGCCTGAAAATGACCCATGCCCCGACGACATCCGTATTGAGGATGCTGAGATTACTGACGGATTTGAATCTGTTTCTAACAGTGGCAGACTGATCCCAGTAACTGACCCCGACCCATTCTCTTGCTCCCAGAGGGTAGCAGTTCTCATGGCGATGATGACCACCCACCGCCAGATTGTTCTCAATTGTATGAAGAACATCGATGCCGAAGATTATAATGTAACCAAAAACCGCATAAAATCTATCGTCTCAAAAATAAACGTAACCCCGTATTAGAAAATAATTGACAGTTTGTCTTTCGTTTTGAACGACATTGGTGTACGGGAAGAAAATGCCGAATGTTCGTGGCAAAGTTTTAGCTGCACGATGGACTTAGCTACCTACATAGAGGCTGTACCCTCCATTGAAGGGAAATTATGCAACACTTGCAAGATGCACCCAAACAGTTTAAAAATGTATTTACGAAAAGTGTCAAAATGCATCTTCTTCGAAGTAGAAGCCACGAAGTCCAGCTGGCCAAAAGATATAGAGTTTAACCACTATTATTCAACTACAGGAACGATCATCAGGCTTAAATACGCAATTGTGATCGATGTCGCCTATCTAGACACCTCACTTATATCTTTCCTCGATAGTTTCTCAGATATCTATACTGACATTGAATATTATGTAGTACTTTTCAATAACATTACGAAGTACTATAAGATCGTGAACCTCAAAAGTCCCTTCTTGCCTCACGAGGTAAGAGAGGTGTTAAGAAACACTGGGGGAGTACGTTCAATGTTCAGAAAAGTCGCTGGTCTCGCTTGCATCAAGTCTTCGGTAATTGCCTAGGCCATCAGGGCAGCACTGGCACTGACCTCCAATGCCACAGGCAAAATCCTAGTCCTGAATGGAGGTTCATCTTTGCCATCTGACGCTGTTGGCATAGTGGCGTCAGCGTCAGCCATTTTCTGTCTTGTCAACATTCTGGGGTCTGAGCGCATTAAGCTGGACGGATATATCCAAGAAAGAATTTTCATGAATGGCGGCCATAACTCAAGTATTGAACATGAAACGGTATGCAACATCATTGCAAAGGAAATAGGCAGAAAGGGAGACTTAGCTTATGATATTAAAGCGACACTTCGTTATTCCCCCAATTACTCCCTGCAGGCTATTAATGCACCTAATTGCATTACATCTAAGAAATCGAATGACACGACCACTGTAATGCACCTATTACACATGAGGAGTAAGGACGATATCGTCTGCGACTTCAAGCGTCAGGGCAACGAAATATAAACGGGACCGGTGTACGTCCAGGGAACCCTGAAGTACATCAACGCCAAAGGACAACAGATACAGCGAGTATTTAACTTTACTAACTTTAATATGGCGTGACAGACCGATATAAACGTTTCTGGTAATTATCTCGTGATGTGAGATAAATATTATTGAAATATCTAATCTCCCATATCTGTCTCTCACACTGGTCTTAGCAATAACCTAAATAATCTGGAAATCAATGTTTTTCTTGACCAATGTCATCCAAGGGTAAACAGCATAACAGACTCAGTGTTGCCACTACCACGGCATGGCGGACAGACCGGGGTAACGGTTAAAATTTCTGCCAGGCTGGGGTAGTGGTATGGTAGTGGTGGTGTGTATGGAAGATAGTAGTTAGTGAGGAAGATGGTAGTGTGTGTTGAAGATAGTAGTGAGTGTGGAAGTTGGTAGTGTGTGTAGATAATAGTAATGTGTGACGAAGATGGTAGTGTGAGTGGAAGATGGAAATGAGTGTGGAAAATGGTAGTGTGAGTGGAAGATGGAAATGAGTGTGGAAAATGGTAGTGTGAGTGTGGAAAATGGTAGTGTGAGTGGTAGATGGTAGTGTAAGTGAAAGATGGCAGTGTGAGTGGAAGATGGTAGTGAGTCTGGAAGATGGTAGTGAGTGTGGAAGATAATTAGTGAGTGTGGAAGATGGTAGTGAATGTGGAAGATGGTAGTAAGTGTGGAAGGTGGTAGTGAGTGTGGAAGATGGTAGTTAGTGAGGAAGATGGTAGTGAGTGTGAAATATTGTAGTGTGTGAGGAAGATGGTAGTGAGTGTGGATGATGGTAATGAGTGAGGAAGATGGTAGTGTGTGAGGAAGATTGTAGTGAGTGTGGAAGATGGTAGTGAGTGTGGAAGATAGTAATGTGTGTGGAAGATAGTAGTGGGCGAGGAAGATAGTCGTGAGTGTGGAAGATCGTATTGAGTGTGGAAGATGGTATTGTGTGAGGAAGGCGGTAGTGTGTGTGTGTGTGGAAAATGATAAGAGTGGAAAATGGTAGTGTTTGTGGAAGATGATAGTGAGTGTGGAAGATGGAAATGAGTGTGGAAGATGGTAGTGTGTGAGGAAGATGGTAGTGTGTGTGGAAGATGGTAGTGAGTGTAAAAGATAGCAGTGGGGGAGGAAGATGGTAGTGAATGGGGAAGATGGTACTGTGTGTGGTAGATGATAGTGAGAGTGAAAGATAATAGTGAGGTAAATGGTAGTGTGTGTGGAAGATGGTAGTGAGTGTGGAAAATGGTAGTGTGCGTGGAAGACGGTAGTGTGGAAGATCTTATTGTGTGTGGAAGATGGTAGAGTGTGTGGAAGATAGTAGTGTGTGAAGAAGCTGGTAGTTAGTGTTAAAGATAGTAGTGTGTGGAAGATGGTATTGTGTAGTAACGATGGTAGTGGGAGTGGAAGATAATGGTGAGTGTGGAAGATGGTAATGTATGTGGAATATGATAATGTATGTGGAAGATTGTAGTGAGTGTGTGAAAGATAGTAGAATGTGGAAGATGGTAGTGAGTGTGGAAGATGATAGTGAGTGTGGAAGATGGTAGTGTGTGTGGATGATTGTAGTGTTGTGAAAGATGGTAGTGAGTGTGGAAGATTGTAGTGTTACTGGAAGAGGGTAGTGTGAGTGGAAGATGGAAGTGTGAGTGAAAGATAGTAGAGTGTGGAAGATGGTAGTGTAAGTGGAAGATTGTAGTGTCAGTAGAAGATGGTAGTGAGTGTGGAAGATGGTAGTGAGTGTGGAAGACGGTAGTGAGCGAAGAAGATAGTAGTGAGAGTGAAAGATGGTAGTGAGTGTAGAAGTTGGTAGTGTGAAAGACGGTAATATGCTATGAAGATGGTAGTGTGAAAGACGGTAATATGCTATGAAGATGGTAGTGTGTGTGTGTCTGGAAGTTGGTAGTGTGTGTGTGTGGAAGATGGTAGTGTGAGTGGAAGAAAGTAGTGTGTGTGGAAGATAGTAATGAGTGTAGAAGATGATAGTGTGGAAGATGGTAGTGAGTGTGGAAGATATTAGTTAGTGTTGACGATGGTGGTGTATGTGGAAGATGGTAGTGTGTGTGTGGAAGATGGTAATGTGTATGGAAGATAGTAGTGTATGTGTAAGATGGTATTGTGTGTGGAAGATGGTAGTGAGTGTGGAAGATGGTAGTGAGTGTGGAAGATGGTAGTGAGTGTGGAAGATGGTAGTGAGTGTGGCAGATGGTAGTGAGTGTGGAAGATGGTAGTGAGTCTGGAAGATAGTAGTGAGTGTGGAAGATGTCATTGTGTGAGAAAGATAGTACTGTGGGTGATTAAGATGGTAGTGAGTGTGGGAGATGGCAGTGTGTGTGGAAGATGGTAGTATGTGTGGAAGATAGTAGTGTGTGTGAAAGATGGTAATGTGGGAGGAAGACGGTAGTGAGTGTGGAAGATAGTAGTTAGTGTGGAAGATGATAGTGTGGAAGATGGTAGTGTGTGTGAAAGACGGTAATGTGTGTGAAAGATGGTAATGTGGGAGGAAGAGGGTAGTGAGTGTGGAAGATGATAGTGTGGAAGATGGTAGTGAGTATGGAAGATGTTAGAGTGCGTGGAAGATAGTAGTGAGTGTGGAAGATGGTAGTGAGTGTGGAAGATGGTAGTGTGGCAGATAGTAGTGAGTGTGGAAGATGGTAGTGTGTGTAGATGATGGTAGAGTGTGATGAACATGGTAATGTGTGAGGAAGATGGTAGAGAGTGTGGAAGATGATAGTGTGGAAGATAATAGTGAGTGTAGAAGATGGTAGTGTGGATGATGGTAGTGAGTTTAGAAGATGACAGTGTGTAAGATGGTATTGAGGGTGGAAGATAGTGGTGAGTGTGGAAGACGGAAGTGAGTGTGGAAGATGCTAGTGAGTGTGGAATATAGTATTGTGTGAGGAAGACGGTAGTGAGTGTGTGGAAGACGATAGTGTAGAAAATGGTAGTGTGTGTGGAATATGGATGTGAGTGTGGAAGATGGTAGTGAGTGTGGAAGATGAAAGTGTGTGTGGAAAATTGTAGTGTGTGTGTGAAAGACGGTAGTTAGTGAGGAAGATAGTAGTGATTGTGGATGATGGTAATGAGTGAGGAAGATTGCAGTATGTGAGGAAGATGGTAGTGAGTGTGGAAGATAGTGTGGAAAATGGTAGAGTGGAATATCTTAGTGTGTGTGGAAGATTGTAGAGTGTGTGGAAGATAATAGTGAGTGTGGAAGATGGTAGTGTGTGTGGAAGATAGTAGTGTGTGAAGAAGCTGGTAGTTAGTGTTAAAAATAGTAGCGTGTGGAAGATGGTATTGTGTAATAACGATGGTAGTGAGTGTGGTAGATAATAGTGAGTGTGGAAGATGGTAATGTATGTGGAAGATGGTAATGTATGTGGAAGATTGTAGTGAGTGTGTGAAAGATGGTAAAATGTGGAAGATGGTAGTGAGTGTGGGAGATTGTAGTGTGACTGGAAGAGTGTAAGATGGTAGTGTAAGTGAAAGTTGGCAGTGTGAGTGGAAGATGGTAGTGAGTCTGGAAGATGGTAGTGAGTGTGGAAGATAATTAGTGAGTGTGGAAGATGGTAGTTAGTGAGGAAGATGGTAGTGAGTGTGAAATATTGTAGTGTGTGAGGAAGACGGTAGTGAGTGTGGATGACGGTAATGAGTGAGGAAGATGGTAGTGTGTGAGGAAGATTGTAGTGAGTGTGGAAGATGGTAGTGAGTGTGAAAGATAGTAATGTGTGTGGAAGATAGTAGTGGGCGAGGAAGATAGTCGTGAGTGTGGAAGATCGTATTGAGTGTGGAAGATGGTATTGTGTGAGGAAGGCGGTAGTGTGTGTGTGTGTGGAAAATGATAGGGTGGAAAATGGTAGTGTTTGTAGAAGATGATAGTGAGTGTGGAAGATGGAAATGAATGTGGAAGATGGTAATGTGTGAGGAAGATGGTAGTGTGTGTGGAAGATGGTAGTGAGTGTAAAAGATAGCAGTGGAGGAGGAAGATGGTAGTGAATGGGGAAGATGGTAGTGTGTGTGGTAGATGATAGTGAGAGTGAAAGATAATAGTGAGGTAAATGGTAGTGTGTGTGGAAGATGGTAGTGAGTGTGGAAAATGGTAGTGTGCGTGGAAGACGGTAGTGTGGAAGATCTTATTGTGTGTGGAAGATGGTAGAGTGAGTGGAAGATAGTAGTGTGTGAAGAAGCTGGTAGTTAGTGTGTGAAGAAGCTGGTAGTTAGTGTTAAAGATAGTAGTGTGTGGAAGATGGTATTGTGTAGTAACGATGGTAGTGGGAGTGGAAGATAATGGTGAGTGTGGAAGATGGTAATGTATGTGGAAAATGATAATGTATGTGGAAGATTGTAGTGAGTGTGTGAAAGATAGTAGAATGTGGAAGATGGTAGTGAGTCTGGAAGATGGTAGTGAGTGTGGAAGATAATTAGTGAGTGTGGAAGATGGTAGTGAATGTGGAAGATGGTAGTAAGTGTGGAAGGTGGTAGTGAGTGTGGAAGATGGTAGTTAGTGAGGAAGATGGTAGTGAGTGTGAAATATTGTAGTGTGTGAGGAAGATGGTAGTGAGTGTGGATGATGGTAATGAGTGAGGAAGATGGTAGTGTGTGAGGAAGATTGTAGTGAGTGTGGAAGATGGTAGTGAGTGTGGAAGATAGTAATGTGTGTGGAAGATAGTAGTGGGCGAGGAAGATAGTCGTGAGTGTGGAAGATCGTATTGAGTGTGGAAGATGGTATTGTGTGAGGAAGGCGGTAGTGTGTGTGTGTGTGGAAAATGATAAGAGTGGAAAATGGTAGTGTTTGTGGAAGATGATAGTGAGTGTGGAAGATGGAAATGAGTGTGGAAGATGGTAGTGTGTGAGGAAGATGGTAGTGTGTGTGGAAGATGGTAGTGAGTGTAAAAGATAGCAGTGGGGGAGGAAGATGGTAGTGAATGGGGAAGATGGTACTGTGTGTGGTAGATGATAGTGAGAGTGAAAGATAATAGTGAGGTAAATGGTAGTGTGTGTGGAAGATGGTAGTGAGTGTGGAAAATGGTAGTGTGCGTGGAAGACGGTAGTGTGGAAGATCTTATTGTGTGTGGAAGATGGTAGAGTGTGTGGAAGATAGTAGTGTGTGAAGAAGCTGGTAGTTAGTGTTAAAGATAGTAGTGTGTGGAAGATGGTATTGTGTAGTAACGATGGTAGTGGGAGTGGAAGATAATGGTGAGTGTGGAAGATGGTAATGTATGTGGAATATGATAATGTATGTGGAAGATTGTAGTGAGTGTGTGAAAGATAGTAGAATGTGGAAGATGGTAGTGAGTGTGGAAGATGATAGTGAGTGTGGAAGATGGTAGTGTGTGTGGATGATTGTAGTGTTGTGAAAGATGGTAGTGAGTGTGGAAGATTGTAGTGTTACTGGAAGAGGGTAGTGTGAGTGGAAGATGGAAGTGTGAGTGAAAGATAGTAGAGTGTGGAAGATGGTAGTGTAAGTGGAAGATTGTAGTGTCAGTAGAAGATGGTAGTGAGTGTGGAAGATGGTAGTGAGTGTGGAAGACGGTAGTGAGCGAAGAAGATAGTAGTGAGAGTGAAAGATGGTAGTGAGTGTAGAAGTTGGTAGTGTGAAAGACGGTAATATGCTATGAAGATGGTAGTGTGAAAGACGGTAATATGCTATGAAGATGGTAGTGTGTGTGTGTCTGGAAGTTGGTAGTGTGTGTGTGTGGAAGATGGTAGTGTGAGTGGAAGAAAGTAGTGTGTGTGGAAGATAGTAATGAGTGTAGAAGATGATAGTGTGGAAGATGGTAGTGAGTGTGGAAGATATTAGTTAGTGTTGACGATGGTGGTGTATGTGGAAGATGGTAGTGTGTGTGTGGAAGATGGTAATGTGTATGGAAGATAGTAGTGTATGTGTAAGATGGTATTGTGTGTGGAAGATGGTAGTGAGTGTGGAAGATGGTAGTGAGTGTGGAAGATGGTAGTGAGTGTGGAAGATGGTAGTGAGTGTGGCAGATGGTAGTGAGTGTGGAAGATGGTAGTGAGTCTGGAAGATAGTAGTGAGTGTGGAAGATGTCATTGTGTGAGAAAGATAGTACTGTGGGTGATTAAGATGGTAGTGAGTGTGGGAGATGGCAGTGTGTGTGGAAGATGGTAGTATGTGTGGTAGATAGTAGTGTGTGTGAAAGATGGTAATGTGGGAGGAAGACGGTAGTGAGTGTGGAAGATAGTAGTTAGTGTGGAAGATGATAGTGTGGAAGATGGTAGTGTGTGTGAAAGACGGTAATGTGTGTGAAAGATGGTAATGTGGGAGGAAGAGGGTAGTGAGTGTGGAAGATGATAGTGTGGAAGATGGTAGTGAGTATGGAAGATGTTAGAGTGCGTGGAAGATAGTAGTGAGTGTGGAAGATGGTAGTGAGTGTGGAAGATGGTAGTGTGGCAGATAGTAGTGAGTGTGGAAGATGGTAGTGTGTGTAGATGATGGTAGAGTGTGATGAACATGGTAATGTGTGAGGAAGATGGTAGAGAGTGTGGAAGATGATAGTGTGGAAGATAATAGTGAGTGTAGAAGATGGTAGTGTGGATGATGGTAGTGAGTTTAGAAGATGACAGTGTGTAAGATGGTATTGAGGGTGGAAGATAGTGGTGAGTGTGGAAGACGGAAGTGAGTGTGGAATATAGTATTGTGTGAGGAAGACGGTAGTGAGTGTGTGGAAGACGATAGTGTAGAAAATGGTAGTGTGTGTGGAATATGGATGTGAGTGTGGAAGATGGTAGTGAGTGTGGAAGATGAAAGTGTGTGTGGAAAATTGTAGTGTGTGTGTGAAAGACGGTAGTTAGTGAGGAAGATGGTAGTGATTGTGGATGATGGTAATGAGTGAGGAAGATTGCAGTATGTGAGGAAGATGGTAGTGAGTGTGGAAGATAGTGTGGAAAATGGTAGAGTGGAATATCTTAGTGTGTGTGGAAGATTGTAGAGTGTGTGGAAGATAATAGTGAGTGTGGAAGATGGTAGTGTGTGTGGAAGATAGTAGTGTGTGAAGAAGCTGGTAGTTAGTGTTAAAAATAGTAGCGTGTGGAAGATGGTATTGTGTAATAACGATGGTAGTGAGTGTGGTAGATAATAGTGAGTGTGGAAGATGGTAATGTATGTGGAAGATGGTAATGTATGTGGAAGATTGTAGTGAGTGTGTGAAAGATGGTAAAATGTGGAAGATGGTAGTGAGTGTGGGAGATTGTAGTGTGACTGGAAGAGTGTAAGATGGTAGTGTAAGTGAAAGTTGGCAGTGTGAGTGGAAGATGGTAGTGAGTCTGGAAGATGGTAGTGAGTGTGGAAGATAATTAGTGAGTGTGGAAGATGGTAGTTAGTGAGGAAGATGGTAGTGAGTGTGAAATATTGTAGTGTGTGAGGAAGACGGTAGTGAGTGTGGATGACGGTAATGAGTGAGGAAGATGGTAGTGTGTGAGGAAGATTGTAGTGAGTGTGGAAGATGGTAGTGAGTGTGAAAGATAGTAATGTGTGTGGAAGATAGTAGTGGGCGAGGAAGATAGTCGTGAGAGTGGAAGATCGTATTGAGTGTGGAAGATGGTATTGTGTGAGGAAGGCGGTAGTGTGTGTGTGTGTGGAAAATGATAGGGTGGAAAATGGTAGTGTTTGTAGAAGATGATAGTGAGTGTGGAAGATGGAAATGAGTGTGGAAGATGGTAATGTGTGAGGAAGATGGTAGTGTGTGTGGAAGATGGTAGTGAGTGTAAAAGATAGCAGTGGATGAGGAAGATGGTAGTGAATGGGGAAGATGGTAGTGTGTGTGGTACTTGATAGTGAGAGTGAAAGATAATAGTGAGGTAAATGGTAGTGTGTGTGGAAGATGGTAGTGAGTGTGGAAAATGGTAGTGTGCGTGGAAGACGGTAGTGTGGAAGATCTTATTGTGTGTGGAAGATGGTAGAGTGAGTGGAAGATAGTAGTGTGTGAAGAAGCTGGTAGTTAGTGTGTGAAGAAGCTGGTAGTTAGTGTTAAAGATAGTAGTGTGTGGAAGATGGTATTGTGTAGTAACGATGGTAGTGGGAGTGGAAGATAATGGTGAGTGTGGAAGATGGTAATGTATGTGGAAAATGATAATGTATGTGGAAGATTGTAGTGAGTGTGTGAAAGATAGTAGAATGTGGAAGATGGTAGTGAGTGTGGAAGATGATAGTGAGTGTGGAAGATGGTAGTGTGTGTGGATGATTGTAGTGTGTGTGAAAGATGGTAGTGAGTGTGGAAGATTGTAGTGTTACTGGAAGAGGGTAGTGTGAGTGGAAGATGGAAGTGTGAGTGAAAGATAGTAGAGTGTGGAAGATGGTAGTGTAAGTGGAAGATTGTAGTGTCAGTAGAAGATGGTAGTGAGTGTGGAAGATGGTAGTGAGTGTGGAAGACGGTAGTGAGTGAAGAAGATAGTAGTGAGAGTGAAAGATGGTAGTGAGTGTAGAAGTTGGTAGTGTGAAAGACGATAATATGCTATGAAGATGGTAGTGTGAAAGACGGTAATATGCTATGAAGATGGTAGTGTGTGTGGAAGATAGTAATGAGTGTAGAAGATGATAGTGTGGAAGATGGTAGTGAGTGTGGAAGATATTAGTTAGTGTTGACGATGGTGGTGTATGTGGAAGATGGTAGTGTGTGTGTGGAAGATGGTAATGTGTATGGAAGATAGTAGTGTATGTGTAAGATGGTATTGTGTGTGGAAGATGGTAGTGAGTGTGGAAGATGGTAGTGAGTGTGGAAGATGGTAGTGAGTGTGGAAGATGGTAGTGAGTGTGGCAGATGGTAGTGAGTGTGGAAGATGGTAGTGAGTCTGGAAGATAGTAGTGAGTGTGGAAGATGTCATTGTGTGAGAAAGATAGTACTGTGGGTGATTAAGATGGTAGTGAGTGTGGGAGATGGCAGTGTGTGTGGAAGATGGTAGTATGTGTGGAAGATAGTAGTGTGTGTGAAAGATGGTAATGTGGGAGGAAGACGGTAGTGAGTGTGGAAGATAGTAGTTAGTGTGGAAGATGATAGTGTGGAAGATGGTAGTGTGTGTGAAAGACGGTAATGTGTGTGAAAGATGGTAATGTGGGAGGAAGAGGGTAGTGAGTGTGGAAGATGATAGTGTGGAAGATGGTAGTGAGTATGGAAGATGTTAGAGTGCGTGGAAGATAGTAGTGAGTGTGGAAGATGGTAGTGAGTGTGGAAGATGGTAGTGTGGCAGATAGTAGTGAGTGTGGAAGATGGTTGTGTGTGTAGATGATGGTAGAGTGTGATGAACATGGTAATGTGTGAGGAAGATGGTAGAGAGTGTGGAAGATGATAGTGTGGAAGATAATAGTGAGTGTAGAAGATGGTAGTGTGGATGATGGTAGTGAGTTTAGAAGATGACAGTGTGTAAGATGGTATTGAGGGTGGAAGATAGTGGTGAGTGTGGAAGACGGAAGTGAGTGTGGAAGATGCTAGTGAGTGTGGAATATAGTATTGTGTGAGGAAGACGGTAGTGAGTGTGTGGAAGACGATAGTGTAGAAAATGGTAGTGTGTGTGGAATATGGATGTGAGTGTGGAAGATGGTAGTGAGTGTGGAAGATGAAAGTGTGTGTGGAAAATTGTAGTGTGTGTGTGAAAGACGGTAGTTAGTGAGGAAGATGGTAGTGATTGTGGATGATGGTAATGAGTGAGGAAGATTGCAGTATGTGAGGAAGATGGTAGTGAGTGTGGAAGATAGTGTGGAAAATGGTAGAGTGGAATATCTTAGTGTGTGTGGAAGATTGTAGAGTGTGTGGAAGATAATAGTGAGTGTGGAAGATGGTAGTGTGTGTGGAAGATAGTAGTGTGTGAAGAAGCTGGTAGTTAGTGTTAAAAATAGTAGCGTGTGGAAGATGGTATTGTGTAATAACGATGGTAGTGAGTGTGGTAGATAATAGTGAGTGTGGAAGATGGTAATGTATGTGGAAGATGGTAATGTATGTGGAAGATTGTAGTGAGTGTGTGAAAGATGGTAAAATGTGGAAGATGGTAGTGAGTGTGGGAGATTGTAGTGTGACTGGAAGAGTGTAAGATGGTAGTGTAAGTGAAAGTTGGCAGTGTGAGTGGAAGATGGTAGTGAGTCTGGAAGATGGTAGTGAGTGTGGAAGATAATTAGTGAGTGTGGAAGATTGTAGTTAGTGAGGAAGATGGTAGTGAGTGTGAAATATTGTAGTGTGTGAGGAAGACGGTAGTGAGTGTGGATGACGGTAATGAGTGAGGAAGATGGTAGTGTGTGAGGAAGATTGTAGTGAGTGTGGAAGATGGTAGTGAGTGTGAAAGATAGTAATGTGTGTGGAAGATAGTAGTGGGCGAGGAAGATAGTCGTGAGTGTGGAAGATCGTATTGAGTGTGGAAGATGGTATTGTGTGAGGAAGGCGGTAGTGTGTGTGTGTGTGGAAAATGATAGGGTGGAAAATGGTAGTGTTTGTAGAAGATGATAGTGAGTGTGGAAGATGGAAATGAATGTGGAAGATGGTAATGTGTGAGGAAGATGGTAGTGTGTGTGGAAGATGGTAGTGAGTGTAAAAGATAGCAGTGGAGGAGGAAGATGGTAGTGAATGGGGAAGATGGTAGTGTGTGTGGTAGATGATAGTGAGAGTGAAAGATAATAGTGAGGTAAATGGTAGTGTGTGTGGAAGATGGTAGTGAGTGTGGAAAATGGTAGTGTGCGTGGAAGACGGTAGTGTGGAAGATCTTATTGTGTGTGGAAGATGGTAGAGTGAGTGGAAGATAGTAGTGTGTGAAGAAGCTGGGAGTTAGTGTGTGAAGAAGCTGGTAGTTAGTGTTAAAGATAGTAGTGTGTGGAAGATGGTATTGTGTAGTAACGATGGTAGTGGGAGTGGAAAATAATGGTGAGTGTGGAAGATGGTAATGTATGTGGAATATGATAATGTATGTGGAAGATTGTAGTGAGTGTGTGAAAGATAGTAGAATGTGGAAGATGGTAGTGAGTGTGGAAGATGATAGTGAGTGTGGAAGATGGTAGTGTGTGTGGATGATTGTAGTGTGTGTGAAAGATGGTAGTGAGTGTGGAAGATTGTAGTGTTACTGGAAGAGGGTAGTGTGAGTGGAAGATGGAAGTGTGAGTGAAAGATAGTAGAGTGTGGAAGATGGTAGTGTAAGTGGAAGATTGTAGTGTCAGTAGAAGATGGTAGTGAGTGTGGAAGATGGTAGTGAGTGTGGAAGACGGTAGTGAGTGAAGAAGATAGTAGTGAGAGTGAAAGATGGTAGTGAGTGTAGAAGTTGGTAGTGTGAAAGACGGTAATATGCTATGAAGATGGTAGTGTGAAAGACGGTAATATGCTATGAAGATGGAAGTGTGTGTGTGTGTCTGGAAGTTGGTAGTGTGTGTGTGTGGAAGATGGTAGTGTGAGTGGAATAAAGTAGTGTGTGTGGAAGATAGTAATGAGTGTAGAAGATGATAGTGTGGAAGATGGTAGTGAGTGTGGAAGATATTAGTTAGTGTGGACGATGGTGGTGAATGTGGAAGATGGTAGTGTGTGTGTGGAAGATGGTAATGTGTATGGAAGATAGTAGTGTATGTGTAAGATGGTAGTGTGTGTGGAAGATGGTAGTGAGTGTGGAAGATGGTAGTGAGTATGGAAGATGGTAGTGAGTGTGGAAGATAGTAGTGAGTGTGGAAGATGTCATTGTGTGAGAAAGATAGTACTGTGGGTGATTAAGATGGTAGTGAGTGTGGGAGATGGCAGTGTGTGTGGAAGATGGTAGTATGTGTGGAAGATAGTAGTGTGTGTGAAAGATGGTAATGTGTATGGAAGATAGTAGTGTATGTGTAAGATGGTAGTGTGTGTGGAAGATGGTGTGAGTGTGGAAGATGGTAGTGAGTGTGGAAGATGGTAGTGAGTGTGGAAGATGGTAGTGAGTGTAGCAGATGGTAGTGAGTGTGGAAGATGGTAGTGAGTGTGGAAAATGGTAGTGTGAGTGGAAGATGGTAGTGAGTCTGGAAGATAGTAGTGAGTGTGGAAGATGTCATTGTGTGAGAAAGATAGTACTGTGGGTGATTAAGATGGTAGTGAGTGTAGGAGATGGCAGTGTGTGTGGAATATGGTAGTATGTGTGGAAGATAGTAGTGTGTGTGAAAGATGGTAATGTGGGAGGAAGACGGTAGTGAGTGTGGAAGATAGTAGTTAGTGTGGAAGATGATAGTGTGGAAGATGGTAGTGTGTGTGAAAGACGGTAATGTGTGTGAAAGATGATAATGTGGGAGGAAGACGGTAGTGAGTGTGGAAGATGATAGTGTGGAAGATGGTAGTGAGTATGGAAGATGTTAGAGTGCGTGGAAGATAGTAGTGAGTGTGGAAGATGGTAGTGAGTGTGGAAGATGGTAGTGTGGCAGATAGTAGTGAGTGTGGAAGATGGTAGTGTGTGTGGATGATGGTAGAGTGTGATGAACATGGTAATGTGTGAGGAAGATGGTAGAGAGTGTGGAAGATGATAGTGTGGAAGATAATAGTGAGTGTAGAAGATGGTAGTGTGGATAATGGTAGTGAGTTTAGAAGATGACAGTGTGTAAGATGGTATTGAGGGTGGAAGATACTGGTGAGTGTGGAAGACGGAAGTGAGTGTGGAAGATGCTAGTGAGTGTTATTATAGTCTTTGGGTTGGTTGATGTTGTCGTCGTTGATCCTTATCTATGGACAGCCCAACCCACAACTCGGTAGAGTGCTTATACTAGGAGATCACACTAGGCGCTTCTGGCTCTTGGAGAGGGGCTCAACGTCACACGTTTAGGGGATGCGGCTCCAACACTTAGCCTCGTTGTCACGTGCACACACCCACTCGAGCCGCTGTGACTCCCCACTCTCTCCTTATGAGATATGATCTCCTCAATCCCCTATGACTTACTAGTATTACCTCCTACCCTGTCCACAGCAGTGGTTCTTGGTTCTTTCTCTCTCTCTCTCCTTCTTTACTACCTCCTGGGAAGCCTCACTAGGACAAGGGCAAACACCGGCAAATTGGGATACATTTACTGGACAAAGCACATACACGATACATACACACATATAGTAATAATGAATCTTATACTCTATAATATTACAATCAGGTTGCTCTCCAACACCATCAGAACTCTATTGTCAGTTTACCAAGTGGTATCCTATCTCCTGGTTCACCACCTGATACTATCAACCACCTCAAGTTGATCAAGTCTACATACACTGTTGCACCATCAGCAAGAGAATATATATATGTATCTATAAATATGTACAAAGAAAATCAGCATTTGAATGCAATAACATATATCAGTATAAATGTTCATTGATACACAACAATGATCAATCGATCACTCTATCAGTCCTAGAACGCATACGTCTATAGGTAATCCAGCCTACGACTGTAACTCTTAAACTTCAGTATAAAACACTCCTTGACATAAGAATGCAAACAGTCACTCACCTCTCACTGCGTCTTGCACGCTAATGACAACCAAACACTATCAACTCCCTACAAGTAATCCACCAGAACTTCCTTTCCACCTCTGGAAGTTCACTACCCTGATATCTTCAGGTTCTTCTGGGTTTAACTACCAGGATCCTCTGCATCTCCTCCAGGCTGCTATCATGAAGTTTTCCTTGAGCAACTATGGTGCTCTACTACTTCTGCTAGGTTCCTCCACAGCTCTCTTGGCTGCTACACCATGAAGTTTCCTCGAGCAACTATGGTGCTTCACCACCTCTACAGAAGCACGTGACACTCCCCTTCACTGCTTCTCCTCACAGCTCGAGGTCCTCTGCTCCACTACCTTGGAGTCTCATCAACTACTTCATCTGTGCTGGCTTCGAAGTTCTCAGCAACTTCTTCCCAAAGGCAAACCTGCAACCCATCGACACTCCAATAAAATTGTTTCCCCTTTAACACATAAACAAAAATAACCACACAATATGCTTGCCTCAAACCTCTATCTGTCCTCTACATACAGTGAGAGTGGACTCCCCCGTTTTGGGCGGGTCCATACTCCACCTCGCCCGGCGGGCCTCCTCACTCAGGGAGGGTCCTTCACCGTCAGGAGCCAGGCTCCCTCAGTTGCCTGCCAGCGCTCAGAGGGGATGGACGTCGCTCCGTGTTCCTCCCTCTCCACTCTCTTATTTTAGGCTTTCTGCCTTATTAAAACATGTCTAACTTATCAATAAACATTGCTACTGTCGCTGGGCACACGACCAACTACAAGCAATCACTATGAACTGGCGTATATCGTGCTTACCACAGATTATCTGGTCGAGGGCGCTCTCCCTCTGACGGCGTCTGGTCAGGGCGCTCCACACAGCCCACGAAAATGCCTCTGAGCAGCTTATTAAACTCTCCTCGCTGTCTGAGACTTGAGACCATAACGTTCTCAGCTCAATTTCACAGCTGGCACGTCTGCACACTTCTCTTCTCTTGGAGATATATCACTAGGGGTTCCTTTCTGACGGGAGCTCAATGGAGCGCGGCTTTCCCCCTGCGATGTCTGGCCTCAAGTGAGGTCAAAGCCCCTCCAGAAGCGAGCCTCACGCCTCCAGCAAAATGTCCACATCTCCTAGCCAGTCATTTATCTGTTTCCTTCTTCACTGCCCATAATCTTAAATTGTTATATATATCCAAGCAACTATTTTACATATGGGTTATCACCTCAATATTTGCTAGACCTTCTAATCAGGTCAGGCTTGATGAATAACTCTCAAGGAGGGAGACTCGTTTCTCCTGTAGGCTGAGATCATAACAGTGTGGAATATAGTATTGTGTGAGGAAGACGGTAGTGAGTGTGTGGAAGACGATAGTGTAGAAAATGGTAGTGTGTGTGGAAGATGGATGTGAGTGTGGAAGATGGTAGTGAGTGTGGAAGATGGCAGTGTGTGTGGAAAATTGTAGTGTGTGTGTGAAAGATGGTAGTTAGTGAGGAAGATGGTAGTGATTGTGGATGATGGTAATGAGTGAGGAAGATTGTAGTATGTGAGGAAGATGGTAGTGAGTGTGGAAGATAGTGTGAAAAATGGTAGAGTGGAATATCGTAGTGTGTGTGGAAGATGGTAGAGTGTGTGGAAGATAATAGTGAGTGTGGAAGATGGTAGTGTGTGTGGAAGATAGTAGTGTGTGAAGAAGCTGGTAGTTAGTGTTAAAAATAGTAGCGTGTGGAAGATGGTATTGTGTAATAACGATGGTAGTGAGTGTGGAAGATAATAGTGAGTGTGGAAGATGGTAATGTATGTGGAAGATGGTAATGTATGTGGAAGATTGTAGTGAGTGTGTGAAAGATGGTAACATGTGGAAGATGGTAGTGAGTGTGGAAGATTGTAGTGTGACTGGAAGAGGGTAGTGTGAGTGGAAGATGGAAGTGTGAGTGAAAGATAGTAGAGTGTGGAAGATGGTAGTGTAAGTGGAAGATTGTAGTGTCAGTAGAAGATGTAGTGAGTGTGGAAGATGGTATTGAGTGTGGAAAATGGTAGTTAGTGAAGAAGATGATACTGAGAGTGAAAGATAGTAGTGAGTGTAGAAGATGGTAGTGTGTATGGAAGATAGTAGTGTGTGTGTAAGATAGTAGTGAGTGTGGAAGTTGGTAGTGTGTGTAGATAATAGTAATGTGTGACGAAGAGGGTAGTGTGAGTGGAAGATGGAAATGAGTGTGGAAAAAGGTAGTGTGAGTGGTAGATGGTAGTGTAAGTGAAAGATGGCAGTGTGAGTGGAAGATGGTAGTGAGTCTGGAAGATGGTAGTGAGTGTGGAAGATAATTAGTGAGTGTGGAAGATGGTAGTGAATGTGGAAGATGGTAGTAAGTGTGGAAGGTGGTAGTGAGTGTGGAAGATGGTAGTTAGTGAGGAAGATGGTAGTGAGTGTGAAATATTGTAGTGTGTGAGGAACGCGGTAGTGAGTGTGGATGATGGTAATGAGTGAGGAAGATGGTAGTGTGTGAAGAAGATTGTAGTGAGTGTGGAAGATGGTAGTGAGTGTGGAAGATAGTAATGTGTGTGGAAGATAGTAGTGGGCGAGGAAGATAGTAGTGAGTGTGGAAGATCGTATTGAGTGTGGAAGATGGTATTGTGTAAGGAAGGTGGTAGTGTGTGTGTGTGTGGAAAATGATAGAGTGGAAAATGGTAGTGTTTGTGGAAGATGATAGTGAGTGCGGAAGATGGAAATGAGTGTGGAAGATGGTAGTGTGTGAGGAAGATGCTAGTGTGTGTGGAAGATGGTAGTGAGTGTAGAAGATAGCAGTGGGGGAGGAAGATGGTAGTGAATGGGGAAGATGGTAGTGTGTGTGGTAGATGATAGTGAGAGTGAAAGATAATAGTGAGGTAAATGGTAGTGTGTGTGGAAGATGGTAATGAGTGTGGAAAATGGTAGTGTGCGTGGAAGACGGTAGTGTGGAAGATCTTATTGTGTGTGGAAGATGGTAGAGTGTGTGGAAGATAGTAGTGTGTGAAGAAGCTGGTAGTTAGTGTTAAAGATAGTAGTGTGTGGAAGATGGTAGTGTAAGTGGAAGATTGTAGTGTCAGTAGAAGATGGTATTGAGTGTGGAAGATGATAGTGAGTGTGGAAGACGGTAGTGAGTGAAGAAGATAGTAGTGAGAGTGAAAGATGGTAGTGAGTGTAGATGTTGGTAGTGTGAAAGACGGTAATATGCAATGAAGATGGTAGTGTGTGTGTGTCTGGAAGTTGGTAGTGTGTGTGTGTGGAAGATGGTAGTGTGAGTGGAAGAAAGTAGTGTGTGTGGAAGATAGTAATGAGTGTAGAAGATGATAGTGTGGAAGATGGTAGTGAGTGTGGAAGATATTAGTTAGTGTGGACGATGGTGGTGTATGTGGAAGATGGTAGTGTGTGTGTGGAAGTTGGTAATGTGTACGGAAGATAGTAGTGTATGTGTAAGATGGTAGTGTGTGTGGAAGATGGTGGTGATTGTGGAAGATGGTAGTGAGTGTGGAAGATGGTAGTGAGTGTGGAAGATGGTAGTGAGTGTGGCAGATGGTAGTGAGTGTGGAAGATGGTAGTGAGTGTGAAAAATGGTAGTGTGAGTGGAAGATGGTAGTGAGTCTGCAAGATAGTAGTGAGTGTGGAAGATGTCACTGTGTGAGAAAGATAGTACTGTGGGTGATTAAGATGGTAGTGAGTGTGGGAGATGTCAGTGTGTGTGGAAGATGGTAGTATGTGTGGAAGATAGTAGTGTGTGTGAAAGATGGTAATGTGGGAGGAAGACGGTAGTGAGTGTGGAAGATAGTAGTTAGTGAGGAAGATTATAGTGTGGCAGATGGTAGTGTGTGTGAAAGACGGTAATGTGTGTGAAAGATGGTAATGTGGAAGGAAGACGGTAGTGAGTGTGGAAGATGATAGTGTGGAAGATGGTAGTGAGTATGGAAGATGTTAGAGTGCGTGGAAGATAGTAGTGAGTGTGGAAGATGGTAGTGAGTGTAGAAGATGGTAGTGTGGCAGATAGTAGTGAGTGTGGAAGATGGTAGTGTGTGTGGATGATGGTAGAGTGTGATGAACATGGTAATGTGTGAGGAAGATGGTAGAGAGTGTGGAAGATGATAGTGTGGAAGATAATAGTGAGTGTAGAAGATGGTAGTGTGGATGATGGTAGTGAGTTTAGAAGATGACAGTGTGTAAGATGGTATTGAGGGTGGAAGATACGGGTGAGTGTGGAAGATGCTAGTGAGTGTGGAATATAGTATTGTGTGAGGAAGACGGTAGTGAGTGTGTGGAAGACGATAGTGTAGAAAATGGTAGTGTGTGTGGAAGATGGATGTGAGTGTGGAAGATGGTATTGAGTGTGGAAGATGGCAGTGTGTGTGGAAAATTGTAGTGTGTGTGTGAAAGATGGTAGTTAGTGAGGAAGATGGTAGTGATTGTGGATGATGGTAATGAGTGAGGAAGATTGTAGTATGTGAGGAAGATGGTAGTGAGTGTGGAAGATAGTGTGGAAGATGGTAGAGTGAAATATCGTAGTGTGTGTGGAAGATGGTAGAGTGTGTGGAAGATAATAGTGAGTGTGGAAGATGGTAGTGTGTGTGGAAGATAGTAGTGTGTGAAGAAGCTGGTAGTTAGTGTTAAAGATAGTAGCGTGTGGAAGATGGTATTGTGTAATAACGATGGTAGTGAGTGTGGAAGATAATAGTGAGTGTGGAAGATGGTAATGTATGTGGAAGATGGTAATGTATGTGGAAGATTGTAGTGAGTGTGTGAAAGATGGTAAAATGTGGAAGATGGTAGTGAGTGTGGAAAATTGTAGTGTTACTGGAAGAGGGTAGTGTGAGGGGAAGATGGAAGTTTGAGTGAAAGATAGTAGAGTGTGGAAGATGGTAGTGTAAGTGGAAGATTGTAGTGTCAGTAGAAGATGGTAGTGAGTGTGGAAGATGGTAGTGAGTGTAGAAAATGGTAGTTAGTGAAGAAGATGATACTTAGAGTGAAAGATAGTAGTGAGTGTAGAAGATGGTAGTGTGTATGGAAGATAGTAGTGTGTGTGTAAGAGTGTATGGAAGATAGTAGTTAGTGAGGAAGATGGTAGTGTGTGTTGAAGATAGTAGTGAGTGTGGAAGTTGGTAGTGTGTGTAGATAATAGTAATGTGTGACGAAGATGGTAGTGTGAGTGGAAGATGGAAATGAGTGTGGAAAATGGTAGTGTGAGTGGTAGCTGGTAGTGTAAGTGAAAGATGGCAGTGTGAGTGGAAGATGGTAGTGAGTCTGGAAGATGGTAGTGAGTGTGGAAGATGGTAGTGAGAGTGGAAGATGGTAGTGAGAGTGGAAGATGGTAGTGAGTGTGGAAGATGGTAGTGAGTGTGGAAGATGGGAATATGTATGGAAGATAGAAGTGTATGAGGAAGATGGTAGTGTGTGTGGAAGATGGTAGTGAGTGTGGAAGATGGTAGTGAGAGTGGAAGATGTTAGTGAGTGTGGAAGATGGTAGTGAGTGTGGAAGATGGTAGTGTGTGTGTGGAAGATGGTAGTGAGTGTGGAAGGTGGTAGTGTGTGTGGAAAATAGTATTGTGTGAGGAAGACGGTAGTGAGTATGGAAGATGATAGTGAGTGTGGAATATAGTATTGTGTGAGGAAGACGGTAGTGAGTGTTGTGACGGTGTTCCCCCCCATATATTTCTCCCACGCCTGCAGTAAGAGTCATGTCCACTTTACCCGAGCGTTCTCTACGTCGCAGGCATCAATTTGATATATGTGGGAGAGTGGAGTGTTCTCGGAGTGCCGATAAATTTATAAAAGAAGAGTATTTTGGGCTGTGGTTTAGGCCCTTTAGGAAGCCAATATGGCACTGGCTCTTCTGTTTTGCCGCCAAAACTGTGTGACGTCAGTGACACCAGATTGGTCGCCGACAGCGACGTGGCACAGGGAGCCAATGAAAACCTCCCGTGGCGAATATGACGTCACGGAGGAAGGGGGGTCCGGTCATCGCGCCGCGCTGGCGCCATCAGTCTAAGACAGCACGTCAAGGAGGTCGGACGTGCTCTGGGGGGTCCTGTCAGTTGGACAGTTTACCCCGTCTCCGGAGGACTTACGCATCACCCGTGGTCTGCCAACACCTGTGGGGTCTTCCTTCGTTCATGTGTTGAACCGAAGAAGGAATTGACGGGATATTGAGCAACAAGTGCTCCAGGAACAGGTGTTGTGCAAGAGTGGAGTCTAGGCAGCGATGTATGCGACGGCTTATAGCTCCACAGTGATGACGTAGTTGCTGAGCCAATCCTCCGTGAGGGAATCAGTCTGACACGACACGTCAAGGTGGTTGGACGTGCGAAGATTGGTCCTGTCAGTTTGACAGTTGTTTCCCGCTCCCGTGGATTTTACGCGTCACCCGAAGTCTGCCAGTACTCTGTGAGGTCTTCCTTCGTTCATGTGTTGTACCAGAGAGGGAATCGACGGGATATTGAGCAACAAGTGCTCCAGGACAGGTACTGTGCAAGAAGAAGTGAAGTCTGTGCAGTGACGTATGCGACGTCTGAGGCAGTTCACCCGGTTGTGACGGCATAGTGGCTGAACCGAGCCACTGGGAAGCAGAGGAAGAAGGAAACTATTTGGGAATCCGAACGACTGCAGCCAAGACGTAGGCGGGCAGCCGTAGCTGGGAGGAGAAGTCGACGGCCGGGAGACCGACTCCAACCCTACAAGAAGTCGAGAAGGAGCACGGACCTGCAGGGGAAAGGCACAGAGACGACGCGCTTATGGTGGGACATTGATTGAGTTCCTGGAGGACACGACAGTGTGTGTGTGGGGGCGTTCCCTACACGAGGCAGGAGCCAGGACCAGGAGCTACAACTCAACTCACATCGGAGGATAGGTGGAAGTAGGTGATTCTAGTTTCCCTCCCAATTCCCCTTTAGTCAGCTATATTATTTAGCCTGAGTATTTTGTATGTTGTGAGCAAGGCTCACCTATGTCACAGGAAAGCACCAGTGTGCAGAGTGGTACTATAAAGAGTACTCACGATATTAAGGATTAATATTGGTGTATGCAGGCACCCGGAGTAATTGATGAATTTACTGTGTTGAGAATGTCTTTCATGAGACTTTAATGTGATCATATAGTGAGAGAAAATATATATATTATTATGCCAGTATTTGGGAGTTAGGCTATGTGCCCAGTAACTATGTTATTACCATTATTGATGTCTGACTCATCCATATATATATATATGTCTATGCTCGTGTATTGAATAATCATTCATGTGTGCAGTGATTAATTGTGTTATCGCCCACGGAAGGAATTACTGAGAACTCCAGTGATATATAATTCATAAGTTATCATTAAACGAAGGGCAGTGTGTAATACCATGACAGTGAATTATTGTCACATTTTATATAGAAACGTTTGATTGAGCCCAAGATCAGTGTAGCGAAGTATTTACGTGCTATTGTCGCAAATATTGTGTGTTCGAACTTCTAGTGATCTTTGAGAACTTAAAGAAATTGGCGCGTCACGCCAAGCAAACAGATAAAGTAACATTCGTGCGGGGGGGTAGTTGCCCAGCTGATTTTGACATTGACGAGAGGGGGAGTGTTGCCAGCTTAGTGAGTTCATATTTTATGTGGGAACGAACGACTCCCGCCTGAATCAGCTGTTTGCTTTTTGATATAATCTTGTGATGTCTTTGAATGAGTTTTAAGTAAAATATAAGATACATTTGTGTTTATATCATCCCCTCCATATTTCTTGTGGCTATATAATACCTGAAAGCAGAGAGTGATACTCTACGGGCGTACAGTGGCGCTGCGAGGACAGAGTGAAGACCCGCAGGGCTACGGTGAGTGACCTTGAGTATACTGTTGCTCACCCGAGTAAACCCCGACATTGGCGCCCTTGCCAGGATCACGATCAAGATAAAGGTTGCAGTTGTGGTACTTGGCAGTGGTATTAGGTATCAGGTACAGGTTATCACTCATAGCACAAGATGGAGGATGATAAAGTAACAAGGTTCATTGGCACTAGAGATGAGCAGGTGCTGGAGGAGTGCACCAAGGCACAGTTACAGGCAATAGCAGACCATTTTGGGATAAAGCTGAGATCTTCCAGAGTGGGAGAGAGAAGACTGGAGATCATGGCACAGCTCAGGGCACGAGACGAAGCTTTGGGGGAGGAACGGCCACAGACACCTGCCAGTGTGGAAGAACACCTGAGCATTGGTGGGAGCAGCAGGAGATCCAGCGGCAGCAGGCACAGCGTTAAGCTGGAGATAATGAAGCTGCAGCTGGAAGCACAGCAGCGCAAAGAAGAGCGAGAAGCAGAGGCACAGCTGAAGAGTGAGGAGCGAGAAGCACAGCTGAAGCATGAGGAGCGAGAAGCACAGCTGAAGCGTGAGGAGCGAGAAGCACAGCTGAAGCGTGAGGAGCGAGAAGCACAGCTGAAGCGTGAAGAGCGAGAAGCAGAAGCACAGCTGAAGCGTGAGGAGCGAGAAGCACAGCTGAAGCGTGAGGAGCGAGAAGCACAGCTGAAGCGTGAGGAGCGAGAAGCACAGCTGAAGATGAAGAGCGAGATGCAGAAGCACAGCTGAAGCGTGAGGAGCGAGAAGCACAGCTGAAGCGTGAGGAGCGAGAAGCACAGCTGAAGCGTGAGGAGCGAGAAGCACAGCTGAAGCGTGAGGAGCGAGAAGCACAGCTGAAGCGTGAGGAGCGAGAAGCACAGCTGAAGCGTGAGGAGCGAGAGGCACAGCAGCGCAAAGACGAACTAGAATCTAGAATGAGACAGCAGGAGATAGAAGCTAACAAGGATGTGGAGCTGAGGTGAGCTGAGCTAGGGATAGCTCCCCAGCTCCGCCACTGCAGGAGGACCGCCGAGTGAGGGAGCGAGATTTGCCGGTCTTTGTACCAAATGAAGCTGAAGGTTTCTTCGACCACTTCGAAAGGGTTGCTACTTTGAAGAGGTGGCCGAGGGCGGAGTGGGCGGAGCTGGCTCAGGGTAGGCTCACCGGTGAAGCTCGTGAAGCCTACAATATGCTCGACCTCCAAGAGTGCACCAACTACGATGCTGTAAAGAGAGCTGTGCTCCATTCTTTCAAGCTCACGCCGGAATGTTTCAGGAAGAGATTCAGGGAATGTACCCGTTCGTCACGAAAATCTTATGCGGAGATGGCGAGGGACATGGAAAGAAAGTTCCTTAAGTGGCTGGACTCTGAAGGAGCGAGGTCGGCTGAAGAGGTTAAGAGGCTAATGGTCATGGAGAAGTTTATGTCCGTGCTCTCTCCTGAGATCAGGGTTTGAGTAAAGGAGGCGGACATTAAGGACCTGAGAGCCGCAGCCGACAGAGCCGACATGCTCGAAGAAGCCCTGTGACCATACCGTGAGGGACGGCGCCGACAGCCCATACGCTCTGGATATGGTAGAAGATATAGAAGGACGGACGGATGGAGGACAGGAGCGAGTTCTCCAGAGTACCACCTCTCAAGTGGAGACAGGAGAGGCTCAAAGACTGCTGTGGAGCCGGTAGAGAAGTCCCAAGCTGAGAGCTCAAGAGTTGTTGCCGAAACCGAGGAGTCGATGAATGGCGCGAGGAAGATACACCGAAGAAGGGTCCGCTGCTACAACTGCGGAATATTCGGACATGTCGCGCGGGAATGCAGACACCCTGAGCAGCGGGGGAATGTTGCTTTAGTGAGGGTCGAGGACCAGATGGCCGAGTGGGTGCGGGATGAACCCGTACTGAGTGGGGAGAAGAGAGTTCACCCATTCGTGTGTGAGGGAACCGTAAGGATGGGGGACGCAGACCCCATCCCGGTGAATATTAAGAGACACTGGGGCAGATTTTACCCTGGTGAGTGAAACCCTGTTCCCCGAGGGTTACGAGAGTACCAGTGTGGGGGTGGCAAGTGTGACCACTGTGGGAGGCCCAGTGAGGATGCCCCTACACCAGGTGACTCTGAATTCTGATTATGGCTGCCAGACCCTTGTGGTAGGGATCTGTGCATCGATGCCCAAGATGGAGGCACAAGTCATCCTGGGAAATGACGCATGTGGAGGATATGTCCTCCCGAATCTCGCGAAAGGCGAGGAGTGCATAGAGCACTATGAGGAGACAGGCGGAGTGTTAGACGCCTGTGGGGACGAGATAGGAATCGCCACGGCGGCGTTCCCGGTTTGTGCTGTGGTGCCGAGGCAGTGCGAAGGACACAGAGGGTGTGGATCTGATAGGGCTGACGAGGAGACGTCCGACAGTCTGGAAATCAATCACCTCTTCATGGGACCCGGAGAACGAGTGGAGGGCGAAGGCAGCCCGGATGGTGAGATGCAGGTGACCCTCGCCAGTTCTCTCGGGTTAGACCGCACTCGTCTCGAAGAGCTGCAGCAGATAGAGTTCCCCGAATTGATTCATGAGGCCAATGGAGGACGTGTTGATCCTGAGAGGGCCACTCATTGTTATGTACAGGACGGCATGCTGATGAGAGTGTTCTGCACAGAGCAGGGAACTGAGTGTGATGAAGCAGTATGTCCTGCGTTGTTTGCCATGCATAACACAGTGGTGGAATCGTTAGGTTTCTCATCTTTCCAGCTGGTGTATGGATAGGGGGTGCAAGGTCCTCTGTCCATGCTGAAGGAACAATGGACATCAGGAGTGACCGTGGGAACGGTCAACGGATATGTAAGGAGCGTTTCGCATTGGCGGCAGGAATACTGGTTGGAAATTAAACTCATCCGATGGGAAGACAACGTGGTTGCGGATGCCCTGTCCTGTATGCACTAACCAGACATGACTCTTATTTTAAGGGGAGGGGTATGTGACGGTGTTCCCCCCCCCCTTATATTTCTCCCACGCCTGCAGTAAGAGTCATGTCCACTTTACCCGAGCGTTCTCTACGTCGCAGGCATCAAGTTGGTATATGTAGGGGAATGTAGTGTTCTCGAAGTGCCGAGAAATTCATAAAAGAAGAGTATTTTGGGCTGTGGTTTAGGCCCTTTAGGAAGCCAATATGGCGCTGGCTCTTCTGTTTTCCCGCCAAAACTGTGTGACGTCAGTGACACCAGATTGGTCGCCGACAGCGACGTGGCACAGGGAGCCAATGAAAACCTCCCGTGGCGAATATGACGTCACGAAGGAAGGGGGGTCCGGTCAGAGCGCCACGGCGGCGCCATCAGTCTAAGACAGCACGTCAAGGAGGTCGGACGTGCGCTGGGGGGTCCTGTCAGTTGGACAGTTTACCCCGTCTCCGGAGAACTTACGCATCACCCGTGGTCTGCCAACACCTGTGGGGTCTTCCTTCGTTCATGTGTTGAACCGAAGAAGGAATTGACGGGATATTGAGCAGCAAGTACTCCAGGAACAGGTGTTGTGCAAGAGTGGAGTCTAGGCAGCGACGTGTGCGACGGCTGATAGCTCCACAGAGATGACGTAGTTGCTGAGCCAATCCTCCGTGAGGGAATCAGTCTGACACGACACGTCAAGGTGGTTGGCCGTGCGAAGATTGGTCCTATCAGTTTGACAGTTGTTTCCCGCTCCCGTGGATTTTACGCGTCACCCGAAGTCTGCCAGTACTCTGTGAGGTCTTCCTTCGTTCATGTGTTGAACCAGAGAGGGAATCGACGAATATTGAGCAACAAGTGCTCCAGGACAGGTACTGTGCAAGAAGTGAAGTCTGTGCAGTGACGTATGCGACGTCTGAGGCAGTTCAACCGTATGTGACGGCGTAGTGGCTGAACCGAGCCACTGGGAAGCAGAGGAAGAAGGAAACTATTCGGGAATCCGAATGACTGCAGCCGAGACATAGGCGAGCAGCCGTAGCTGGGAGGAAAAGTTGACGGCCGGGAGACCGACTCCAACCCTACAAGAAGTCGAGGAGGAGCACGGACCTGCAGTGAAAAGGCACGGAGACGACGCGCTGACGGTGGGACGTTGATTGAGTTCCTGGAGGACACGACAGAGTGTGTGTGGGGGCGTTCCCTACACGAGGCAGGAGCCAGGACCAGGAGCTACAACTCAACTCTCATCGGAGGATAGGTGGAAGTAGGTGATTCTAGTTTCCCTCCCAAATTCCCCTTTAGTCAGCTATATTATTTAGTCTGAGTATTTTGTATGTCGTGAGCAAGGCTCACCTATGTCACAGTAAGGCACCAGTGTGCAGAGTGGTACTAAAAAGAGTACTCACGATATTTACGATTATTATTGGTGTATGCAGGCACCCAGAGTAATTGATAAATTTACTGTGTGGAGAATGTCTTTCATGAGACTTTAAGATCATCATATAGTGAGAGAATATATATATATAATTATGTCAGTGTTTGGAGTTAGGCTATGTGCCCAGTAACTATGTTATTACAGTTATTGATGTCTGACTCATCCATATATATATATATATATATATATGTCTATGCTCGTGTATTGAATAATCATTCATGTGTGCAGTGATTAATTGTGTTATCGCCCACGGAAGGAATTACTGAGAACTCCAGTGATATATACTTCATAAGTTATCATTAAACAAAGGGCAGTGTGTAATACCATGACAGTGAATTATTGTCACATTTAATATAGAAATGTTTGGTTGAGCCCAAGATCAGTGTAGCGAAGTATTTACGTGCTATTGTCGCAAATATTGTGTGTTCGAACTTCTAGTGATCTTTGAGAACTTAAAGAAATTGGCGCGTCACGCCTAGCAAACAGATAAAGTAACATTCGCGCAGGGGGTGGTCGCCCAGCTGATTTTGACATTGACGAGAGGGGGGAGTGTTGCCAGCTTAGTGAGTTCATATTATACGTGGGAACGAACGACTCCCGCCTGAAACAGCTGTTTACTTATTGATATGATCTTGTGATGTCTTTGAATGAGTTTTAAGTAAAATACAAAATACATTGGTGTTTATATCATCCACTCCATATTTCTTGTGGCTATGTAATTCCTGAAAGCAGAGAGCGATAGAAGTAAATACCTGCCTGATATTAGATCTATTGAGTGTGTCCTTGCCAATGTTACCACAATTCAACAAAACCACTGACGTGTTACTGGACACCGAAAACACCAGTTGGCGACCTTGTGGTTAGTAGTAGAGCCCTATGACGGGGCGGGCATACAACAGTTAAGTGAACAAGTTGTGTTCCCATTCCTTCTCGATCAGAGGCCGGTTGGGATTGACTGGATACTCTCCTGGCGTACAGTGGCGCCGCGAGGATAGAGTGAAGACCCGCAGGGCTATGGTGAGTGACCTTGAGCATACTGTTGCTCACCCGAGAAAACCCCGACATTGGCGACCTTGCCAGGATAACGATCAAGATAAAGGTTGCAGTTGTGGTACTTGGCAGTGGTATTAGGTATCAGGTGCAGGTTATCACTCATAGCACAAGATGGAGGATGATAAAGTAACAAGGTTCATTGACACTAGAGATGAGCAGGTGCTGGAGGAGTGCACCAAGGCACATTTACAGGCAATAGCAGACCATTTTGGGATAAAGCTGAGATCTTCCAAAGTGAGAGAGAGAAGACTGGAGATCATGGCACAGTTTAGGGCACGAGACGAAGCCTTGGGGGAGGAACGGCCACAAACACCTGCCAGTGTGGGAGAACACCTGAGCATTGGTGGGAGCAGCAGGGGATCCAGCGGCAGCAGGCACAGCGTTAAGCTGGAGATAATGAAGCTGCAGCTGGAGGCACAGAGTTAAGCTGGAGATAATGAAGCTGCAGCTGGAGGCACAGCTGCGCAGGGAAGAACAGGAGCGAGAAGCACAGCTGAAGCGTGAGGAGCGAGAAGCACAGCTGAAGTGTGAGGAGCGAGAAGCACAGCTGAAGCGTGAGGAGCGAGAGGCACAGCAGCGCAAAGAAGAGCGAGAAGCAGAAGCACAGCAGTGCAAAGACGAACTAGAAGCTAGAATGAGACAGCAGGAGATAGAAGCTAACAAGCAGGTGGAGCTGAAGCGAGCTGAACTTGGGCTAGGTGCACCTGCTCCGCCGCAACAGGAAGACCGCCGAGTGAGGGAGCGAGATCTGCCGGTCTTTGTACCAAATGAAGCTGAAGGTTTCTTTGACCACTTCGAGAAGATCGCTACTTTGAAGAGGTGGCCGAGGGCGGAGTGGGCGGAGCTGGTTCAGGGTAGGCTCACCGGTGAAGCTCGTGAAGCCTACAATATGCTCGACCTCCAAGAGTGCACCAACTACGATGCTGTAAAGAGAGCTGTGCTCCATTCTTTCAAGCTCACGCCGGAATGTTACAGGAAGAGATTCAGGGAATGTACCCGTTCGCCAGGAAAATCTTATGCGGAGACGGCGAGGGACATGGAGAGAAAGTTCCTTAAGTGGCTGGAGTCTGAAGAAGCGAGGTCGGCTGAAGAGGTCAAGAGGCTAATGGTCATGGAGAAGTTTATGTCCGTGCTCTCTCCTGAGATCAGGGTTAGAGTAAAGGAGGCGGACATTAAGGACCTGAGAGCCGCAGCCGACAGAGCCGACATGCTGGAAGAAGCTCTGCGACCGCACCGAGAGGGACGGCACCGACCGCCCATACACTCCAGATATGGCAGAAGATATAGAAGGACGGACGGATGGAGGACAGGATCGAGTTCTCCTGAGTCCCATCTCTCGAGTGGAGACAGGAAAGGCTCAAAGAGTGCTGTGGAGCCGGCAAAGAAGTCCCAAGCTGAGAGCTCTAGAGTTGTTGCCGAAACCGAGGAGTCGATGAATGGCGCGAGGAAGATACACCGAAGAAGGGTCCGCTGCTACAAGTGCGGAATATTCGGACATGTTGCGCGGGAATGCAGACACCCTGAGCAGCGGGGGAACGTTGCTTTCGTGAGGGTCGAGGACCCGATGGCCGAGTGGGTGCGGAACGAACCCGTACTGAGTGGGGAGAAGGGAGTTCACCCATTCGTGTGTCAGGGAACCGTAAGGATGGGGGACACAGACCCCATCCCGGTGAAGATATTAAGAGACACTGGGGCAGATTTTACCCTGGTGAGAGAAACCCTGTTTCCCGAGGGTTATGAGAGTACCAGTGTGGGGATGGCAAGTGTGACCACTGTGGGAGGCCCAGTGAGGATGCCCCTGCACCAGGTGACTCTGAATTCTGATTATGGCTGCCAGACCCTAGTGGTAGGGGTCTGTGCATCAATGCCCAAGATGGAGGTACAAGTCATCTTGGGAAATGACGCATGTGGAGGATGTGTCCTCCCGAATCTCGCGAAAGGCGAGGAGTGCTTGGAGCACTATGAGGAGACAGGCGGAGTGTTAGACGCCTGTGGGGACGAGAAAGGAATCGCCACGGCGGCGTTCCCGGTTTATGCTGTGGTGCCGAGGCAGTGCGAAGGACACGGAGGGTGTGGATCTGATAGGGCTGACGAGGAGACGTCCGACAGTCCGGAAATCGATCACCTCTTCATGGAATACGGAGAACGAGCGGAGGGCGAAGGCAGCCCGAATGGCGAGTTGCAGGTGACCCTCACCAGTTCTCTAGGGGTAGACCGCACTCGTCTCGAAGAGCTGCAGCAGATAGAGTTCCCCGAATTGATTCATGAGGCAAATGGAGGACGTGTTGGTCCTGAGAGGGCCACTCATTGTTACGTACAGGACGGCATGCTGATGAGAGTGTTCTGCACAGAGCAGGGAACTGAGTGTGATGAAGCAGTATGTCCTGCATTGTTTGCCATGCACAACGCAGTGGTAGGATCGATAGGTTTCTCACCTTTCCAGCTGGTGTATGGACAAGGGGTGCAAGGTCCTCTGTCCATACTGAAGGAACAATGGACATCAGGAGTGACCGTGGGAACGGTCGACGGATATCTAAGGAGCGTTTCGCATTGGCGGCAGGAATACTGGTTGGAAATTAAACTCATCCGATGGGAAGACAACGTAGTAGCAGATGCCCTGTCCTGTATGCACTAACCAGACATGACTCTTAATTTAAGGGGAGGGGTATGTGACGGTGTTCCCCCCCCCCCTTATATTTCTCCCGCGCCTGCAGTAAGAGTCATGTCCACTTTACCCGAGCGTTCTCTACGTCGCAGGCATCAGTTTGGTATATGTGGGGGAATGTAGTGTTCTCGTAGTGCCGAGAAATTTATTAAAGAAGAGTATTTTGGGCTGTGGTTTAGGCCCTTTAGGATGCCAATATGGCGCTGGCTCTTCTGTTTTCCCGCTAAAACTATGTGACGTCAGTGACATCAGATTGGTCGCCGACAGCGACGTGGCACAGGGAGCCAATGAAAACCTCCCGTGGCGAATGTGACGTCACGAAGGAAGGGGGGTCCGGTCAGAGCGCCACGGCGGCGCCATCAGTCTAAGACAGCACGTCAAGGAGGTCGGACGTGCGCTGGGGGGTCCTGTCAGTTGGACAGTTTACCCCGACTCCGGAGGATTTACGCATCACCCGTGGTCTGCTAACACCTGTGGGGTCTTCCTTCGTTCATGTGTTGAACCGAAGAAGGAATTGACGGGATATTGAGCAACAAGTGCTCCAGGAACCGGTGTTGTGCAAGAGTGGAGTCTAGGCAGCGACGTATGCGACGGCTGATAGCTCCACAGTGATGACGTAGTTGCTGAGCCAATCCTCCGTGAGGGAAGCAGTCTGACACGACACGTCAGGGAGGTTGGACGTGTGAAGATTGGTCCTGTCAGTTTGACAGTTGTTTCCCGCTCCCGTGGATTTTACGCGTCACCCGAAGTCTGCCAGTACTCTGTGAGGTCTTCCTTCGTTCATGTGTTGGACCAGAGAGGGAATCGACGGGATATTGAGCAACAAGTACTCCAGGACAGGTACTGTGCAAGAAGAAGTGAAGTCTGTGCAGTGACGTATACGACGTCTGGGGCAGTTCACCCGTTTGTGACGGCGTAGTGGCTGAACCGAGCCACTGGGAAGCAGAGGAAGAAGAAGACTATTCGGGAATCCAAACGACTGCAGCCGAGACGTAGGCGGGCAGCCGTAGCTGGGAGAAGAAGTCGACGGCCGGGAGACCGAATCCAACCCTACAAGAAGTCGAGGAGGAGCACGGACCTGCAGTGAAAAGGCACGGAGACGACGCACTTACGGTGGGACGTTGATTGAGTTCCTGGAGGACACGACAGTGTGTGTGTGGGGGCGTTCCCTACACGAGGCAGGAGCCAGGACCAGGAGCTACAACTCAACTCTCATCGGAGGATAGGTGGAAGTAGGTGATTCTAGTTTCCCTCCCAATTCCCCTTTAGTCAGCTATATTATTTAGCCTGAGTATTTTGTATGTCGTGAGCAAGGCTCACCTATGTCACAGTAAGGCACCAGTGTGCAGAGTGGTACTATAAAGAGTACTCACGATATTTATGATTATTATTGGTGTATGCAGGCACCCGGAGTAATTGATGAATTTACTGTGTTGAGAATGTCTTTCATGAGACTTTAATGTGATCATATAGTGAGAGAATATATATATATAATTATGCCAGTATTTGGGAG
Organism: Procambarus clarkii; assembly: GCF_040958095.1. NCBI lineage: Eukaryota > Metazoa > Arthropoda > Malacostraca > Decapoda > Cambaridae > Procambarus > Procambarus clarkii. The sequence goes on along the minus strand of NC_091166.1, from coordinate 28,052,784 downwards.
TTAGGCTATGTGCCCAGTAACTATGTTATTACCATTATTGATGTCTGACTCATCCATATATATATATATGTCTACGCTCGTGTAATGAATAATCATTCATGTGTGCACTGATTAATTGTGTTATCGCCCACAGAAGGAATTACTGAGAACTCCAGTGATATATATACTTCATAAGTTATCATTAAATGAAGGGCAGTGTGTAATACCATGACAGTGAATTATTGTCACGTTTAATATAGAAATGTTTGATTGAGCCCAAGATCAGTGTAGCAAAGTATTTACATGCTATTGTCGGAAATATTGTGGGTTCGAACTTCTAGTGATCTTTGAGAACTTAAAGAAATTGGCGCGTCACGCCAAGCAAACAGATAAAGTAACATTCGCGTGGGGGGTAGTCGCCCAGCTGATTTTGACATTGACGAGAGGGGGAGTGTTGCCAGCTTAGTGAGTTCATATTTTATGTGGGAACGAACGACTCCCGCCTGAAACAGCTGTTTGCTTTTTTATATAATCTTGTGATGTCTTTGAATGAGTTTTAAGTAAAATACAAAATACATTGGTGTTTATATCATCCCCTCCATATTTCTTGTGGCTATATAATACCTGAAAGCAAAGAGTGATAGAAGTAAATACCTTCCTGATATCAGATCTATTGAGCGTGTTCTTGCCACTGTTACCACAATTCAACAAATCCACTGATGTGTTACTGGACACCGAAAACACCAGTTGGCGACCTTGTGGTTAGTAGTTGAGCCCTATGACGGGGCGGGCATACAACAGTTAAGTGAACAAGTTCTGTTCCCACTCCTTCTCGATCAGAGGCCGGTTGGGATTGACTGGGATACTCTCCTGGCATACAGTGGCGACGCGAGGATAGAGTGAAGACCCGCAGGGCTTGTCTATGCTCTATGCCTATGTCTATGCTCGAAGGGCAGAAGGGCAATTAAACGAAGGGCAGTGTGTTCTCCCCGCCGCACTCTTCTAAATGCCTATCAGATTCTAACTCTTCTATATTCATGCAGCGTCTTTATATATATATCTTCATATATGAAGAAATGGGTTTTTCATATATCTCGTTTTAGATTATAAATCATGGGTTTAAAACTGAAGAAAATCTTTAACTGTATTGTAGGTTTCTTTAGTTGCTGCCAGCCAGATACCTAGGATGAGGCTTCAGGACAAGAGGTCTCTTCGCAGGCTCCAGAAAAGTATTAGGGGGCATCTGAATTATTTTAAGTTGAATCTTAAAAGTCTTCGGAGGGATCAAAGATTTCTTAGGAGGGATCAAAAATTTCTTTGGAGGGATCAGAGATTTCTTCAGAGGGATCAGAGATTTGTTCGGAGGGATCAGGGAGGTTTTCAGGGGAACCAGAGATGTAATCGGAGGCAAAATGTGAAGTTGTCGACTTCCTTGGTAACTAGGTCAACCCCTTAGTATAAAACATTGACAGTACTGACACTACTGATCGTCTTCATAGTAACTAAAGTACTGTCACAACAGTACCACAATAGTGTCACAATAGCAGTAATGGCATAATTAATAATTACACCGACGATATTAACGACAGTTTTACACAGATGAACGCTTGTACCAGTGATACCGGTGGTAGTAATTATAATAGTCATAGTGAAATTGATAAGGGTAGCGATGACACCGGTTGTTATACGAATGGTACCAGTTAGCCTGAAAATGACCCATGCCCCGACGACATCCGTATTGAGGATGCTGAGATTACTGACGGATTTGAATCTGTTTCTAACAGTGGCAGACTGATCCCAGTAACTGACCCCGACCCATTCTCTTGCTCCCAGAGGGTAGCAGTTCTCATGGCGATGATGACCACCCACCGCCAGATTGTTCTCAATTGTATGAAGAACATCGATGCCGAAGATTATAATGTAACCAAAAACCGCATAAAATCTATCGTCTCAAAAATAAACGTAACCCCGTATTAGAAAATAATTGACAGTTTGTCTTTCGTTTTGAACGACATTGGTGTACGGGAAGAAAATGCCGAATGTTCGTGGCAAAGTTTTAGCTGCACGATGGACTTAGCTACCTACATAGAGGCTGTACCCTCCATTGAAGGGAAATTATGCAACACTTGCAAGATGCACCCAAACAGTTTAAAAATGTATTTACGAAAAGTGTCAAAATGCATCTTCTGCGAAGTAGAAGCCACGAAGTCCAGCTGGCCAAAAGATATAGAGTTTAACCACTATTATTCAACTACAGGAACGATCATCAGGCTTAAATACGCAATTGTGATCGATGTCGCCTATCTAGACACCTCACTTATATCTTTCCTCGATAGTTTCTCAGATATCTATACTGACATTGAATATTATGTAGTACTTTTCAATAACATTACGAAGTACTTTAAGATCGTGAACCTCAAAAGTCCCTTCTTGCCTCACGAGGTAAGAGAGGTGTTAAGAAACACTGGGGGAGTACGTTCAATGTTCAGAAAAGTCGCTGGTCTCGCTTGCATCAAGTCTTCGGTAATTGCCTAGGCCATCAGGGCAGCACTGGCACTGACCTCCAATGCCACAGGCAAAATCCTAGTCCTGAATGGAGGTTCATCTTTGCCATCTGACGCTGTTGGCATAGTGGCGTCAGCGTCAGCCATTTTCTGTCTTGTCAACATTCTGGGGTCTGAGCGCATTAAGCTGGACGGATATATCCAAGAAAGAATTTTCATGAATGGCGGCCATAACTCAAGTATTGAACATGAAACGGTATGCAACATCATTGCAAAGGAAATAGGCAGAAAGGGAGACTTAGCTTATGATATTAAAGCGACACTTCGTTATTCCCCCAATTACTCCCTGCAGGCTATTAATGCACCTAATTGCATTACGTCTAAGAAATCGAATGACATGACCACTGTAATGCACCTATTACACATGAGGAGTAAGGACGATATCGTCTGCGACTTCAAGCGTCAGGGCAACGAAATATAAACGGGACCGGTGTACGTCCAGGGAACCCTGAAGTACATCAACGCCAAAGGACAACAGATACAGCGAGTATTTAACTTTACTAACTTTAATATGGCGTGACAGACCGATATAAACGTTTCTGGTAATTATCTCGTGATGTGAGATAAATATTGAAATATCTAATCTCCCATATCTGTCTCTCACACTGGTCTTAGCAATAACCTAAATAGTCTGGAAATCAATGTTTTTCTTGACCAATGTCATCCAAGGGTAAACAGCATAACAGACTCAGTGTTGCCACTACCACGGCATGGCGGACAGACCGGGGTAACGGTTAAAATTTCTGCCAGGCTGGGGTAGTGGTATGGTAGTGGTGGTGTGTTTGGAAGATAGTAGTTAGTGAGGAAGATGGTAGTGTGTGTTGAAGATAGTAGTGAGTGTGGAAGTTGGTAGTGTGTGTAGATAATAGTAATGTGTGACGAAGATGGTAGTGTGAGTGGAAGATGGAAATGAGTGTGGAAAATGGTAGTGTGAGTGTGGAAAATGGTAGTGTGAGTGGTAGATGGTAGTGTAAGTGAAAGATGGCAGTGTGAGTGGAAGATGGTAGTGAGTCTGGAAGATGGTAGTGAGTGTGGAAGATAATTAGTGAGTGTGGAAGATGGTAGTGAATGTGGAAGATGGTAGTAAGTGTGGAAGGTGGTAGTGAGTGTGGAAGATGGTAGTTAGTGAGGAAGATTGTAGTGAGTGTGGAAGATGGTAGTGAGTGTGGAAGATAGTAATGTGTGTGGAAGATAGTAGTGGGCAAGGAAGATAGTCGTGAGTGTGGAAGATCGTATTGAGTGTGGAAGATGGTATTGTGTGAGGAAGGCGGTAGTGTGTGTGTGTGTGGAAAATGATAAGAGTGGAAAATGGTAGTGTTTGTGGAAGATGATAGTGAGTGTGGAAGATGGAAATGAGTGTGTAAGATGGTAGTGTGTGAGGAAGATGGTAGTGTGTGTGGAAGATGGTAGTGAGTGTAAAAGATAGCAGTGGGGGAGGAAGATGGTAGTGAATGGGGAAGATGGTAGTGTGTGTGGTAGATGATAGTGAGAGTGAAAGATAATAGTGAGGTAAATGGTAGTGTGTGTGGAAGATGGTAGTGAGTGTGGAAAATGGTAGTGTGCGTGGAAGACGGTAGTGTGGAAGATCTTATTGTGTGTGGAAGATGGTAGAGTGTGTGGAAGATAGTAGTGTGTGAAGAGCTGGTAGTTAGTGTTAAAGATAGTAGTGTGTGGAAGATGGTATTGTGTAGTAACGATGGTAGTGGGAGTGGAAGATAATGGTGAGTGTGGAAGATGGTAATGTATGTGAAATATGATAATGTATGTGGAAGATTGTAGTGAGTGTGTGAAAGATAGTAGAATGTGGAAGATGGTAGTGAGTGTGGAAGATGATAGTGAGTGTGGAAGATGGTAGTGTGTGTGGATGATTGTAGTGTTGTGAAAGATGGTAGTAAGTGTGGAAGATTGTAGTGTTACTGGAAGAGGGTAGTGTGAGTGGAAGATGGAAGTGTGAGTGAAAGATAGTAGAGTGTGGAAGATGGTAGTGTAAGTGGAAGATTGTAGTGTCAGTAGAAGATGGTAGTGAGTGTGGAAGATGGTAGTGAGTGTGGAAGACGGTAGTGAGCGAAGAAGATAGTAGTGAGAGTGAAAGATGGTAGTGAGTGTAGAAGTTGGTAGTGTGAAAGACGGTAATATGCTATGAAGATGGTAGTGTGAAAGACGGTAATATGCTATGAAGATGGTAGTGTGTGTGTGTCTGGAAGTTGGTAGTGTGTGTGTGTGGAAGATGGTAGTGTGAGTGGAAGAAAGTAGTGTGTGTGGAAGATAGTAATGAGTGTAGAAGATGATAGTGTGGAAGATTGTAGTGAGTGTGGAAGATATTAGTTAGTGTTGACGATGGTGGTGTATGGGGAAGATGGTAGTGTGTGTGTGGAAGATGGTAATGTGTATGGAAGATAGTAGTGTATGTGTAAGATGGTATTGTGTGTGGAAGATAGTAGTGAGTGTGGAAGATGGTAGTGAGTGTGGAAGATGGTAGTGAGTGTGGAAGATGGTAGTGAGTGTGGCAGATGGTAGTGAGTGTGGAAGATGGTAGTGAGTCTGGAAGATAGTAGTGAGTGTGGAAGATGTCATTGTGTGAGAAAGATAGTACTGTGGGTGATTAAGATGGTAGTGAGTGTGGGAGATGGCAGTGTGTGTGGAAGATGGTAGTATGTGTGGAAGATAGTAGTGTGTGTGAAAGATGGGAATGTGGGAGGAAGACGGTAGTGAGTGTGGAAGATAGTAGTTAGTGTGGAAGATGATAGTGTGGAAGATGGTAGTGTGTGTGAAAGACGGTAATGTGTGTGAAAGATGGTAATGTGGGAGGAAGACGGTAGTGAGTGTGGAAGATGATAGTGAGGAAGATGGTAGTGAGTATGGAAGATGTTAGAGTGCGTGGAAGATAGTAGTGAGTGTGGAAGATGGTAGTGAGTGTGGAAGATGGTAGTGTGGCAGATAGTAGTGAGTGTGGAAGATGGTAGTGTGTGTAGATGATGGTAGAGTGTGATGAACATGGTAATGTGTGAGGAAGATGGTAGAGAGTGTGGAAGATGATAGTGTGGAAGATAATAGTGAGTGTAGAAGATGGTAGTGTGGATGATGGTAGTGAGTTTAGAAGATGACAGTGTGTAAGATGGTATTGAGGGTGGAAGATAGTGGTGAGTGTGGAAGACGGAAGTGAGTGTGGAAGATGCTAGTGAGTGTGGAATATAGTATTGTGTGAGGAAGACGGTAGTGAGTGTGTGGAAGACGATAGTGTAGAAAACGGTAGTGTGTGTGGAATATGGATGTGAGTGTGGAAGATGGTAGTGAGTGTGGAAGATGAAAGTGTGTGTGGAAAATTGTAGTGTGTGTGTGAAAGACGGTAGTTAGTGAGGAAGATGGTAGTGATTGTGGATGATGGTAATGAGTGAGGAAGATTGCAGTATGTGAGGAAGATGGTAGTGAGTGTGGAAGATAGTGTGGAAAATGGTAGAGTGGAATATCTTAGTGTGTGTGGAAGATTGTAGAGTGTGTGGAAGATAATAGTGAGTGTGGAAGATGGTAGTGTGTGTGGAAGATAGTAGTGTGTGAAGAAGCTGGTAGTTAGTATTAAAAATAGTAGCGTGTGGAAGATGGTATTGTGTAATAACGATGGTAGTGAGTGTGGTAGATAATAGTGAGTGTGGAAGATGGTAATGTATGTGGAAGATTGTAGTGAGTGTGTGAAAGATGGTAAAATGTGGAAGATTGTAGTGAGTGTGGAAGATTGTAGTGTGACTGGAAGAGTGTAAGATGGTAGTGTAAGTGAAAGATGGCAGTGTGAGTGGAAGATGGTAGTGAGTCTGGAAGATGGTAGTGAGTGTGGAAGATAATTAGTGAGTGTGGAAGATGGTAGTTAGTGAGGAAGATGGTAGTGAGTGTGAAATATTGTAGTGTGTGAGGAAGACGGTAGTGAGTGTGGATGACGGTAATGAGTGAGGAAGATGGTAGTGTGTGAGGAAGATTGTAGTGAGTGTGGAAGATGGTAGTGAGTGTGAAAGATAGTAATGTGTGTGGAAGATAGTAGTGGGCGAGGAAGATAGTCGTGAGTGTGGAAGATCGTATTGAGTGTGGAAGATGGTATTGTGTGAGGAAGGCGGTAGTGTGTGTGTGTGTGGAAAATGATAGGGTGGAAAATGGTAGTGTTTGTAGAAGATGATAGTGAGTGTGGAAGATGGAAATGAATGTAGAAGATGGTAATGTGTGAGGAAGATGGTAGTGTGTGTGGAAGATGGTAGTGAGTGTAAAAGATAGCAGTGGGGGAGGAAGGTGGTAGTGAATGGGGAAGATGGTAGTGTGTGTGGTAGATGATAGTGAGAGTGAAAGATAATAGTGAGGTAAATGGTAGTGTGTGTGGAAGATGGTAGTGAGTGTGGAAAATGGTAGTGTGCGTGGAAGACGGTAGTGTGGAAGATCTTATTGTGTGTGGAAGATGGTAGAGTGTGTGGAAGATAGTAGTGTGTGAAGAAGCTGGTAGTTAGTGTGTGAAGAAGTTGGTAGTTAGTGTTAAAGATAGTAGTGTGTGGAAGATGGTATTGTGTAGTAACGATGGTAGTGGGAGTGGAAGATAATGGTGAGTGTGGAAGATGGTAATGTATGTGGAATATGATAATGTATGTGGAAGATTGTAGTGAGTGTGTGAAAGATTATAGAATGTGGAAGATGGTAGTGAGTGTCGAAGATGATAGTGAGTGTGTAAGATGGTAGTGTGTTTGGATGATTGTAGTGTGTGTGAAAGATGGTAGTGAGTGTGGAAGATTGTAGTGTTACTGGAAGAGGGTAGTGTGAGTGGAAGATGGAAGTGTGAGTGAAAGATAGTAGAGTGTGGAAGATGGTAGTGTAAGTGGAAGATTGTAGTGTCAGTAGAAGATGGTAGTGAGTGTGGAAGATGGTAGTGAGTGTGGAAGACGGTAGTGAGTGAAGAAGATAGTAGTGAGAGTGAAAGATGGTAGTGAGTGTAAAAGTTGGTAGTGTGAAAGACGGTAATATGCTATGAAGATGGTAGTGTGAAAGACGGTAATATGCTATGAAGATGGTAGTGTGTGTGTGTCTGGAAGTTGGTAGTGTGTGTGTGTGGAAGATGGTAGTGTGAGTGGAATAAAGTAGTGTGTGTGGAAGATAGTAATGAGTGTAGAAGATGATAGTGTGGAAGATGGTAGTGAGTGTGGAAGATATTAGTTAGTGTGGACGATGGTGGTGTATGTGGAAGATGGTAGTGTGTGTGTGCAAGATGGTAATGTGTATGGAAGATAGTAGTGTATGTGTAAGATGGTAGTGTGTGTGGAAGATGGTAGTGAGTGTGGACGATGGTAGTGAGTATGGAAGATGGTAGTGAGTGTGGAAGATAGTAGTGAGTGTGGAAGATGTCATTGTGTGAGAAAGATAGTACTGTGGGTGATTAAGATGGTAGTGAGTGTGGGAGATGGCAGTGTGTGTGTGGAAGATGGTAGTATGTGTGGAAGATAGTAGTGTGTGTGAAAGATGGTAATGTGTATGGAAGATAGTAGTGTATGTGTAAGATGGTAGTGTGTGTGGAAGATGGTGTGAGTGTGGAAGATGGTAGTGAGTGTGGAAGATGGTAGTGAGTGTGGAAGATGGTAGTGAGTGTGGCAGATGGTAGTGAGTGTGGAAGATGGTAGTGAGTGTGGAAAATGGTAGTGTGAGTGGAAGATGGTAGTGATTCTGGAAGATAGTAGTGAGTGTGGAAGATGTCATTGTGTGAGAAAGATAGTACTGTGGGTGATTAAGATGGTAGTGAGTGTAGGAGATGGCAGTGTGTGTGGAATATGGTAGTATGTGTGGAAGATAGTAGTGTGTGTGAAAGATGGTAATGTGGGAGGAAGACGGTAGTGAGTGTGGAAGATAGTAGTTAGTGTGGAAGATGATAGTGTGGAAGATGGTAGTGTGTGTGAAAGACGGTAATGTGTGTGAAAGATGGTAATGTGGGAGGAAGACGGTAGTGAGTGTGGAAGATGATAGTGTGGAAGATGGTAGTGAGTATGGAAGATGTTAGAGTGCGTGGAAGATAGTAGTGAGTGTGGAAGATGGTAGTGTGGCAGATAGTAGTGAGTGTGGAAGATGGTAGTGTGTGTGGATGATGGTAGAGTGTGATGAACATGGTAATGTGTGAGGAAGATGGTAGAGAGTGTGGAAGATGATAGTGTGGAAGATAATAGTGAGTGTAGAAGATGGTAGTGTGGAAGATAATAGTGAGTGTAGAAGATGGTAGTGTGGATAATGGTAGTGAGTTTAGAAGATGACAGTGTGTAAGATGGTATTGAGGGTGGAAGATACTGGTGAGTGTGGAAGACGGAAGTGAGTGTGGAAGATGCTAGTGAGTGTTATTATAGTCTTTGGGTTGGTTGATGTTGTCGTCGTTGATCCTTATCTATGGACAACCCAACCCACAACTCGGTAGAGTGCTTATACTAGGAGATCACACTAGGCGCTTCTGGCTCTTGGAGAGGGACTCAACGTCACACGTTTAGGGGATGCGGCTCCAACACTTAGCCTCGTTGTCACGTGCACACACCCACTCGAGCCGCTGTGACTCCCCACTCTCTCCTTATGAGATATGATCTCCTCAATCCCCTATTACTTACTAGTATTACCTCCTACCCTGTCCACAGCAGTGGTTCTTGGTTCTTTCTCTCTCTCTCTCCTTCTTTACTACCTCCTGGGAAGCCTCACTAGGACAAGGGCAAACACTGGCAAATTGGGATACATTTACTGGACAAAGCACATACACGATACATACACACATATAGTAATAATGAATCCTATACTCTATAATATTACAATCAGGTTGCTCTCCAACACCATCAGAACTCTATTGTCAGTTTACCAAGTGGTATCCTATCTCCTGGTTCACCACCTGATACTATCAACCACCTCAAGTTGATCAAGTCTACATACACTGTTGCACCATCAGCAAGAGAATATATATATGTATCTATAAATATGTACAAAGAAAATCAGCATTTGAATGCAATAACATATATCAGTATTAATGTTCATTGATACACAACAATGATCAATCGATCACTCTATCAGTCCTAGAACGCATACGTCTATAGGTAATCCAGCCTACGACTGTAACTCTTAAACTTCAGTATAAAACACTCCTTGACATAAGAATGCAAACAGTCACTCACCTCTCACTGCGTCTTGCACGCTAATGACAACCAAACACTATCAACTCCCTACAAGTAATCCACCAGAACTTCCTTTCCACCTCTGGAAGTTCACTACCCTGATATCTTCAGGTTCTTCTGGGTTTAACTACCAGGATCCTCTGCATCTCCTCCAGGCTGCTATCATGAAGTTTTCCTTGAGCAACTATGGTGCTCTACTGCTTCTGCTAGGTTCCTCCACAGCTCTCTTGGCTGCTACACCATGAAGTTTCCTCGAGGAACTATGGTGCTTCACCACCTCTACAGAAGCACGTGACACTCCTCTTCACTGCTTCTCCTCACAGCTCGAGGTCCTCTGCTCCACTACCTTGGAGTCTCATCAACTACTTCATCTGTGCTGGCTTCGAAGTTCTCAGCAACTTCTTCCCAAAGGCAAACCTGCAACCCATCGACACTCCAATAAAATTGTTTCCCCTTTAACACATAAACAAAAATAACCACACAATATGCTTGCCTCAAACCTCTATCTGTCCTCTACATACAGTGAGAGTGGACTCCCCCGTTTTGGGCGGGTCCATACTCTACCTCGCCCGGCGGGCCTCCTCACTCAGGGAGGGTCCTTCACCGTCAGGAGCCAGGCTCCCTCAGTTGCCTGCCAGCGCTCAGAGGGGACGGACGTCGCTCCGTGTTCCTCCCTCTCCACTCTCTTATTTTAGGCTTTCTGCCTTATTAAAACATGTCTAACTTATCAATAAACATTGCTACTGTCGCTGGGCACACGACCAACTACAAGCAATCACTATGAACTGGCGTATATCGTGCTTACCACAGATTATCTGGTCGAGGGCGCTCTCCCTCTGACGGCGTCTGGTCAGGGCGCTCCACACAGCCCACGAAAATGCCTCTGAGCAGCTAATTAAACTCTCCTCGCCGTCTGAGACTTGAGACCATAACGTTCTCAGCTCAATTTCACAGCTGGCACGTCTGCACACTTCTCTTCTCTTGGAGATATATCACTAGGGGTTCCTTTCTGACGGGAGCTCAATGGAGCACGGCTTTCCCCCTGCGATGTCTGGCCTCAAGTGAGGTCAAAGCCCCTCCAGAAGCGAGCCTCACGCCTCCAGCAAAATGTCCACATCTCCTAGCCAGTCATTTATCTGTTTCCTTCTTCACTGCCCATAATCTTAAATTGTTATATATATCCAAGCAACTATTTTACATATGGGTTATCACCTCAATATTTGCTAGACCTTCTAATCAGGTCAGGCTTGATGAATAACTCTCAAGGAGGGAGACTCGTTTCTCCTGTAGGCTGAGATCATAACAGTGTGGAATAAAGTATTGTGTGAGGAAGACGGTAGTGAGTGTGTGGAAGACGATAGTGTAGAAAATGGTAGTGTGTGTGGAAGATGGATGTGAGTGTGGAAGATGGTAGTGAGTGTGGAAGATGGCAGTGTGTGTGGAAAATTGTAGTGTGTGTGTGAAAGATGGTAGTTAGTGAGGAAGATGGTAGTGATTGTGGATGATGGTAATGAGTGAGGAAGATTGTAGTATGTGAGGAGGATGGTAGTGAGTGTGGAAGACAGTGTGAAAAATGGTAGAGTGGAATATCGTAGTGTGTGTGGAAGATGGTAGAGTGTGTGGAAGATAATAGTGAGTGTGGAAGATGGTAGTGTGTGTGGAAGATAGTAGTGTGTGAAGAAGCTGGTAGTTAGTGTTAAAAATAATAGCGTGTGGAAGATGGTATTGTGTAATAACGATGGTAGTGAGTGTGGAAGATAATAGTGAGTGTGGAAGATGGTAATGTATGTGGAAGATGGTAATGTATGTGGAAGATTGTAGTGAGTGTGTGAAAGATGGTAACATGTGAAAGATGGTAGTGAGTGTGGAAGATTGTAGTGTGACTGGAAGAGGGTAGTGTGAGTGGAAGATGGAAGTGTGAGTGAAAGATAGTAGAGTGTGGAAGATGGTAGTGTAAGTGGAAGATTGTAGTGTCAGTAGAAGATGTAGTGAGTGTGGAAGATGGTATTGAGTGTGGAAAATGGTAGTTAGTGAAGAAGATGATACTGAGAGTGAAAGATAGTAGTGAGTGTAGAAGATGGTAGTGTGTATGGAAGATAGTAGTGTGTGTGTAAGAGTGTATGGAAGATAGTAGTTAGTGAGGAAGATGGTAGTGTGTGTTGAAGATAGTAGTGAGTGTGGAAGTTGGTAGTGTGTGTAGATAATAGTAATGTGTGACGAAGATGGTAGTGTGAGTGAAAGATGGAAATGAGTGTGGAAAAAGGTAGTGTGAGTGGTAGATGGTAGTGTAAGTGAAAGATGGCAGTGTGAGTGGAAGATGGTAGTGAGTCTGGAAGATGGTAGTGAGTGTGGAAGATAATTAGTGAGTGTGGAAGATGGTAGTGAATGTGGAAGATGGTAGTAAGTGTGGAAGGTGGTAGTGAGTGTGGAAGATGGTAGTTAGTGAGGAAGATGGTAGTGAGTGTGAAATATTGTAGTGTGTGAGGAACACGGTAGTGAGTGTGGATGATGGTAATGAGTGAGGAAGATGGTAGTGTGTGAAGAAGATTGTAGTGAGTGTGGAAGATGGTTGTGAGTGTGGAAGATAGTAATGTGTGTGGAAGATAGTAGTGGGCGAGGAAGATAGTAGTGAGTGTGGAAGATCGTATTGAGTGTGGAAGATGGTATTGTGTGAGGAAGGTGGTAGTGTGTGTGTGTGTGGAAAATGATAGAGTGGAAAATGGTAGTGTTTGTGGAAGATGATAGTGAGTGCGGAAGATGGAAATGAGTGTGGAAGATGGTAGTGTGTGAGGAAGATGCTAGTGTGTGTGGAAGATGGTAGTGAGTGTAGAAGATAGCAGTGGGGGAGGAAGATGGTAGTGAATGGGGAAGATGGTAGTGTGTGTGGTAGATGATAGTGAGAGTGAAAGATAATAGTGAGGTAAATGGTAGTGTGTGTGGAAGATGGTAGTGAGTGTGGAAAATGGTAGTGTGCGTGGAAGACGGTAGTGTGGAAGATCTTATTGTGTGTGGAAGATGGTAGAGTGTGTGGAAGATAGTAGTGTGTGAAGAAGCTGGTAGTTAGTGTTAAAGATAGTAGTGTGTGGAAGATGGTATTGTGTAGTAACGATGGTAGTGGGAGTGGAAGATAATGGTGAGTGTGGAAGATGGTAATGTATGTGGAATATGATAATGTATGTGGAAGATTGTAGTGAGTGTGTGAAAGATAGTAGAATGTGGAAGATGGTAGTGAGTGTGGAAGATGATAGTGAGTGTGGAAGATGGTAGTTTGTGTGGATGATTGTAGTGTGTGTGAAAGATGGTAGTGAGTGTGGAAGATTGTAGTGTTACTGGAAGAGGGTAGTGTGAGTGGAAGATGGAAGTGTGAGTGAAAGATAGTAGAGTGTGGAAGATGGTAGTGTAAGTGGAAGATTGTAGTGTCAGTTGAAGATGGTAGTGAGTGTGGAAGATGATAGTGAGTGTGGAAGACGGTAGTGAGTGAAGAAGATAGTAGTGAGAGTGAAAGATGGTAGTGAGTGTAGATGTTGGTAGTGTGAAAGACGGTAATATGCTATGAAGATAGTAGTGTGAAAGACGGTAATATGCTATGAAGATGGTAGTGTGTGTGTGTCTGGAAGTTGGTAGTGTGTGTGTGTGGAAGATGGTAGTGTGAGTGGAAGAAAGTAGTGTGTGTGGAAGATAGTAATGAGTGTAGAAGATGATAGTGTGGAAGATGGTAGTGAGTGTGGAAGATATTAGTTAGTGTGGACGATGGTGGTGTATGTGGAAGATGGTAGTGTGTGTGTGGAAGATGGTAATGTGTATGGAAGATAGTAGTGTATGTGTAAGATGGTAGTGTGTGTGGAAGATGGTAGTGAGTGTGGAAGATGGTAGGGAGTGTGGAAGATGGTAGTGAGTGTGGAAGATGGTAGTGAGTGTGGCAGATGGTAGTGAGTGTGGAAGATGGTAGTGAGTGTGGAAAATGGTAGTGTGAGTGGAAGATAGTAGTGAGTCTGGAAGATAGTAGTGAGTGTGGAAGATGTCATTGTGTGAGAAAGATAGTACTGTGGGTGATTAAGATGGTAGTGAGTGTGGGAGATGTCAGTGTGTGTGGAAGATGGTAGTATGTGTGGAAGATAGTAGTGTGTGTGAAAGATGGTAATGTGGGAGGAAGACGGTAGTGAGTGTGGAAGATAGTAGTTAGTGTGGAAGATTATAGTGTGGAAGATGGTAGTGTGTGTGAAAGACGGTAATGTGTGTGAAAGATGGTAATGTGGGAGGAAGACGGTAGTGAGTGTGGAAGATGATAGTGTGGAAGATGGTAGTGAGTATGGAAGATGTTAGAGTGCGTGGAAGATAGTAGTGAGTGTGGAAGATGGTAGTGAGTGTAGAAGATGGTAGTGTGGCAGATAGTAGTGAGTGTGGAAGATGGTAGTGTGTGTGGATGATGGTAGAGTGTGATGAACATGGTAATGTGTGAGGAAGATGGTAGAGAGTGTGGAAGATGATAGTGTGGAAGATAATAGTGAGTGTAGAAGATGGTAGTGTGGATGATGGTAGTGAGTTTAGAAGATGACAGTGTGTAAGATGGTATTGAGGGTGGAAGATACTGGTGAGTGTGGAAGACAGAAGTGAGTGTGGAAGATGCTAGTGAGTGTGGAATATAGTATTGTGTGAGGAAGACGGTAGTGAGTGTGTGGAAGACGATAGTGTAGAAAATGGTAGTGTGTGTGGAAGATGGATGTGAGTGTGGAAGATGGTAGTGAGTGTGGAAGATGGCAGTGTGTGTGGAAAATTGTAGTGTGTGTGTGAAAGATGGTAGTTAGTGAGGAAGATGGTAGTGATTGTGGATGATGGTAATGAGTGAGGAAGATTGTAGTATGTGAGGAAGATGATAGTGAGGGTATAAGATAGTGTGGAAGATGGTAGAGTGAAATATCGTAGTGTGTGTGGAAGATGGTAGAGTGTGTGGAAGATAATAGTGAGTGTGGAAGATGGTAGTGTGTGTGGAAGATAGTAGTGTGTGAAGAAGCTGGTAGTTAGTGTTAAAGATAGTAGCGTGTGGAAGATGGTATTGTGTAATAACGATGGTAGTGAGTGTGGAAGATAATAGTGAGTGTGGAAGATGGTAATGTATGTGGAAGATGGTAATGTATGTGGAAGATTGTAGTGAGTGTGTGAAAGATGGTAAAATGTGGAAGATGGTAGTGAGTGTGGAAGATTGTAGTGTGACTGGAAGAGGGTAGTGTGAGGGGAAGATGGAAGTGTGAGTGAAAGATAGTAGAGTGTGGAAGATGGTAGTGTAAGTGGAAGATTGTAGTGTCAGTAGAAGATGGTAGTGAGTGTGGAAGATGGTAGTGAGTGTAGAAAATGGTAGTTAGTGAAGAAGATGATACTTAGAGTGAAAGATAGTAGTGAGTGTAGAAGATGGTAGTGTGTATGGAAGATAGTAGTGTGTGTGTAAGAGTGTATGGAAGATAGTAGTTAGTGAGGAAGATGGTAGTGTGTGTTGAAGACAGTAGTGAGTGTGGAAGTTGGTAGTGTGTGTAGATAATAGTAATGTGTGACGAAGATGGTAGTGTGAGTGGAAGATGGAAATGAGTGTGGAAAATGGTAGTGTGAGTGGTAGCTGGTAGTGTAAGTGAAAGATGGCAGTGTGAGTGGAAGATGGTAGTGAGTCTGGAAGATGGTAGTGAGTGTGGAAGATGGTAGTGAGAGTGGAAGATGGTAGTGAGAGTGGAAGATGGTAGTGAGTGTGGAAGATGGTAGTGAGTGTGGAAGATGGGAATATGTATGGAAGATAGAAGTGTATGAGGAAGATGGTAGTGTGTGTGGAAGATGGTAGTGAGTGTGGAAGATGGTAGTGAGAGTGGAAGATGTTATTGAGTGTGGAAGATGGTAGTGAGTGTGGAAGATGGTAATGTGTGTGTGGAAGATGGTAGTGAGTGAGGAAGGTGGTAGTGTGTGTGGAAAATAGTATTGTGTGAGGAAGACGGTAGTGAGTATGGAAGATGATAGTGAGTGTGGAATATAGTATTGTGTGAGGAAGACGGTAGTGAGTGTTGTGACGGTGTTCCCCCCCATATATTTCTCCCACGCCTGCAGTAAGAGTCATGTCCACTTTAGTCGAGCGTTCTCTAGGTCGCAGGCATCAATTTGATATATGTGGGAGAGTGGAGTGTTCTCGGAGTGCCGAGAAATTTATAAAAGAAGAGTATTTTGGGCTGTGGTTTAGGCCCTTTAGGAAGCCAATATGGCACTGGCTCTTCTGTTTTGCCGCCAAAAGTGTGTGACGTCAGTGACACCAGATTGGTCGCCGACAGCGACGTGGCACAGGGAGCCAATGAAAACCTCCCGTGGCGAATATGACGTCACGGAGGAAGGGGGGTCCGGTCATCGCGCCGCGCTGGCGCCATCAGTCTAAGACAGCACGTCAAGGAGGTCGGACGTGCTCTGGGGGGTCCTGTCAGTTGGACAGTTTACCCCGTCTCCGGAGGACTTACGCATCACCCGTGGTCTGCCAACACCTGTGGGGTCTTCCTTCGTTCATGTGTTGAACCGACGAAGGAATTGACGGGATATTGAGCAACAAGTGCTCCAGGAACAGGTGTTGTGCAAGAGTGGAGTCTAGGCAGCGACGTATGCGACGGCTTATAGCTCCACAGTGATGACGTAGTTGCTGAGCCAATCCTCCGTAAGGAAATCAGTCTGACACGACACGTCAAGGTGGTTGGACGTGCGAAGATTGGTCCTGTCAGTTTGACAGTTGTTTCCCGCTCCCGTGGATTTTACGCGTCACCCGAAGTCTGCCAGTACTCTGTGAGGTCTTCCTTCGTTCATGTGTTGGACCAGAGAGGGAATCGACGGGATATTGAGCAACAAATGCTCCAGGACAGGTACTGTGCAAGAAGTGAAGTCTGTGCAGTGACGTATGCGACGTCTGAGGCAGTTCACCCGGTTGTGACGGCATAGTGGCTGAACCGAGCCACTGGGAAGCAGAGGAAGAAGGAAACTATTCGGGAATCCGAACGACTGCAGCCGAGACGTAGGCGGGCAGCTGTAGCTGGGAGGAGAAGTCGACGGCCGGGAGACCGACTCCAACCCTACAAGAAGTCGAGAAAGATCACGGACCTGCAGGGAAAAGGCACAGAGACGACGCGCTTACGGTGGGACATTGATTGAGTTCCTGGAGGACACGACAGTGTGTGTGTGGGGGCGTTCCCTACACGAGGCAGGAGCCAGGACCAGGAGCTACAACTCAACTCTCATCGGAGGATAGGTGGAAGTAGGTGATTCTAGTTTCCCTCCCAATTCCCCTTTAGTCAGCTATATTATTTAGCCTGAGTATTTTGTATGTTGTGAGCAAGGCTCACCTATGTCACAGTAAAGCACCAGTGTGCAGAGTGGTACTATAAAGAGTACTCACGATATTAAGGATTATTATTGGTGTATGCAGGCACCCGGAGTAATTGATGAATTTACTGTGTTGAGAATGTCTTTCATGAGACTTTAATGTGATCATATAGTGAGAGAAAATATATATATTATTATGCCAGTATTTGGGAGTTAGGCTATGTGCTGTTATGATCTCAGCCTGCAGGAGAAACGAGTCTCCCTCCTTGAGAGTTATTCAGCAAGCCTGACCTAACTAGAAGGTCTAGCAAATATTGAGGTGATAACCCATATGTAAAATGGCTGGTTGGATATGTGTAACAGTTTGAGATTATGGGCAATGCAGAAGAAAATAGATAAAGGACGGGCTAGGAGATGTGGACATTTTGCTGGAGGCGTGAGGCTCGCTTCTGGAGGACCTTGACCTCACTTGAGTGCCAGACATCGCAGGGGGAAGCCGCGCTCCGTTTGAGCTCCCGCCAGAAGGGAACCCCTAGTGATATATCTCTAAGAGAAGAGAAGTGTGCAGACGTACCAGCTGTGGAATCGAGCTGGGAACGTTGTGGTCTCAAGTCCGGGTCGACGAGCAGATATTAAATCGCCCAGAAGCATTATTGTGGGCCGTGGGAGCGCCCTGACCAAGCCTCGTCAGAGGAAGAAGCGCCCTCGACCAGACGTTCTGTGGTAAGCACGATATACGCCAGTTCATAGTGATTGCATTGTAGTTGGTCGTGTGCCCAGCGACAGTAGCGATGTTTATTTATAGGTTAGACATGTTTTAATAAGGCAGAAAGCCTGAAATAAGAGAGTGGAGGGGGAGGAACACGGAGCGACGTCCGTCCTCTCTGAGCGCTGGCGGACGACTGAGGGAGCCTGGCTCCGGATGGAGGAAGACCCTCCCAGCGAGTGAGGACGCCGCCAGGCGAGGTGGAGTATGGACCCGCCCAAAACGGGGGAGTCCACTCTCACTGTATGTAGAGGACAGATAGAGGTTTGAGGCAAGCATATTGTGTGGTTATTTTTGTTTATGTGTTAAAGGGGAACATTTTATTGGAACGTCGATGGGTTGCAGGTTTGTCTTTGGGGAAGAAGTTGCTGAGAACTTCGAAGCCAGCAGATGATGTAGCTGATGAGACTCCAAGGTAGTGGAGCAGAGGACCTCGAGCTGTGAGGAGAAGCAGCAGTGAAGAGGAGTGTCACGTGCTTCTGTAGAGGTGGTGTAGCAGCCAAGAGAGCTGTGGAAGAACCTAGCAGAAGGGTGAAGCACCGTAGTTGCACAAGGAAACTTCATGATAGCAGCCTGGAGGAGCTGCAGAGGATCCTGGTAGTGAAGCCCGGAAGAACCTAAGGATATTAGGGTTGTGAACTTCCAGAGGTGGAAGGGGAAGTTCTGGTGGATTACTAGTAGGGAGTTGATAGTGTTTGGTTGTCATTAGCGTGCAAGACGCAGTGAGAGGTGAGTGACTGTTGGCATTCTTATGTCAAGGAGTTTTCTTATACTGAAGTATCAATGAACATTTATACTGGTATATGTTATCGCATTCAAATGCTGATTTTCTATATATACATTATCTTGCTGATAGTGCAACAGTGTATGTAGGCTTGACCAACTTGAGGAGGTTAATGGTATCAGGTGGCGAACCAGGAGATAGGATACCCCTTTGATAAGCTGAAAATAGAGTTCTGATGGTGTTGGAGTGCAACCTGATTGTGATATTATAGAGTATAGGATTCATTATTATTATATGTGTGTATGTATTGTGTATGTGCTTGGTCCAGTAAATGTGTCACAATTTGCTGGTGTTTGCCCTTGTCCTAGTGAGGCTTCCCAGGAAGTAGTGAAGAAGGAGAGAGAAAGAGAAAGAACCAAGAACCACTGCTGTGGACAGGGTAAAAGGTAATACTAGTAAGTCAAAAAGGGGATTGAGGAGATCATATCACCTAGGGAGAGAGTGGGGAGTCACAGCGGCTCGAGTGGGTGTGTGCACGTGACAACGAGGCTAAATGTTGGAGCCGCATCCCCTAAATGTGTGACGTTGAGCCCCTCTCCAAGAGCCAGAAGCGCCAAGGGTGATCTCCTAGTGTAAGCACTCTACCGAGTTGTGGGTTGGGTTTGTCCGTAGAGAAGGATCAACGACGACGACACCAACCAACCCACGAGTCTATAATAAATTGGGGGCCTGTCCGGGAGAGTGAACTGACACACCCACACCCTGTCCAAGAGTGGATTTGTACACCCTTGCTGAAATAGATAAACTGTGTGACCGCAGGTGTATACTCTCTCTCTTGGGAAGACTCACAGGACAAAGATGGATAAGGTGCAAGCATTTGTGGAGTCAGGCAAGCCTGAGGACTTGGAAGGTTGCACGAGGGATCAATTGAAACAAATAGCAGAAAAATGTGGCATCAGGTTGAAAGCATCTAAAGTAGCTGGGATGAAGGATGAGATCCTGAGGCAGTTGAGAGCCAGAAGTGAAGCGGCAGAGCAAGGAGCCCAAAAAGGAGCTGAAAGTGGAAAGGAGGATGATGGGCAGGATGAAGTGAGATCCCAGGGATCGAGTAGGAGCAGCAAGAGTAGCCGCAGTAGTAGGAGTAGCCGAAATAGGAGCTTGGAGAGATTCCAGTTAGAGCTCCAGATGCAGCGTGAGGAGAGACAGTTCCAGCTGGAAAAGATGAAATTGGAACTCCAGATGAAAAATGAAGCCGAGAAGGAGAAAGAGAAAACCAGACTGGAAATAGAAAAAGAGAAAGCAAGGCTAGAGGTGGAAAAAGAAAAAGAGAGAACAAAACAAATGCAGATAGAAGCGAATAGAACCTTGGCTGAACAAAGGATTGAACATGGGTTGCCAGAGAGCACCACCCAGGTATCACACCCACCAGATGTTAGGGTTAGGGAGAAGGACATTCCCTTGTTTGTTCCCGAAGAGGCAGAGAGCTTTTTCGAGCATTTTGAGAAAGTAGCCAGCATCAAAGAGTGGCCACAGGAGGAATGGGCCCAGCTGGTCCAGTTAAGATTGACCGGTGCAGCCAGGGAGGCATACACCCAATTGTCACTGGAAGAGTGCCAGGATTATGCCACGGTAAAGAGCAGCATATTGCGCTCGTTTCAGTTAACCCCAGAAGCTTATAGAAAGCGTTTCAGAGAGATGGTGAAAGTTGGAGCATGTACGTTTGCTGAGACAGCAAGAGATCTGGAAAGACGATTCCAGAAGTGGATTGAGGCTGCTGGAGTTGGATCTTACGCTGACCTGAAGCAACTGATGGTCATGGAGAAGTTCTTGGAGATGATGCATCCCGAAACAAAGTTCAAGATCCAAGAAGCAGGGATAATGGAGGTGAAAGATGCCGCAGATAGGGCGGATATGATTACTGAAGCATACAATAGCTTGAGGGAGAACAGAGTGAGAAGTGAGGCGAGATGCAGCAATGGCAGACCCAGTGGAGTCTGGGGAAGAAGAAATTATGAAAGACCCAGAGGAGTCTGGGGTGAGAAAAATTTTGATAAATGGGCAGATAAAAGTAAGTACCCTAAAACTCAGAAGAGTAGGTCGCACACTTCATCTGAAAGTGAGGATGGAGGAGCAAAACGAGAAACTGATCGTTATCCAGGAAATCAAGAGTCCAGTAAAGCTCCACAGAGTACGAGTAGTACGTCTGGCCCGAGGAACTCCAATACGAGTGGGCAGAGTCAGAGCTACTCTGGTACATATAGAAGAGATTTTTCCCAGATGAGATGTTACAATTGTAACGGATTGGGTCACGTGATGCGAGATTGTAGGCAGGGCAAGAGAGTTGTGACCCTGGCCATGTGTGACCCCCGAGGCAAATATACTAATGTGTTCCAAGACAAACCACAGAGAGCAAACTTAGTGAACGAGAGGTATAGGCCGTTCATGAGCAAAGGTTGGATCAGTGTAGGAGGCCAACCTGAGGTAGAAGTTGGTATCTTAAGAGATACCGGAGCTAATCAGAGCTTGATTACGAGAAGCCTGATTGGGAATGATCGACGGTTAGCTGGCAGGAGTAAGATGAGGGTATATGGGTTGTTGTCTGAAAGTGACATGCCCGTTTGTACTGTCCAGCTAAGGTCGGAATATGTGTCGGCAGAGGTGATGTTGGGAGTGTGCCCCGACATACCTATTCCAGGAGTCCAAGTGATCCTGGGGAATGACTTGTGCGGGACAAAGGTGTTGCCAAGAGTCATAGTGGAGACTGTGCCAGAGGAGTGCCCAGAAGGCCACGGCACGTGTGGGACACCTGAGAGTGTGAACCTGACTGACATCCGAGGGGATGAGTCAGGAGACCGCCAAGCCATTGAGTACCCTGTCTCGGTAGTGATGAAGGGAGAGGTGGCCGACGAGGAAGACACTGGAGAAGGTGAGACAGTGTCGATTAAACCGGTGGAAGATATCGATGTAGATATATCATGGCGGTTTGATGAAGGTCCAGCCCAGGCAAATGGAGTCTCGGTGAGGTCAAAAGTGAGGATGACCCAGCCGAAGAAGAATCATGTGAAGAGAGCGGACCTGAGTAGAGCCCAGACTGCTGAAATTAGGAGTCGGAAGGTGAATGCAACTGTGCTGAGTATGAATGAGGAAAGATGTGGACATACTGAGGACGGGAGTAGATCGTCAAGTGGTCCACGAGCACAGAGGCATATGGATAGTGGAGTCAAGTTGTTTGAGATGTCAGGAGTTGACATGTTTCACAGAAAACGTGGAGAAAAGATAATGAAGAAAAGTAGTAGTCGAGAAAATGAGAGGAGAAGAGACAGTATGTGTGGAGAGATGCTTACGAGCACTTTGGGAGAGGAAAAGCGACATGTATGGTCGAGTGCTGTTGGATGTAGTGCAGTGCTCGAAGAAACTTTTAGGGAACGAAGAAGAGTTGAAGGAGAAGAAATGGAGTGGTATAGAAGTGAAAAATGTGAAAAGAGGATGATGCAAGCATGGAGGAATAGAAGAAAGCCGAGGACTCGATGGAAGACAAACAGGATGTCTCGGATAAATGAAGAGACGAAAGGGAGGATCGTCGGTGAAGACAAGGGAGTGACGTATGATGACAGGAGACGAAAGTATAATGGCAGTAGATGGAAGTATGAAGACGACAGAGGAGGTACAGACAGCAGATGTCTGACTCTGGACGGGAAGAGAAGAAGACGAGGAAACGGAGGGTGGAGACAGTAAGTAGAGTGGACCAATGGATTGCAGGCGTCCAAGGAGGACAGCCTAGCCAAGAGGTGCCAGAGAAGTCAAATCGTTTGTGAGAAGGTCATATTTCTGGCGAGTTGTGAGCCAGATGTTGCAAGGTGCAACGAATTAATTGTAGACTCCTAAGAGAGTATATGGGGTGAAGAACGAGACAGTGTGGTGGCGGATATATTATCCCGAGCTTTGCCACTGGAATAACTCTCAAAATAAGGGGAGGGGAGTGTTATGATCTCAGCCTGCAGGAGAAACGAGTCTCCCTCCTTGAGAGTTATTCAGCAAGCCTGACCTAACTAGAAGGTCTAGCAAATATTGAGGTGATAACCCATATGTAAAATGGCTGGTTGGATATGTGTAACAGTTTGAGATTATGGGCAATGCAGAAGAAAATAGATAAAGGACGGGCTAGGAGATGTGGACATTTTGCTGGAGGCGTGAGGCTCGCTTCTGGAGGACCTTGACCTCACTTGAGTGCCAGACATCGCAGGGGGAAGCCGCGCTCCGTTTGAGCTCCCGCCAGAAGGGAACCCCTAGTGATATATCTCTAAGAGAAGAGAAGTGTGCAGACGTACCAGCTGTGGAATCGAGCTGGGAACGTTGTGGTCTCAAGTCCGGGTCGACGAGCAGATATTAAATCGCCCAGAAGCATTATTGTGGGCCGTGGGAGCGCCCTGACCAAGCCTCGTCAGAGGAAGAAGCGCCCTCGACCAGACGTTCTGTGGTAAGCACGATATACGCCAGTTCATAGTGATTGCATTGTAGTTGGTCGTGTGCCCAGCGACAGTAGCGATGTTTATTTATAGGTTAGACATGTTTTAATAAGGCAGAAAGCCTGAAATAAGAGAGTGGAGGGGGAGGAACACGGAGCGACGTCCGTCCTCTCTGAGCGCTGGCGGACGACTGAGGGAGCCTGGCTCCGGATGGAGGAAGACCCTCCCAGCGAGTGAGGACGCCGCCAGGCGAGGTGGAGTATGGACCCGCCCAAAACGGGGGAGTCCACTCTCACTGTATGTAGAGGACAGATAGAGGTTTGAGGCAAGCATATTGTGTGGTTATTTTTGTTTATGTGTTAAAGGGGAACATTTTATTGGAACGTCGATGGGTTGCAGGTTTGTCTTTGGGGAAGAAGTTGCTGAGAACTTCGAAGCCAGCAGATGATGTAGCTGATGAGACTCCAAGGTAGTGGAGCAGAGGACCTCGAGCTGTGAGGAGAAGCAGCAGTGAAGAGGAGTGTCACGTGCTTCTGTAGAGGTGGTGTAGCAGCCAAGAGAGCTGTGGAAGAACCTAGCAGAAGGGTGAAGCACCGTAGTTGCACAAGGAAACTTCATGATAGCAGCCTGGAGGAGCTGCAGAGGATCCTGGTAGTGAAGCCCGGAAGAACCTAAGGATATTAGGGTTGTGAACTTCCAGAGGTGGAAGGGGAAGTTCTGGTGGATTACTAGTAGGGAGTTGATAGTGTTTGGTTGTCATTAGCGTGCAAGACGCAGTGAGAGGTGAGTGACTGTTGGCATTCTTATGTCAAGGAGTTTTTTTATACTGAAGTATCAATGAACATTTATACTGGTATATGTTATCGCATTCAAATGCTGATTTTCTATATATACATTATCTTGCTGATAGTGCAACAGTGTATGTAGGCTTGACCAACTTGAGGAGGTTAATGGTATCAGGTGGCGAACCAGGAGATAGGATACCCCTTTGATAAGCTGATAATAGAGTTCTGATGGTGTTGGAGTGCAACCTGATTGTGATATTATAGAGTATAGGATTCATTATTATTATATGTGTGTATGTATTGTGTATGTGCTTGGTCCAGTAAATGTGTCACAATTTGCTGGTGTTTGCCCTTGTCCTAGTGAGGCTTCCCAGGAAGTAGTGAAGAAGGAGAGAGAAAGAGAAAGAACCAAGAACCACTGCTGTGGACAGGGTAAAAGGTAATACTTATAAGTCAAAAAGGGGATTGAGGAGATCATATCACCTAGGGAGAGAGTGGGGAGTCACAGCGGCTCGAGTGGGTGTGTGCACGTGACAACGAGGCTAAATGTTGGAGCCGCATCCCCTAAATGTGTGACGTTGAGCCCCTCTCCAAGAGCCAGAAGCGCCAAGGGTGATCTCCTAGTGTAAGCACTCTACCGAGTTGTGGGTTGGGTTGTCCGTAGAGAAGGATCAACGACGACGACACCAACCAACCCACGAGTCTATAATAGTGCCCAGTAACTATGTTATTACCATTATTGATGTCTGACTCATCCATATATATATATATGTCTATGCTCGTGTATTGAATAATCATTCATGTGTGCAGTGATTAATTGTGTTATCGCCCACGGAAGGAATTACTGAGAACTCCAGTGATATATAATTCATAAGTTATCATTAAACGAAGGGCAGTGTGTAATACCATGACAGTGAATTATTGTCACATTTAATATAGAAACGTTTGATTGAGCCCAAGATCAGTGTAGCGAAGTATTTACGTGCTATTGTCGCAAATATTGTGTGTTCGAACTTCTAGTGATCTTTGAGAACTTAAAGAAATTGGTGCGTCACGCCAAGCAAACAGATAAAGTAACATTCGTGCGGGGGGGTAGTCGCCCAGCTGATTTTGACATTGACGAGAGGGGGAGTGTTGCCAGCTTAGTGAGTTCATATTTTATGTGGGAACGAACGACTCCCGCCTGAAACAGCTGTTTGCTTTTTTATATAATCTTGTGATGTCTTTGAATGAGTTTTAAGTAAAATATAAGATACATTGGTGTTTATATCATCCCCCCCATATTTCTTGTGGCTATATAATACCTGAAAGCAGAGAGTGATAGAAGTAAATACCTGCCTGATATCAGATCTATTGAGTGTGTCCTTGCCACTGTTACCACAATTCAACAAAACCACTGACGTGTTACTGGACACCGATAATCATTCGACCAGTTGGCGACCTTGTGGTTAGTAGTAGAGCCCTATGATGGGGCGGGCATACAACAGTTAAGTGAACAAGTTGTGTTCCCACTCCTTCTCGATCAGAGGCCGGTTGGGATTGACTGGGATACTCTACGGGCATACAGTGGCGCTGCGAGGACAGAGTGAAGACCCGCAGGGCTACGGTGAGTGACCTTGAGTATACTGTTGCTCACCCGAGTAAACCCCGACATTGGCGCCCTTGCCAGGATCAAGATCAAGATAAAGGTTGCAGTTGTGGTACTTGGCAGTGGTATTAGGTATCAGGTACAGGTTATCACTCATAGCACAAGATGGAGGATGATAAAGTAACAAGGTTCATTGACACTAGAGATGAGCAGGTGCTGGAGGAGTGCACCAAGGCACAGTTACAGGCAATAGCAGACCATTTTGGGATAAAGCTGAGATCTTCCAGAGTGGGAGAGAGAAGACTGGAGATCATGGCACAGCTCAGGGCACGAGACGAAGCTTTGGGGGAGGAACGGCCACAGACACCTGCCAGTGTGGGAGAACACCTGAGCATTGGTGGGAGCAGCAGGAGATCCAGCGGCAGCAGGCACAGCGTTAAGCTGGAGATAATGAAGATGCAGCTGGAAGCACAGCAGCGCAAAGAAGAGCGAGAAGCAGAGGCACAGCAGCGCAAAGAAGAGCGAGAAGCAGAAGCACAGCTGAAGAGTGACGAGCGAGAAGCACAGCTGAAGCGTGAGGAGCGAGAAGCACAGCTGAAGCGTGAGGAGCGAGAAGCACAGCTGAAGCGTGAGGAGCGAGAAGCACAGCTGAAGCGTGAAGAGCGAGAAGCAGAAGCACAGCTGAAGCGTGAGGAGCGAGAAGCACAGCTGAAGCGTGAGGAGCGAGAAGCACAGTTGAAGCGTGAGGAGCGAGAAGCACAGCTGAAGCGTGAAGAGCGAGATGCAGAAGCACAGCTGAAGCGTGAGGAGCGAGAAGCACAGCTAAAGCGTGAGGAGCGAGAAGCACAGCTGAAGCGTGAGGAGCGAGAAGCACAGCTGAAGCGTGAGGAGCGAGAGGCACAGCAGCGCAAAGACGAACTAGAAGCTAGAATGAGACAGCAGGAGATAGAAGCTAACAAGGATGTGGAGCTGAGGTGAGCTGAGCTAGGGATAGCTCCCCAGCTCCGCCACAGCAGGAGGACCGCCGAGTGAGGGAGCGAGATTTGCCGGTCTTTGTACCAAATGAAGCTGAAGGTTTCTTCGACCACTTCGAAAGGGTTGCTACTTTGAAGAGGTGGCCGAGGGCGGAGTGGGCGGAGCTGGTTAAGGGTAGGCTCACCGGTGAAGCTCGTGAAGCCTACAATATGCTCGACCTCCAAGAGTGCACCAACTACGATGCTGTAAAGAGAGCTGTGCTCCATTCTTTCAAGCTCACGCCGGAATGTTACAGGAAGAGATTCAGGGAATGTACCCGTTCGCCAGGAAAATCTTATGCGGAGATGGCGAGGGACATGGAAAGAAAGTTCCTTAAGTGGCTGGACTCTGAAGGAGCGAGGTCGGCTGAAGAGGTTAAGAGGCTAATGGTCATGGAGAAGTTTATGTCCGTGCTCTCTCCTGAGATCAGGGTTTGAGTAAAGGAGGCGGACATTAAGGACCTGAGAGCCGCAGCCGACAGAGCCGACATGCTGGAAGAAGCCCTGTGACCATACCGTGAGGGACGGCGCCGACAGCCCATACGCTCTGGATATGGTAGAAGATATAGAAGGACGGACGGATGGAGGACAGGAGCGAGTTCTCCTGAGTACCACCTCTCAAGTGGAGACAGGAGAGGCTCAAAGACTGCTGTGGAGCCGGTAGAGAAGTCCCAAGCTGAGAGCTCAAGAGTTGTTGCCGAAACCGAGGAATCGATGAATGGCGCGAGGAAGATACACCGAAGAAGGGTCCGCTGCTACAACTGCGGAATATTCGGACATGTCGCGCGGGAATGCAGACACCCTGAGCAGCGGGGGAATGTTGCTTTAGTGAGGGTCGAGGACCAGATGGCCGAGTGGGTGCAGGATGAACCCGTACTGAGTGGGGAGAAGAGAGTTCACCCATTCGTGTGTGAGGGAACCGTAAGGATGGGGGACGCAGACCCCATCCCGGTGAATATTAAGAGACACTGGGGCAGATTTTACCCTGGTGAGTGAAACCCGGTTCCCCGAGGGTTACGAGAGTACCAGTGTGGGGGTGGCAAGTGTGACCACTGTGGGAGGCCCAGTGAGGATGCCCCTACACCAGGTGACTCTGAATTCTGATTATGGCTGCCAGACCCTTGTGGTAGGGATCTGTGCATCGATGCCCAAGATGGAGGCACAAGTCATCCTGGGAAATGACGCATGTGGAGGATATGTCCTCCCGAATCTCGCGAAAGGCGAGGAGTGCATGGAGCACTATGAGGAGACAGGCGGAGTGTTAGACGCCTGTGGGGACGAGATAAGAATCGCCACGGCGGCGTTCCCGGTTTGTGCTGTGGTGCCGAGGCAGTGCGAAGGACACAGAGGGTGTGGATCTGATAGGGCTGACGAGGAGACGTCCGACAGTCTGGAAATCAATCACCTCTTCATGGGACCCGGAGAACGAGTGGAGGGCGAAGGCAGCCCGGATGGTGAGATGCAGGTGACCCTCGCCAGTTCTCTCGGGGTAGACCGCACTCGTCTCGAAGAGCTGCAGCAGATAGAGTTCCCCGAATTGATTCATGAGGCCAATGGAGGACATGTTGATCCTGAGAGGGCCACTCATTGTTATGTACAGGACGGCATGCTGATGAGAGTGTTCTGCACAGAGCAGGGAACTGAGTGTGATGAAGCAGTATGTCCTGCGTTGTTTGCCATGCATAACACAGTGGTGGAATCGTTAGGTTTCTCATCTTTCCAGCTGGTGTATGGACAGGGGGTGCAAGGTCCTCTGTCCATGCTGAAGGAACAATGGACATCAGGAGTGACCGTGGTAACGGTCAACGGATATGTAAGGAGCGTTTCGCATTGGCGGCAGGAATACTGGTTGGAAATTAAACTCATCCGATGGGAAGACAACGTGGTTGCGGATGCCCTGTCCTGTATGCACTAACCAGACATGACTCTTATTTTAAGGGGAGGGGTATGTGATGGTGTTCCCCCCCCCCCCCTTATATTTCTCCCACGCCTGCAGTAAGAGTCATGTCCACTTTACCCGAGCGTTCTCTACGTCGCAGGCATCAAGTTGGTATATGTAGGGGAATGTAGTGTTCTCGAAGTGCCGAGAAATTCATAAAAGAAGAGTATTTTGGGCTGTGGTTTAGGCCCTTTAGGAAGCCAATATGGCGCTGGCTCTTCTCTTTTCCCGCCAAAACTGTGTGACGTCAGTGACACCAGATTGGTCGCCGACAGCGACGTGGCACAGGGAGCCAATGAAAACCTCCCGTGGCGAATATGACGTCACGAAGGAAGAGGGGTCCGGTCATCGCGCCGCGCTGGCGCCATCAGTCTAAGACAGCACGTCAAGGAGGTCGGACGTGCGCTGGGGGGTCCTGTCAGTTGGACAGTTTACCCCGTCTCCGGAGAACTTACGCATCACCCGTGGTCTGCCAACACCTGTGGGGTCTTCCTTCGTTCATGTGTTGAACCGAAGAAGGAATTGACGGGATATTGAGCAGCAAGTACTCCAGGAACAGGTGTTGTGCAAGAGTGGAGTCTAGGCAGCGACGTGTGCGACGGCTGATAGCTCCACAGTGATGACGTAGTTGATGAGCCAATCCTCCGTGAGGGAATCAGTCTGACACGACACGTCAAGGTGGTTGGCCGTGGGAAGATTGGTCCTATCAGTTTGACAGTTGTTTCCCGCTCCCGTGGATTTTACGCGTCACCCGAAGTCTGCCAGTACTCTGTGAGGTCTTCCTTCGTTCATGTGTTGAACCAGAGAGGGAATCGACGGATATTGAGCATCAAGTGCTCCAGGACAGGTACTGTGCAAGAAGAAGTGAAGTCTGTGCAGTGACGTATGCGACGTCTGAGGCAGTTCACCCGTATGTGACGGCGTAGTGGCTGAACCGAGCCACTGGGAAGCAGAGGAAGAAGGAAACTATTCGGGAATCCGAATGACTGCAGCCGAGACATAGGCGGGCAGCCGTAGCTGGGAGAAGTTGACGGCCGGGAGACCGACTCCAACCCTACAAGAAGTCGAGGAGGAGCACGGACTTGCAGTGAAAAGGCACGGAGACGACGCGCTGACGGTGGGACGTTGATTGAGTTCCTGGAGGACACGACAGAGTGTGTGTGGGGGCGTTCCCTACACGAGGCAGGAGCCAGGACCAGGAGCTACAACTCAACTCTCATCGGAGGATAGGTGGAAGTAGGTGATTCTAGTTTCCCTCCCAAATTCTCCTTTAGTCAGCTATATTATTTAGTCTGAGTATTTTGTATGTCGTGAGCAAGGCTCACCTATGTCACAGTAAGGCACCAGTGTGCAGAGTGGTACTAAAAAGAGTACTCACGATATTTACGATTATTATTGGTGTATGCAGGCACCCGGAGTAATTGATGAATTTACTGTGTGGAGAATGTCTTTCATGAGACTTTAATATCATCATATAGTGAGAGAATATATATATATAATTATGTCAGTGTTTGGAGTTAGGCTATGTGCCCAGTAACTATGTTATTACAGTTATTGATGTCTGACTCATCCATATATATATATATATATGTCTATGCTCGTGTATTGAATAATCATTCATGTGTGCAGTGATTAATTGTGTTATCGCCCACGGAAGGAATTACTGAGAACTCCAGTGATATATACTTCATAAGTTATCATTAAACAAAGGGCAGTGTGTAATACCATGACAGTGAATTATTGTCACATTTAATATAGAAATGTTTGGTTGAGCCCAAGATCAGTGTAGCGAAGTATTTACGTGCTATTGTCGCAAATATTGTGTGTTAAAACTTCTAGTGATCTTTGAGAACTTAAAGAAATTGGCGCGTCACGCCAAGCAAACAGATAAAGTAACATTCGCGCAGGGGGTGGTCGCCCAGCTGATTGTGACATTGACGAGAGGGGGGAGTGTTGCCAGCTTAGTGAGTTCATATTATACGTGGGAACGAACGACTCCCGCCTGAAACAGCTGTTTACTTATTGATATGATCTTGTGATGTCTTTGAATGAGTTTTAAGTAAAATACAAAATACATTGGTGTTTATATCATCCACTCCATATTTCTTGTGGCTATGTAATACATGAAAGCAGAGAGTTATAGAAGTAAATACCTGCCTGATATCAGATCTATTGAGTGTGTCCTTGCCAATGTTACCACAATTCAACAAAACCACTGACGTGTTACTGGACACCGAAAACACCAGTTGGCGACCTTGTGGTTAGTAGTAGAGCCCTATGACGGGGCGGGCATACAACAGGTAAGTGAACAAGTTGTGTTCCCACTCCTTCTCGATCAGAGGCCGGTTGGGATTGACTGGATACTCTCCTGGCGTACAGTGGCGCCGCGAGGATAGAGTGAAGACCCGCAGGGCTACGGTGAGTGACCTTGAGCATACTGTTGCTCACCCGAGTAAACCCCGACATTGGCGACCTTGCCAGGATAACGATCAAGATAAAGGTTGCAGTTGTGGTACTTGGCAGTGGTATTAGGTATCAGGTGCAGGTTATCACTCATAGCACAAGATGGAGGATGATAAAGTAACAAGGTTCATTGACACTAGAGATGAGCAGGTGCTGGAGGAGTGCACCAAGGCACATTTACAGGCAATAGCAGACCATTTTGGGATAAAGCTGAGATCTTCCAAAGTGAGAGAAGACTGGAGATCATGGCACAGCTCAGGGCACGAGACAAAGCCTTGGGGGAGGAACGGCCACAAACACCTGCCAGTGTGGGAGAACACCTGAGCATTGGTGGGAGCAGCAGGGGATCCAGCGGCAGCAGGCACAGCGTTAAGCTGGAGATAATGAAGCTGCAGCTGGAGGCACAGCGTTAAGCTGGAGATAATGAAGCTGCAGCTGGAGGCACAGCTGCGCAGGGAAGAACAGGAGCGAGAAGCACAGCTGAAGCGTGAGGAGCGAGAAGCACAGCTGAAGTGTGAGGAGCGAGAAGCACAGCTGAAGCGTGAGGAGCGAGAGGCACAGCAGCGCAAAGAAGAGCGAGAAGCAGAAGCACAGCAGTGCAAAGACGAACTAGAAGCTAGAATGAGACAGCAGGAGATAGAAGCTAACAAGCAGGTGGAGCTGAAGCGAGCTGAACTTGGGCTAGGTGCACCTGCTCCGCCGCAACAGGAAGACCGCCGAGTGAGGGAGCGAGATCTGCCGGTCTTTGTACCAAATGAAGCTGAAGGTTTCTTCGACCACTTCGAGAAGATCGCTACTTTGAAGAGGTGGCCGAGGGCGGAGTTAGCGGAGCTGGTTCAGGGTAGGCTCACCGGTGAAGCTCGTGAAGCCTACAATATGCTCGACCTCCAAGAGTGCACCAACTACGATGCTGTAAAGAGAGCTGTGCTCCATTCTTTCAAGCTCACGCCGGAATGTTACAGGAAGAGATTCAGGGAATGTACCCGTTCGCCAGGAAAATCTTATGGGGAGACGGTGAGGGACATGGAGAGAAAGTTCCTTAAGTGGCTAGAGTCTGAAGAAGCGAGGTCGGCTGAAGAGGTCAAGAGGCTAATGGTCATGGAGAAGTTTATGTCCGTGCTCTCTCCTGAGATCAGGGTTAGAGTAAAGGAGGCGGACATTAAGGACCTGAGAGCCACAGCCGACAGAGCCGACATGCTGGAAGAAGCTCTGCGACCGCACCGAGAGGGACGGCACCGACCGCCCATACACTCCAGATATGGCAGAAGATATAGAAGGACGGACGGATGGAGGACAGGATCGAGTTCTCCTGAGTCCCATCTCTCGAGTGGAGACAGGAAAGGCTCAAAGAGTGCTGTGGAGCCGGTAAAGAAGTCCCAAGCTGAGAGCTCTAGAGTTGTTGCCGAAACCGAGGAGTCGATGAATGGCGCGAGGAAGATACACCGAAGAAGGGTCCGCTGCTACAAGTGCGGAATATTCGGACATGTCGCGCGGGAATGCAGACACCCTGAGCAGCGGGGGAACGTTGCTTTCGTGAGGGTCGAGGACCCAATGGCCGAGTGGGTGCGGGATGAACCCGTACTGAGTGGGGACAAGGGAGTTTACCCATTCGTGTGTCAGGGAACCGTAAGGATGGGGGACGCAGACCCCATCCCGGTGAAGATATTAAGAGACACTGGGGCAGATTTTACCCTGGTGAGAGAAACCCTGTTTCCCGAGGGTTATGAGAGTACCAGTGTGGGGATGGCAAGTGAGACCACTGTGGGAGGCCCAGTGAGGATGCCCCTGCACCAGGTGATTCTAAATTCTGATTATGGCTGCCAGACCCTAGTGGTAGGGGTCTGTGCATCAATGCCCAAGATGGAGGTACAAGTCATCTTGGGAAATGACGCATGTGGAGGATGTGTCCTCCCGAATCTCGCAAAAGGCGAGGAGTGCTTAGAGCACTATGAGGAGACAGGCGGAGTGTTAGACGCCTGTGGGGACGAGAAAGGAATCGCCACGGCGGCGTTCCCGGTCTATGCTGTGGTGCCGAGGCAGTGTGAAGGACACGGAGGGTGTGGATCTGATAGGGCTGACGAGGAGACGTCCGACAGTCCGGAAATCGATCACCTCTTCATGGAATCCGGAGAACGAGCGGAGGGCGAAGGCAGCCCGAATGGCGAGTTGCAGGTGACCCTCACCAGTTCTCTAGGGGTAGACCGCACTCGTCTCGAAGAGCTGCAGCAGATAGAGTTCCCCGAATTGATTCATGAGGCAAATGGAGGACGTGTTGGTCCTGAGAGGGCCACTCATTGTTACGTACAGGACGGCATGCTGATGAGAGTGTTCTGCACAGAGCAGGGAACTGAGTGTGATGAAGCAGTATGTCCTGCATTGTTTGCCATGCATAACGCAGTGGTAGGATCGATAGGTTTCTCACCTTTCCAGCTGGTGTATGGACAAGGGGTGCAAGGTCCATGTCCATACTGAAGGAACAATGGACATCAGGAGTGACCGTGGGAACGGTCGACGGATATCTAAGGAGCGTTTCGCATTGGCGGCAGGAATACTGGTTGGAAATTAAACTCATCCGATGGGAAGACAACGTAGTAGCAGATGCCCTGTCCTGTATGCACTAACCAGACATGACTCTTATTTTAAGGGGAGGGGTATGTGACGGTGTTCCCCCCCTTTATATTTCTCCCGCGCCTGCA
This sequence comes from Procambarus clarkii, assembly GCF_040958095.1. NCBI lineage: Eukaryota > Metazoa > Arthropoda > Malacostraca > Decapoda > Cambaridae > Procambarus > Procambarus clarkii. The sequence goes on along the minus strand of NC_091166.1, from coordinate 28,019,312 downwards.
GTAAGAGTCATGTCCACTTTACCCGAGCGTTCTCTACGTCGCAGGCATCAGTTTGGTATATGTGGGGGAATGTAGTGTTCTCGTAGTGCCGAGAAATTTATTAAAGAAGAGTATTTTGGGCTGTGGTTTAGGCCCTTTAGGAAGCCAATATGGCGCTGGCTCTTCTGTTTTCCCGCTAAAACTATGTGACGTCAGTGACATCAGATTGGTCGCCGATAGCGACGTGGCACAAGGAGCCAATGAAAACCTCCCGTGGCGAATGTGACGTCACGAAGGAAGGGGGGGTCCGGTCAGAGCGCCACGGCGGCGCCATCAGTCTAAGACAGCACGTCAAGGAGGTCGGACGTGCGCTGGGGGGTCCTGTCAGTTGGACAGTTTACCCCGACTCCGGAGGATTTACGCATCACCCGTGGTCTGCTAACACCTGTGGGGTCTTCCTTCGTTCATGTGTTGAACCGAAGAAGGAATTGACGGGATATTGAGCAACAAGTTCTCCAGGAACAGGTGTTGTGCAAGAGTGGAGTCTAGGCAGCGACGTATGCGACGGCTGATAGCTCCACAGTGATGACGTAGTTGCTGAGCCAATCCTCCGTGAGGGAAGCAGTCTGACACGACACGTCAGGGAGGTTGGACGTGCGAAGATTGGTCCTGTCAGTTTGACAGTTGTTTCCCGCTCCCGTGGATTTTACGCGTCACCCGAAGTCTGCCAGTACTCTGTGAGGTCTTCCTTCGGTGTTGGACCAGAGAGGGAATCGACGGGATATTGAGCAACAAGTACTCCAGGACAGGTACTGTGCTAGAAGAAGTGAAGTCTGTGCAGTGACGTATACGACGTCTGGGGCAGTTCACCCGTTTGTGACGGCGTAGTGGCTGAACCGAGCCACTGGGAAGCAGAGGAAGAAGAAGACTATTCGGGAATCCAAACGACTGCAGCCGAGACGTAGGCGGGCAGCCGTAGCTGGGAGGAGAAGTCGACGGCCGGGAGACCGAATCCAACCCTACAAGAAGTCGAGGAGGAGCACGGACCTGCAGTGAAAAGGCACGGAGACGACGCGCTTACGGTGGGACGTTGATTGAGTTCCTGGAGGACACGACAGTGTGTGTGTGGGGGCGTTCCCTACACGAGGCAGGAGCCAGGACCAGGAGCTACAACTCAACTCTCATCGGAGGATAGGTGGAAGTAGGTGATTCTAGTTTCCCTCCCAATTCCCCTCTAGTCAGCTATATTATTTAGCCTGAGTATTTTGTATGTCGTGAGCAAGGCTCACCTATGTCACAGTAAGGCACCAGTGTGCAGAGTGGTACTATAAAGAGTACTCACGATATTTATGATTATTATTGGTGTATGCAGGCACCCGGAGTAATTGATGAATTTACTGTGTTGAGAATGTCTTTCATGAGACTTTAATGTGATCATATAGTGCGAGAATATATATATATAATTATGCCAGTATTTGGGAGTTAGGCTATGTGCCCAGTAACTATGTTATTACCATTATTGATGTCTGACTCATCCATATATATATATATATATATATATATATATATGTCTATGCTCGTGTAATGAATAATCATTCATGTGTGCAGTGATTAATTGTGTTATCGCCCACGGAAGGAATTACTGAGAACTCCAGTGATATATACTTCATAAGTTATCATTAAATGAAGGGCAGTGTGTAATACCATGACAGTGAATTATTGTCACGTTTAATATAGAAATGTTTGATTGAGCCCAAGATCAGTGTAGCAAAGTATTTACATGCTATTGTCGGAAATATTGTGGGTTCGAACTTCTAGTGATCTTTGAGAACTTAAAGAAATTGGCACATCACGCCAAGCAAACAGATAAAGTAACATTCGCGTGGGGGGTAGTCGCCCAGCTGATTTTGACATTGACGAGAGGGCGAGTGTTGCCAGCTTAGTGAGTTCATATTTTATGTGGGAACGAACGACTCCCGCCTGAAACAACTGTTTGCTTTTTTATATAATCTTGTGATGTCTTTGAATGAGTTTTAAGTAAAATATAAAATACATTGGTGTTTATATCATCCCCTCCATATTTCTTGTGGCTATATAATACCTGAAAGCAAAGAGTGATAGAAGTAAATACCTTCCTGATATCAGATCTATTGAGCGTGTTCTTGCCACTGTTACCACAATTCAACAAATCCACTGATGTGTTACTGGACACCGAAAACACCAGTTGGCGACCTTGTGGTTAGTAGTTGAGCCCTTTGACGGGGCGGGCATACAACAGTTAAGTGAACAAGTTCTGTTCCCACTCCTTCTCGATCAGAGGCCGGTTGGGATTGACTGGGATACTCTCCTGGCATACAGTGGCGACGCGAGGATAGAGTGAAGACCCACAGGGCTACGGTGAGTGACCTTGAGTATACTGTTGCTCACCCGAGTAAACCCCGACATTGACAATGTCAATGTCGGGGTTTGTCAATGTTTGTCAATGTTTGTCGGGGTTTGTCAATGTCAGAACCCCGACAATGTCGGGGTTCCTTGGGTGAGCAACAGTATACTCAAGGCCACTCACCGTAGCCCTGCGGGTCTTCACTCTATCCTCGCGGCGCCACTGTACGCCAGAAGAGTATCCCAGTCAATCCCAACCGGCCTCTGATCGAGAAGGAGTGGGAACACAACTTGTTCACTTAACTGTTGTATGCCCGCCCCGTCATAGGACTCTACTACTAACCACAAGGTCGCCAACTGGTGTTTTCGGTGTCCAGTAACACGTCAGTGGTTTTGTTGAATTGTGGTAACAGTGGCAAGGACACACTCAATAGATCTGATATCAGGCAGGTATTTACTTCTAACACTCTCTGCTTTCAGGTATTATATAGCCACAAGAAATATGGAGGGGATGATATAAACACCAATGTATTTTGTATTTTACACTACTATCTTCCATACACATTACCATCTTCCACACACACTACCATCTTACACATACACTACTATCTTCCATACACATTACCATCTTCCACACACACACTACCATCTTCCACATACACCACCATCGTCCACACTAATATCTTCCACACTCACTACCATCTTCCACACTCACTACCATCTTCCACACTCACTACCATCTTCTACTGACACTACAATCTTCCACTTACACTACCATCTTCCACACTCTACTATCTTTCACTCACACTTCCATCTTCCACTCACACTACCCTCTTCCAGTAACACTACAATCTTCCACACTCACTACCATCTTTCACACACACTACAATCATCCACACACACTACCATCTTCCACACTCACTATCATCTTCCACACTCACTACCATCTTCCACATTCTACTATCTTTCACACACTCACTACAATCTTCCACATACATTATCATATTCCACATACATTACCATCTTCCACACTCACCATTATCTTCCACTCCCACTACCATCGTTACTACACAATACCATCTTCCACACACTACTATCTTTAACACTAACTACCAGCTTCTTCACACACTAACTACCAGCTTCTTCACACACTAACTACCAGCTTCTTCACACACTACTATCTTCCACACACTCTACCATCTTCCACACACAATAAGATCTTCCACACTACCGTCTTCCATGCACACTACTATTTTCCACACTCACTACCATCTTCCACACACACTACCATTTACCTCACTATTATCTTTCACTCTCACTATTATCTTTCACTCTCACTATCATCTACCACACACACTACCATCTTCCCCATTCACTACCATCTTCCTCCCCCACTGCTATCTTTTACACTCACTACCATCTTCCACACACACTACCATCTTCCTCGCACATTACCATCTTCCACACTCATTTCCATCTTCCACACTCACTATCATCTTCCACAAACACTACCATTTTCCACACTCACTACCGTCTTCCTCACACACTACAATATTTCACACTCACTACCATCTTTCTCACTAACTACCATCTTCCACACTCACTACCACCTTCCACACTTACTACCATCTTCCTCACACACTACCATCTTCCTCACTCATTACCATCATCCACACTCACTACCGTCTTCCTCACACACTACAATATTTCACACTCACTACCATCTTTCTCACTAACTACCATCTTCCACACTCACTACCACCTTCCACACTTACTACCATCTTCCACATTCACTACCATCTTCCACACTCACTAATTATCTTCCACACTCACTACCATCTTCCAGACTCACTACCATATTCCACTCACACTGCCATCTTTCACTTACACTACCATCTTACACTCTTCCAGTCACACTACAATCTTCCACACTCACTACCATCTTCCACATTTTAATATCTTTCACACACTCACTACAATCTTCCACATACATTACCATCTTCCACATACATTACCATCTTCCACACTCACTATCATCTTCCACACTCACTACCATCGTTATTACACAATACCATCTTCCACACGCTACTATTTTTAACACTAACTACCAGCTTCTTCACACACTACTATCTTCCACACACACTACCATCTTCCACACTCACTATTATCTTCCACACACTCTACCATCTTCCACACACACTAAGATATTCCACTCTACCATTTTCCACACTATCTTCCACACTCACTACCATCTTCCTCACATACTACAATCTTCCTCACTCATTACCATCATCCACAATCACTACCATCTTCCTCACTAACTACCATCTTTCACACACACACAACAATTTTCCACACACACTTCCATCTTCCACACTCACTACCATCTTCCACACTCACATCCATTTTCCACACACACTACCATTTTCTACACTATCGTCTTCCACACACTCACTACCGTCTTCCTCACACAATACTATATTCCACACTCACTAGCATCTTCCACACTCACTTCCGTCTTCCACACTCACCACTATCTTCCACCCTCAATACCATCTTACACACTGTCATCTTCTAAACTCACTACCATCATCCACACTACCATCTTCTACACTCACTATTATCTTCCACACTATCATCTTCCACACTCTCTACCATCTTCCTCACACATTACCATGTTCATCACACTCTACCATCATCCACAAACACTACCATCTTCCACACTCACTACTATCTGCCACACTACCATCTTCCACACTCACTACCATCTTCCACACTCACTACTATCTTCCACGCACTCTAACATCTTCCATACTCACTACCATCGTCCACACTATCAGCTACCACACTCACTACCGTCTTCCTCCCACATTACCATCTTTCACACACATTACCGTCTTTCACATACACTACCATCTTCCACACTATCATCTTCCACACTAACTACTATCTTCCACACTCACTACCGTCTTCCTCCCACATTACCATCTTTCACACACACTACTATCTTCCACATATACTACCATCTTCCACACACACTACCATCTCCCACACTCACTACCAACTTAATCACCCACAGTACTATCTTTCTCACACAATGACATCTTCCACACTCACTACTATCTTCCAGACTCACTACCATCTTCCACTCACACTACCATTTTCCACACTCACTACCATCTTCCACACTCACTACCATCTGCCACACTCACTACCATCTTCCACACTCACTACCATCTTCCACACTCACTACCATCTTCCACACTCACTACCATCTTCCACACACAATACCATCTTACACATACACTACTATCTTCCATACACATTACCATCTTCCACACACACACTACCATCTTCCACATACACTACTATCTTCCATACACATTACCATCTTCCACACACACACTACCATCTTCCACATACACCACCATCGTCCACACTAACTAATATCTTCCACACTCACTACCATCTTCCACACTATCATCTTCTACACTCATTACTATCTTCCACACACACTACTTTCTTCCACTCACACTACCATCTTCCACACACACACACTACCAACTTCCAGACACACACACACTACCATCTTCATAGCATATTACCGTCTTTCACACTACTATCTTCATAGCATATTACCGTCTTTCACACTACCAACTTCTACACTCACTACCATCTTTCACTCTCACTACTATCTTCTTCACTCACTACCGTCTTCCACACTCACTACCATCTTCCACACTCACTACCATCTTCTACTGACACTACAATCTTCCACTTACACTACCATCTTCCACACTCTACTATCTTTCACTCACACTTCCATCTTCCACTCACACTACCCTCTTCCAGTAACACTACAATCTTCCACACTCACTACCATCTTTCACACACACTACAATCATCCACACACACTACCATCTTCCACACTCACTATCATCTTCCACACTCACTACCATCTTCCACATTCTACTATCTTTCACACACTCACTACAATCTTCCACATACATTATCATATTCCACATACATTACCATCTTCCACACTCACCATTATCTTCCACTCCCACTACCATCGTTACTACACAATACCATCTTCCACACACTACTATCTTTAACACTAACTACCAGCTTCTTCATACACTAACTACCAGCTTCTTCACACACTAACTACCAGCTTCTTCACACACTACTATCTTCCACACACTCTACCATCTTCCACACACAATAAGATCTTCCACACTACCGTCTTCCACGCACACTACTATTTTCCACACTCACTACCATCTTCCACACACACTACCATTTACCTCACTATTATCTTTCACTCTCACTATTATCTTTCACTCTCACTATCATCTACCACACACACTACCATCTTCCCCATTCACTACCATCTTCCTCCCCCACTGCTATCTTTTACACTCACTACCATCTTCCACACACACTACCATCTTCCTCGCACATTACCATCTTCCACACTCATTTCCATCTTCCACACTCACTATCATCTTCCACAAACACTACCATTTTCCACTCTATCATTTTCCACACACACACACACTACCGCCTTCCTCACACAATACCATCTTCCACACTCAAAACGATCTTCCACACTCACGACTATCTTCCTCGCCCACTACTATCTTCCACACACATTACTATCTTCCACACTCACTACCATCTTCCACACTCACTACAATCTTCCTCACACACTACCATCTTCCTCACTCATTACCATCATCCACACTCACTACCGTCTTCCTCACACACTACAATATTTCACACTCACTACCATCTTTCTCACTAACTACCATCTTCCACACTCACTACCACCTTCCACACTTACTACCATCTTCCACATTCACTACCATCTTCCACACTCACTAATTATCTTCCACACTCACTACCATCTTCCAGACTCACTACCATCTTCCACTCACACTGCCATCTTTCACTTACACTACCATCTTACACTCTTCCAGTCACACTACAATCTTCCACACTCACTACCATCTTCCACATTTTACTATCTTTCACACACTCACTACACTCTTCCACATACATTACCATCTTCCACATACATTACCATCTTCCACACTCACTATTATCTTCCACACTCACTACCATCTTCCACATTTTACTATCTTTCACACACTCACTACAATCTTCCACATACATTACCATCTTCCACATACATTACCATCTTCCACACTCACTATTATCTTCCACACTCACTACCATCGTTCTTACACAATACCATCTTCCACACGCTACTATTTTTAACACTAACTACCAGCTTCTTCACACACTACTATCTTCCACACACACTACCATCTTCCACACTCACTATTATCTTCCACACACTCTACCATCTTCCACACACACTAAGATATTCCACTCTACCATTTTCCACACTATCTTCCACACTCACTACCATCTTCCTCACATACTACAATCTTCCTCACTCATTACCATCATCCACAATCACTACCATCTTCCTCACTAACTACCATCTTTCACACACACACTACAATTTTCCACACACACTTCCATCTTCCACACTCACTACCATCTTCCACACTCACATCCATCTTCCACACACACTACCATTTTCTACACTATCGTCTTCCACACACTCACTACCGTCTTCCTCACACAATACTATATTCCACACTCACTAGCATCTTCCACACTCACTTCCGTCTTCCACACTCACCACTATCTTCCACCCTCAATACCATCTTACACACTGCCATCTTCTAAACTCACTACCATCATCCACACTACCATCTTCTACACTCACTATTATCTTCCACACTATCATCTTCCACACTCTCTACCATCTTCCTCACACATTACCATGTTCATCACACTCTACCATCATCCACAAACACTACCATCTTCCACACTCACTACTATCTGCCACACTACCATCTTCCACACTCACTACCATCTTCCACACTCACTACTATCTTCCACGCACTCTAACATCTTCCATACTCACTACCATCGTCCACACTATCATCTTCCGCACTCACTACCGTCTTCCTCCCACATTACCATCTTTCACACACATTACCGTCTTTCACATACACTACCATCTTCCACACTATCATCTTCCACACTAACTACTATCTTCCACACTCACTACCGTCTTCCTCCCACATTACCATCTTTCACACACACTACTATCTTCCACATATACTACCATCTTCCACACACACTGCCATCTCCCACACTCACTACCATCTTAATCACCCACAGTACTATCTTTCTCACACAATGACATCTTCCACACTCACTACTATCTTCCAGACTCACTACCATCTTCCACTCACACTACCATTTTCCACACTCACTACCATCTTCCACACTCACTACCATCTGCCACACTCACTACCATCTTCCACACTCACTACCATCTTCCACACTCACTACCATCTTCCACACTCACTACCATCTTCCACACACAATACCATCTTACACATACACTACTATCTTCCATACACATTACCATCTTCCACACACACACTACCATCTTCCACATACACCACCATCGTCCACACTAACTAATATCTTCCACACTCACTACCATCTTCCACACTATCATCTTCTACACTCATTACTATCTTCCACACAAACTACTTTCTTCCACTCACACTACCATCTTTCACACACACACACTACCAACTTCCAGACACACACACACTACCATCTTCATAGCATATTACCGTCTTTCACACTACCATCTTCATAGCATATTACCGTCTTTCACACTACCAACTTCTACACTCACTACCATCTTTCACTCTCACTACTATCTTCTTCGCTCACTACCGTCTTCCACACTCACTACCATCTTCCACACTCACTACCATCTTCTACTGACACTACAATCTTCCACTTACACTACCATCTTCCACACTCTACTATCTTTCACTCACACTTCCATCTTCCACTCACACTACCCTCTTCCAGTAACACTACAATCTTCCACACTCACTACCATCTTTCACACACACTACAATCATCCACACACACTACCATCTTCCACACTCACTATCATCTTTCACACTCACTACTGTCACGTGGGGGTGGGCGGTCCGGGGCTCTGCTAACACTCGGCTGCTAGGGGCTCAAAGGCCCAAATACTCAGCCCCTCCGACTCCCTGGATTCACCGGAGTCTCCTTGGTCACACAAGAGAGGACCAACAATGCCCACCTCCGCAGGTCTTTGCTTCCACCACAAAGGGGTGCCACTGATTCACCCTGGAAGCCCTTCAGTCAAACACGGGGAAACTGCTGTTAACAGTTCCGGCCTAGACCCGTGGGGGAGTGAAGGAAGACTCAGGCTTACCTATAACCATAACCTCCCTGAGTCTTGCCTGCCAGACAAAAAAGGTTGCAGGAACTCCTTTTCCGCCTGTCTTCTCTATCTTCCTCTTAGCAAGGTCGCCAGCTGGGTTATTATATCTGCACCCCAGCAATGCAGTTCAGTGGGTGTATTATATATTGTTTGTAGCCAGAAATGTATGCTCATAGAGAAATGTAAAAAATGGAGGCACACTCAAACACAGTAATAAAATGTGTGGAATTACTGATGCAAATTACATGAACACACACACAATCACAAGTAATACATGAATATGGAATATGGATAATGAGTCTGGAGATCGTCAGCCTCTTGTTCCACGACCATCCAACACTCCTTCAACTGGGCAGAAAGACAGGAGTCTCACACTCTCACAGGAGGGCCTCTTCACCACGTCGGCGCCTCTTCTTCACTGTCCTGCCATCCATACACACTGTCCTCTCTGACAGTCCTGGACTCAAGCTGCCTTGCAGCCTATTCTACTATTAAAGTAATCAAGTCTTGCTGCCACATACACAAGTAAATATTGTGGCCTAACTAGCCTACTCATACAAGGGGTAATGTGAGGGAAAATGATCTACCTTACATTCCTGGCTCACGACGCCTGTCCCTCGATGGTGTGAGGTTCCCACGCTTCCTTGGGTCGATCCTCGACGATCCAGGACGTTCCACAGGTCCTCAGGTGTCGTGAAGCCTTCGCGTCGTCGCCGTTCCAATCCCTGAGATTCAGCTGCCCCAATCCTGGTTCATCGATGGGCGCTGAGCTAATCACTATTTTTCCCCACACTCGCCCCTCCCACAAGGCGTTGCTCCTTGTCCTAGGCACGGTGTCGTCCTTCCAAGAATCTCAGTGGATGTGACCCCAGTCACAGCTAGGCCTGCCCGCCCACCTTCCAGACCTCAACGTCCAGCCAGCGGCGCCGCCCAGCGTCGTCGCCGACTATTTTCCAAGTTTGGCACTTCTCTGCTCACTGAACTTGGTTCCTCTTTTGCTTCCCAGAAGCGCAGGGTCTCCAATAACTATGATGGGCTGCGATGGCCAGCTCAATCCACTGAACAAGGCTTGCAGAGCCTCCAATCCTTGAGAGCGGACCGAGGCGCGTCCTGTCGCTTCCAAGGTCAGAACAACTCTGACGTTGGCGCCGCCCAGGGCACTTGGTGACGTCATGGCGGGCCCTGATTGGTCGCCCGCGACCTACGTCGGCCAATCCGCGATCGGCTAATGTCCCTTCCAAAAGGTCACATCTGCCATAGGGGATACTGTTTCATTTTATAACAGGGCGCCAATTTTCCTTTATTTACAACTTATAATATAACTTCCTTCCCTTAACTGACAGCCGGTCTGGTCGCCATATATATCATTAGACTCCCTGAACCTCAGAGAATCCGTAGGGAGAGCTGATATGACTCTTTAAGCCGGCAAACGAAAGAAATAGGAGAGGGCACCGTAACATACCCCTCCCCTTAAAATAAGAGTCATATCGGAAGAGCAGCACTCAAGAGGGCAATCTATACTCTTGCTCCCTCCGTTCCTGAAGTGTCACTCCTCCAGTTGGTGACGTGGCTCGTACCACCTTGCCAGTCACTTGCCTCATTGTATCTCCACCTCGCATAGTACCGGGTGTGATGGGTGTTCCCTGAACACCTACAAGAAATCCCCTCTCCGTGGCTACGAGTGTACTCCCACGGATCGTTACCACTGTAAGATTCAGTGCATGCGGCGCCTCCACTGCGTCGTGCACTCCGAGATAGTCTTGCATTTCCAGTGCGTCCTACAGGTACTCCATGTTTCCTCTCATGATCTCCTCTTCGCCAATCTTCTCTCTTCTCGGTTCCTCTTCTCCCGTAGGTGCGTTGTCTCCTCACAGTGGCACTTGTAACCTGTACTCCATCCAGCAGCTTCCTCTCTTCCACACTAGGCTTTTGCGATGGCCCAATGCCCCTCTGGTTAGGCTGGCGCCTACCCTGGGTGTACCTATTCCCTGCTTTCTTCGTATTGCCTTTCCTATACCATTCGCTCCTTCGTTCCCGACGAACATCTTCACTCCTCCATGAGATTCTCTTCCCTGCAGACGTCTTCTTCGGTTCGTGGTTGGGCTCATCCACCTCCCTGTGGCTCACCTCACCACGGTGGTTCATCTTGCACCTACCACTATTCATCTGGCCGGCATAGGGTGCCTTGCGTCGTGGCTCCTCCACTCTGCCCCTCACTGCCGTTCGCTCATCCACTGAGGTTACTTTATTCACGTTTCTGTATGGAGGGAGTGCGGTCTGCAGCCTCTTCACCGCCCCAGGCGTTTGTACAGCTGCTCCTCGCCACTCCTTCACACGCATCATCAGGCTTTGTCGGAGGTCCCCGTCGGGGTTTTCCACAACCTCCGACGACCTCTCTGCACTCTCGCCCTCGTTGTCGTCGTCTCTGGCGACGTTTTCCCTGGCGAAGTCGGCTTCCTCACCACCATCTGGAACGACCGATACCTCACCTGGCAGGGTTGTATCGCTGCTTGCAACATAGGCACTCCTGGCCCAATCGGGTTGTATCCTGCCTCCTCCGAGGTCATTACCCAGCACCATCTGTACATGCTCTAGGGGTAACTTAGGGGCTACAGCTACTATAGCTTTCTCGACTCCGCAGTCGGCAATCAGCTGTACTTCGTGAAGTGGCAACCTGTATTCCTCCCCCACACTGCGTATCCTCACCACTCCCACAGGTGAATCATTAAATTCCTTGGGGAGAATACTCCTGGTCACCATACTTATGTCAGCACCCGTATCTCGAAGCACGGCAACCTCCACTGGATTTGACTTTCCAAACTTCACGTTGGCCTCGAAAACGAAGGGATGTTCACCCAACTTCATTTCCCAACCATTCACGTTGGGTCCACCATAATATGGGGTGTGAACAAACACTCTCTCCTCTTCCAACATTAATCCTACATTCCTTTGGTGCTCCTCACACTCGCGGGCATAGTGTCCTCTCACACCACAGTTGTAGCATCGGCCACCTCCCCTGGGCGGCCACTCGCTAGTCACTCTGGCGGCACCACTTGCAGACGTCCCCTGGGTCCTCCTTGGACTCCTTGTCGTCGTATCCGGGACTGCAGCACTTGCTCCCGAGTTAGGTCCACTGCTCACAGCTTGGGGCTTCCTCCCCGCGTCTCTTGAGCTCTTGAACCGCGTCACTTCATCGGGCACACTACTCATGAGAGAGTCCCCACTCGTCCTCGCTCCTCCTGAACTCCTAAGGTTCCCTCCCGACCTGGGGTAAGGCGAGTGTCTGGGCGGCCCCTCCCTCCTGATATGTAGTGCCTCCTCCAGCATGTCGGCTCGATCCGCTGCAGCCTTCAGGTCCTTAATACCTGCTTCTCTCAACTTTACTCGCAACTCAGGATGGAGCACTGACATAAACTTCTCCTTCACTATCAGTCGTTTGATATCATCCACCGACTCCGCTTCCTCCGCCTTCAACCATCGTAGGAATTTCCATTCCATATCCCTGGCGGTCTCGGCGTAAGTCTTTCCCGACGCTCTTGTACACTTTCTGAACCGCTTCCGGTACATCTCCGGAGTCAGCCGGAATGAGTGGAGCACCGCATTCTTAATCGCGTCGTAACTAGTACACTCCTCTAGGTCCAGCATGTTATAGGCTTCCCGGGCCTCACCAGTCAACCTGCCCTGGACCAGAGCAGCCCAATCATCTTCCGGCCACGCCTTCAGAGTTGCTATCCGTTCAAAGTGTTCGAAGAACGCCTCAGCTTCTTGTGGTTCGAACGTAGGTAAGTCACGTTCCCTTACCTTGAGGTCATCCCGCCGTGCAGGTAGTGAGGGCAGACAACGTTCAACGCGACGCAATTCGACTTCTTTCTTTGCCTTTATCTCCTCCAGTCGCAGTTGTCTCTCTCCTTCTTCTCGCTGCAGCCGAGCTTCTCGCTCCTCTCGCTGCATTTGCGCTTCTCTCTCCTCTCGTCGCAGCTGGGCTTCCAGTTGCATCTTCATTAATTCCAGTTGCAGGCTCCTCTTACTACAGCTGGACCTTCCACTGCTCCCATGTTCACTGTGAATTCTCTCCACACTGGTAGGCGCTTAGGGAGGCCCCTAGTCGGGACGTTTCACCTTACGACGGCTCTCCTCGGGACGGCTCCTCTTGAGATGGCTCCTCTCCCGTCGCTTCCTCTCGAGCTGTGAGCTGTGCCATGATCTCTATCCTTCGCTCCGCTACCTTAGTCGTCCTCAACCTGATCCCAAAGTGGTTTGCCACTTGTTGGAGCTGGGCCTTGGTACACTCTTCCAAAATTCTCTCGTCCCTTGTGTCAATAAATTTCTTTACTTTGTCTTCGTCCATCTCTATATCATCAAGCATACACGACAGCACAGACAAGTTAGTAGGCACTAATTTCAACGTTTCAGTCCCTTAGCTGGTTGAGTAACAGTACCACCGAATTCACTGGCCACACTGTATTAGTACCCTGGCAACACTTGTCTTGAAATTTGGTCCACACTGTAGCTTGATCCACGCTTCCTGGCGAAGTTCCCAGTTCTTGGCTACTGGGGTTCGAATCCTGGCGAGGTCGCCAGTTCTCTTGTCACGTGGGGGTGGGCGGTCCGGGGCTCTGCTAACACTCGGCTGCTAGGGGCTCAAAGGCCCAAATACTCAGCCCCTCCGACTCCCTGGATTCACCGGAGTCTCCTTGGTCACACAAGAGAGGACCAACAATGCCCACCTCCGCAGGTCTTTGCTTCCACCACAAAGGGGTGCCACTGATTCACCCTGGAAGCCCTTCAGTCAAACACGGGGAAACTGCTGTTAACAGTTCCGGCCTAGACCCGTGGGGGAGTGAAGGAAGACTCAGGCTTACCTATAACCATAACCTCCCTGAGTCTTGCCTGCCAGACAAAAAAGGTTGCAGGAACTCCTTTCCCGCCTGTCTTCTCTATCTTCCTCTTAGCAAGGTCGCCAGCTGGGTTATTATATCTGCACCCCAGCAATGCAGTTCAGTGGGTGTATTATATATTGTTTGTAGCCAGAAATGTATGCTCATAGAGAAATATCATAAATGGAGGCACATTCAAACACAGTAATAAAATGTGTGGATTTACTGATGCAAATTACATGAACACACACACACAATCACAAGTAATACATGAATATGGAATATGGATAATGAGTCTGGAGATCGTCAGCCTCTTCTTCCACGACCATCCAACACTCCTTCAACTGGGCAGAAAGACAGGAGTCTCACACTCTCACAGGAGGGCCTCTTCACCACGTCGGCGCCTCTTCTTCACTGTCCTGCCATCCATACACACTGTCCTCTCTGACAGTCCTGGACTCAAGCTGCCTTACAGCCTATTCTACTATTAAAGTAATCAAGTCTTGCTGCCACATACACAAGTAAATATTGTGGCCTAACTAGCCTACTCATACAAGGGGTAAAGGGAGGGAAAATGATCTACCTTACATTCCTGGCTCACGACGCCTGTCCCTCGATGGTGTGAGGTTCCCACGCTTCCTTGGGTCGATCCTCGACGATCCAGGACGTTCCACAAGTCCTCAGGTGTCGTGAAGCCTTCGCGTCGTCGCCGTTCCAATCCCTGAGATTCAGCTGCCCCAATCCTGGTTCATCGATGGGCGCTGAGCTAATCACTATTTTTCCCCACACTCGCCCCTCCCACAAGGCGTTGCTCCTTGTCCTAGGCACGGTGTCGTCCTTCCAAGATTCTAAGTGGATGTGACCCCAGTCACAGCTAGGCCTGCCCGCCCACCTTCCAGACCTCAACGTCCAGCCAGCGGCGCCGCCCAGCGTCGTCGCCGACTATTTTCCAAGTTTGGCACTTCTCTGCTCACTGAACTTGGTTCCTCTTTTGCTTCCCAGAAGCGCAGGGTCTCCAATAACTATGATGGGCTGCGATGGCCAGCTCAATCCACTGAACAAGGCTTGCAGAGCCTCCAATCCTTGAGAGCGGACCGAGGCGCGTCCTGTCGCTTCCAAGGTCAGAACAACTCTGACGTTGGCGCCGCCCGGGGCACTCGGTGACGTCATGGCGGGCCCTGAGTGGTCGCCCGCGACCTACGTCGGCCAATCCGCGATCGGCTAATGTCCCTTCCAAAAGGTCATATCTGCCATAGGGGATACTGTTTCATTTTATAACAGGGCGCCAATTTTCCTTTATTTACAACTTATAATATAACTTCCTTCCCTTAACTGACAGCCGGTCTGGTCGCCATATATATCATTAGACTCCCTGAACCTCAGAGAATCCGTAGGGAGAGCTGATATGACTCTTTAAGCCGGCAAACGAAAGAAATAGGAGAGGGCACCGTAACACTACCATCTTCCACATTCTACTATCTTTCACACACTCACTACAATCTTCCACATACATTATCATATTCCACATACATTACCATCTTCCACACTCACCATTATCTTCCACTCCCACTACCATCGTTACTACACAATACCATCTTCCACACACTACTATCTTTAACACTAACTACCAGCTTCTTCACACACTAACTACCAGCTTCTTCACACACTACTATCTTCCACACACTCTACCATCTTCCACACACAATAAGATCTTCCACACTACCGTCTTCCACGCACACTACCATTTTCCACACTCACTACCATCTTCCACACACACTACCATTTACCTCACTATTATCTTTCACTCTCACTATCATCTACCACACACACTACCATCTTCCCCATTCACTACCATCTTCCTCCCCCACTGCTATCTTTTACACTCACTACCATCTTCCTCACACACTACCATCTTCCTCACACACTACCATCTTCCACACTCATTTCCATCTTCCACACTCACTATCATCTTCCACAAACACTACCATTTTCCACTCTATCATTTTCCACACACACACACACTACCGCCTTCCTCACACAATACCATCTTCCACACTCAATACGATCTTCCACACTCACGACTATCTTCCTCGCCCACTACTATCTTCCACACACATTACTATCTTCCACACTTACTACCATCTTCCACACTCACTACAATCTTCCTCACACACTACCATCTTCCTCACTAACTACCATCTTCCACACTCACTACCACCTTCCACACTTACTACCATCTTCCACATTCACTACCATCTTCCACACTCACTAATTATCTTCCACACTCACTACCATCTTCCAGACTCACTACCATCTTCCACTCACACTGCCATCTTTCACTTACACTACCATCTACCACTCACACTACCATTTTCCACACTCATTTCCATCTTCCACTCACACTACCATCTTCGTCACACATTACTATTATCTACACACACTACCAACTTCCACACTCACTACTATCTTCAACACACACTACCATCTTCCTCACTAACTACTATCTTCCATACACACCACCACTACCATACCACTACCCCAGCCTGGCAGAAATTTTAACCGTTACCCCGGTCTGTCCGCCATGCCGTGGTAGTGGCAACACTGAGTCTGTTATGCTGTTTACCCTTGGATGACATTGGTCAAGAAAAACATTGATTTCCAGATTAATTAGGTTATTGCTAAGACCAGTGTGAGAGACAGATATGGGAGATTAGATATTTCAATAATATTTATCTCACATCACGAGATAATTACCAGAAACGTTTATATCGGTCTGTCACGCCATATTAAAGTTAGTAAAGTTAAATACTCGATGTATCTGTTGTCCTTTGGCGTTGATGTACTTCAGGGTTCCCTGGACGTACACCGGTCCCGTTTATATTTCGTTGCCCTGACGCTTGAAGTCGCAGACGATATCGTCCTTACTCCTCATGTGTAATAGGTGCATTACAGTGGTCGTGTCATTCGATTTCTTAGACGTAATGCAATTAGGTGCATTAATAGCCTGCAGGGAGTAATTGGGGGAATAACGAAGTGTCGCTTTAATATCATAAGCTAAGTCTCCCTTTCTGCCTATTTCCTTTGCAATGATGTTGCATACCGTTTCATGTTCAATACTTGAGTTATGGCCGCCATTCATGAAAATTCTTTCTTGGATATATCCGTCCAGCTTAATGCGCTCAGACCCCAGAATGTTGACAAGACAGAAAATGGCTGACGCTGACGCCACTATGCCAACAGCGTCAGATGGCAAAGATGAACCTCCATTCAGGACTAGGATTTTGCCTGTGGCATTGGAGGTCAGTGCCAGTGCTGCCCTGATGGCCTAGGCAATTACCGAAGACTTGATGCAAGCGAGACCAGCGACTTTTCTGAACATTGAACGTACTCCCCCAGTGTTTCTTAACACCTCTCTTACCTCGTGAGGCAAGAAGGGACTTTTGAGGTTCACGATCTTATAGTACTTCGTAATGTTATTGAAAAGTACTACATAATATTCAATGTCAGTATAGATATCTGAGAAACTATCGAGGAAAGATATAAGTGAGGTGTCTAGATAGGCGACATCGATCACAATTGCGTATTTAAGCCTGATGATCGTTCCTGTAGTTGAATAATAGTGGTTAAACTCTATATCTTTTGGCCAGCTGGACTTCGTGGCTTCTACTTCGCAGAAAACGCATTTTGACAATTTTCGCAAATACATTTTTAAACTGTTTGGGTACATCTTGCAAGTGTTGCATAATTTCCCATCAATGGAGGGTACAGCCTCTATGTAGGTAGCTAAGTCCATCGTGCAGCTAAAACTTTGCCACGAACATTCGGCATTTTCTTCCCGTACACCAATGTCGTTCAAAACGAAAGACAAACTGTCAATTATTTTCTAATACGGGGTTACGTTTATTTTTGAGACGATAGATTTTATGCGGTTTTTGGTTACATTATAATCTTCGGCATCGATGTTCTTCATACAATTGAGAACAATCTGGCGGTGGGTGGTCATCATCGCCATGAGAACTGCTACCCTCTGGGAGCAAGAGAATGGATCGGGGTCAGTTACTGGGATCAGTCTGCCACTGTTAGAAACAGATTCAAATCCGTCAGTAATCTCAGCATCCTCAATACGGATGTCGTCGGGGAATGGGTCATTTTCAGGCTAATTGGTACCATTCGTATAACAACTGGTGTCATCGCTACCCTTATCAATTTCACTATGACTATTATAATTACTACCACCGGTATCACTGGTACAAGCGTTCATCTGTGTAAAACTGTCATTAATATCGTCGGTGTAATTATTAATTGTGCCATAACTGCTATTGTGACACTATTGTGATACCGTTGTGACAGTACTTTAGTTACTATGAAGACGATCAGTAGTGTCAGTACTGTCAATGTTTTATACTAAGGGGTTGACCTAGTTACCAAGGAAGTCGACAACTTCACATTTTGCCTCCGAATACATCTCTGGTTCCCCTGAAAACCTCCCTGATTCCTCTGAACAAATCTCTGATCCCTCTGAAGAAATCTCTGATCCCTCCGAAGAAATCTCTGATCCCTCTGAAGAAATCTCTGATCCCTCCAAAGAAATTTTTGATCCCTCCG